>NC_133782.1:15473275-15756604 GCF_003597395.2 Chelonoidis abingdonii | reverse complement strand
GGTAACTTTTTTATTTCTGTGGAAATACAGATTCACAACTGCTTTCCTCTCTTCACTTATCTTCCTTGAGTTATTTTTTTCTTAGTTTCGCGTCTTTCAGAGTCTGCCGACTTGATGAGCGAGTATCAAGGTATCACTTTATAAAACAACAGGGAGATAAACTGTTAATACAGAGCCTGCAATTGTTTCTAGTGTATTTGTAGCTATTGTACACTTCTCAATCTGAAGCCGCAAGAGGCCGCAGCTCGCAGTAGGATGGTGAGTTTACCAACGCGCGGCTCACAGGAAGCGGGGGGCTGCCTTTCGGGGCTCACTGGGAAGGGAGGACGGTGGGGTTGTTCACTGCTGAAGCCCGGGGTTTCTTCGTCTTGTGTGCAAAGAGCAGCTACGGGATAACACTGCACCATACTACCCATCTGACAGCAGCTACTCTCAGAGCCTCTTGACACGTGGTCACCTGGGAAGGTGGGTGTGGGGTTGCTTCACTCTAGGAGCCATGGGTGTTTCTTGACTTGTAGAAAGCAAAAGGCAGCTATCCACTCTAGGCATGCTTGCAGCAGCCATGCCCCTGCTCCCAAAACATTTGCATTTTATAAAAGCTTCTGCCGCGGGACAGGGCTCCCTTGCTAGGTCTCCTCCTCCTACCAGTCCAGCGGCTGCGACTGGCTATCTTCTTTCCGGCTGACCATAGCGTCTGGCTGCATGCGCCTGGGAGTTCAAATCCGTAGCCTCCCTTCGGTTCCTTACGCTCCCATCCTCTACCAGGTACTGACACTGTCCGTCGTGTCCTCAGGATTGGCAGTGGGTTTACATCCAATGCTATGCATCCAGTCTCCTTGTAAAATGGCGAGTCAGTGGGGCAGCACTACTTGAGCGGCTCGTTCCCTCACGTGCTTTGCAGTGGCCCTCCGCTCCTTTACACTTACCCTGCACTGACGCGCGTGGGTTAGCCCCTGATTGATTGCTTTGATATCTGGCCGTAGATATATATTTCTACGGTGACGCGCACTGTGCTGCACAGCTTCCTCCCCCCTGATGAGATCCTGCAGACTTGGCAGCTGCTCCATGCATGGGCTCGTTTGGGCGTGGAGGCATTGTCCTGATTGATTGATTGACTCCACGCTCACTGGAGCAAAAAGGAGGGGATTTTAAATTCACCTGACGGGCTTTAAAGGGCGGGTCGGACCGACCCAGGGCAGTGGCAGATTTGCGACAAGCGATGACGGCAGAGACGCCCTGAAAAAGGTAATGCTGGGATACCTCCTACTACCTGGGGCCATCAGACGCGTGGTGCGTTCACCGCCTGCATGACCGCTGCATCACCGCGGATTCGCTTAACCGTAGAGACAGGGTACGCGTACAGCCAGCGCTGCAGACAGGGAGTTGCAGCGCTGGCTGAGCTTTGTAAGTGTGGACACCTGGTAAGTTGCAGTGCTGTAACCCCCTCACCAGCGCTGCAACTTGCAAGTGTAGCCAAGGCCTGAGTAAAAGTGAAGTGAAGCTTTCAGGATTTGCCCTTAAAGCCAGCATACATTACCACACAGAAGTTTGAAAGCTTACAGCATCCATCTCTAATCTATTAAGTGGCCCTAAGGAGATAACAAATGGACCCAGGTGCTTAGCGAACATTGCTATGTGGTTGGAGAAACATCATTCTGTTCTACTATTGAAAAATTAGACTTTAAAGAAAATGCTAATGAAGCCTGAAATCACATTTGCATTGCAAACAATGCAATTAGTTCTGCTTTTGTACCTGATTAATTTGAGTGCCCGTTTGTTGTTTGTTCCAATTGTGAAATAGAATAATGAATCTCCTGTGGGAGCACATCTTTGTGAAGAACTTTTCCATAAACAAGGCAGGGTAAATAAAACTTTGCTAGACAGCCAGTTTACCTAGTTTACTTTCTGACATTCATTTTATCAGCCAAATTCAGAACCCTAATTCTGGCAGGGAATCCTATTCTCCTCAGAAACAAACAAGAAATATTGTTGCTGTTTTGTTCAGTTAAAACAAGGATTTGAGTTACAGCTAAACTGGGTGATTAGCTCGGGGTTAAGCTACAGCACAACGTGTTCTTGTTAGCTCTTTAACTTACAGTAAACAGAATACAGAAAACTCATTATCTGTTAACTGATTAAACATCTAATACTGTAGCAAGCCACAGAGGATGTGAATGCAGTGTAGATGTTAGTCCCTTCCTTTACTGTATGATTGGTTAGTCTATCTGGGCAGGGATGTAGGATGACTCTGGATGTGATGTCACTAAGTAGCCTAGATTGTGTTTAGTTAGAGCAGTGGTTACCAAACTTGTTCTGTTGCTTGTGCAGGGAAAGCCCCTGGCGGGCCAGGTTGGATTGTTTACCTGCCGCGTCCATAGGTTTGGCAGGCCAATGGGAGCTGCTGGAAGCAGCACGGGCTGAGGGATGTACTGGTCGCCGCTTCCAGCAGCTCTATTGTCCTGGAGCAGAAAACCGTGGCCACTGGGAGCCGCGATCAGCCGAACCTGCAGACGTGGCAGGTAAACAAACCAGCCTGGCCCGCCAGAGGCTTTCCCCGCACAAGCGGCGGAACAAGTTTGGGAACCACTGAGTCAGAGAATACAGAGATCCATAGAATCTTTGTCCAGAAGCTTCATTACAATACAATTTGGCTGGTAGCTATGCTCCATCTAGATTCTTATAACACCATAGTATCTTAGGGTTTAGACAGATCTGGGAATTTCACTACACAATGCCTGGTGTGATGTCATCAGCCGTGGTCACTCTGGCTGATGCAATGGTCTTGATAGATTCTGGGCATCTGATGATGACGTATACTTCAGGGCTATTTTCTATGCCATCCCACTTGACACCAGGCCATTGTTTAACCACAATGTTGAAGAGACATTGACCAGTACAATAACCTCAGATCCTTGTGAGTTATAAATGCTGGTGAAGGAGACAGATTGGAGTTCCTGGGTCAAAACCTGCACCTCCTACAGCTTTGGTTTCAGATTGCACCCAAAATTTCACTCCTGGCTTGGATGCAGTATTTGAGCAGCGCTGATGAAAGCCATATGAGAGTATCTGTATGGATAGTTGCAGTTGAAATCTTGTGAGAACAGATCTGTGGCTCTCAACCCTTGGCCCACAGTACACCTGCAGGCCAATCAGCACACAGCTGTGGTCCATGTGATATTCTCAGGGTCATATAGGTAGTATATATGTGTGGATGCAGCTCTGATAACCCACAAAGAGCTGCATTTGCGGCCCACAATAGTAAATAGATTGAGAACCACTGGAAGAGATTGAGATTTCAACACTCTCTTATTAGAATCTGAGCCCTGTCCCTTTGATTTGGTCATGAATCCCTGAACAATCAGCTAATTCAAATCTGAATTTGAATGCTGCCTTCTCCTCTGCCCATTTCTAGTGGAGACAAGCATCCCAGCTAACTGATCTTTGGCACACAAAACAAAAAGAAACAAACAAAACAAAAAACCCACACCAAAACCACAAAAACTCACATTATTATAAAGAAGTCACCAACTGCTAACAGTAAACTGCACACACATACCAGCCCATTCACAGCTATCAGCTTATTCACAGAACGCAGAAACCTGCTCTGTTAGGAATTTGTCATAAGCTAGAATGACATGCAAGTCAGAGCATCCTGCTTGGCTTCAGAATTCCACTATTCTGTACAGATGTAGCAAGCAGCCTTGAAATTCGAATGGGGTTTCCACAGGCCAGTTTTACATTCGGACACGTTTCATCCTGTTTGGTAACTGATGCAGCAAGATAGTAGGGTTTATCCTGGATACTTACAGTGAGGGGCAATAAAAACCCTGGACTTACTATTCCAGAAAACGAGTGACTGTCAAGGATAGGGAAACTGGTTCAGATAAATAAGAACCACTACCAAGGCTCATGCAGAACTCAAACCAAATCTTTTTGAAGCTTAAGGAAAAGATTTTTCATACCATTAGATACTGTACAAGCACAGAACAAAAAGACAATCTCTTCCTGAAAGAGTCTTACCCAGAGTTCACAGGGTTCTTGGTAGTTTTAGGAGCTCCCCTCTAGCCACAGATGCTGACTTTCCAAAGTGCCGTGGGGGTGGGGGTGCTTGACCCCTGGCTCTGCCCCGGCTCCGCCCCACTCCACCCCTTCTCCAAGACCCCTGCCCTGCCTCTTCCCATCCAGTTCTGCCCCCTACCCTGAGCATGCTGTGTCCCCACTCCTCCCCTGCCCACCCAGTCTCCTGCACACCGTGAAACAGCTGTTTGCAGCAGGTGGGAGGCGCAGGGAGGGAAGGGGAGGGGGAGGTGCTGATCCATGGGGCCCACCAGCAAGTGGGAGGCACTGGAGGGTGGTTGTGGGGTGCTAATAAGGGGGCTGCCAGTGGAGCTGGCACCGATGCCTGTAGCTGTTTTCAGAAAGCAGGTCTAGGCAGAGATTAAACACTATTTTTCCTCATACCAGACTCTGCAGGTACATTTCAGGATTATTTGCCATAACTTTATATCTGAGATGGATTAGACATGTCAGTCTCTCCCAAAGTCAAATGACCTCTGAAAGGACAAGGCACAAACAGACTATCACCCTGGGTAGGGTGACCAGATGTCCTGTTTTTAAAGGGATAGTCCTGTTTTTTGGTACTTTTTCTTATATAGGCACCTATTACCCCTCACTCCCGTCCCGTTTTTTTGCAGTTGCTATCTGTTCACCCTAACTCTGGGCCCAATCCTGCAAGGTGGCAAGCAATTGCTGGAGGTGCTGAACACTGTCACATTGAGCCAATAGGAACAGAAGGTACTCAGCACCTTGCAGAGTCAAGCCCATTAAGTGCATGCTAACTTATTGGCCTACAGCTAAGTGCTACTAGGCAGGGGTTCTCAACCTTTTTCTTTCTCAGCAACTCTCCCCCCTCCCCCCCAGCATGCTATAAAAACTCCATGGCCCACCTGTGTCACATAGCAGGTTTTCTGCATATAGAAGCCAGGGATGGCATTAGTGGATAGCAAGCCAGGCAATTGCCTGGGGCCTCATGCCACAGGAGCCCCTGCAAAGCTACATTGCTCAGGCTTCGGCTTCAGTCTTAGGTAGCAGGGCTCAGGGCCTGGGTTTCAACCCCATGCGGCAAGGCTTGGCCTTTCTGCCCTGGGCCACAGTGAGTCTAATACTGGCCCTGCTTGGCAGCCCCCCTGAAACCTGCTTGCGGCCCCCCAAGGGGCCTTGGACCCCTGGTTGAGAACCACTGCTAATAGGTATGAAGAATTTCATTGGCTCAGAACTGTTTTTAAAATTAGCTCAATTTCTTGAGCTATGCTCTAAAGCAAATCTTCATCAGTAAAAGGAACAATAGTAAATGTACTAATCTGGTTTTAGTCCTGGTGTAGTTGGGTATTAAAAGACTTTTCAGGCATCTGAATATTATGATTAAGCAGTTTCCATTCCATTCAAGAATGAAATGAGGCCATTTTTACTGCTGATAACTCAAACTTTCTAACTTTCCTGTAATCTTTTTTGAAATCAACTGATGGGTTCAGATCATAAAATATTTGCAGCTCTGATTGTCATTCTGCATCTCATTTCTTATGAAAACCAAGAGATGCCTTCTGACATAAAAGGGAAGAGGGTCTGTTTCAAAATCTATTCCCCAATGAGAACTGCTAGGAATTAATTACTCCGAAGTCTGCCAAAAGAACGAACCTTAGTCCATCCAGAAGAGAACAAAGCATTCCAACTGCATCTGTCTCATTAAGCAGGCTGACAACGTGTTTCATGAAATTCTGTCCAGAACAAAGTCCCTGACACCATGCTTTACAGACATTTACTTTTAATTCAGCCACTCAGATGTCCAGGTGGGGGATATATTGTGCCTATATACCTCCCCTCCACCCCAACAAGAGATGTCCAGAAGTGATTTTCACACTTATAATACGTTAGCTGAATGTTTGAAAAGTATTTTTAAGTAGGTTGAAAGAATACTCCATTTCTTTTTGCTTGCACAAGAACACTTAAACATGCAAATAGCATACATAGATTCAAATATAGCAAGCTGGAAAGCCTTATATTTTGAGTCCCAGGTCTATACAGAAATAATTTTGGAGAAATTATTTTGGTGTGAAAGGATTATACAATGAGATGAAAAATTTCAAAGATGTATTTATGCATGTTGCTAACTTAGGTGTATGCAATCCCTGATGCATGCACACAAGCAGGGCTCTTCAGATGTAAACATTGACTTTTGCACACACACCAAGGTATGGTGCATGTACAGATCGGGCACACACACTTTCTTTGAAGAAGAGTGCCTTGATTTCTAGTGGAAGTATTTCATAGGGAAACATGGGATGTCACTAGAAGATTGCATTACTGTATCTTTGAAAGATTCTTTTTAGTTTATTTGCTCACAAAGATGTAATTTTATGCCCCAGAGTATCATATTGCTGCTGAAAATATGTATGGAATCATCTGATTTATTTCTGATTTGTCTCCAATTCTTTAATATTGTTAATAACTTTTGGTCCACCTTTTGAAGGAGACCAATCAGAATTAGCAAATCCATCCATCCATTTGTACATGAAATAATACATGAATATACAACACCACCAGGTCTTCAGAGAGTAGACCTGAATTTCTCAACTGTGGCCCATCTCTGTCTGAATCTGCATTTCCCCAAACTTTGGGATGAGGTTTGTAGTTCTGGTCCATCTGCATACAGGGAAGTATGAACATATGAACAATGAAAAGCTGAGATTCAGAATGTATGAACAGATGACTACAAATATTTTGGTTTCATTTGCAGAGGCTTATTGACACTTTAGCCCTTTTGGCAGATTCTTCAAGTGGCATGGACATAAATATGGGGCAGATCCTCTGGAGCTGAGCTGAAGGGGAAAGAGGGCAAAAAATTGCTTACCCTTCACACCATGCTGCACTTGAGACATATGTAAATCTGAGTGTATTTCTGCTTGCAAAAGGTATCTTAAGCAATGAGCAAAGAGCATTCTGGCAAGTGATGGTACCACACAATTAAGTGCATAAGTAAACTGTGACTAGCAGAAAAGGTTATGCAGTGCTAATGAGCAATTGCTTTGCAATTTCATAACTTTTGCTTGTATCAGAGCAATTTGAAAGGAGGTTGATATCTTAATAGGGTTTATATGTCTCATATGGCAAATGCTATGAGACTGAGTGCAGTGTCTGATTTAAACAGCAATTTTTCACCATCTACTTCTTTTTTTTATTCCTGTTACATGGTTCTAGCACTAAAAGTGAGTGAGTGAAAAATTGCTGTCATAAAAGACTCATCTGCTTTCCATCACAGTGACATTTAAAGATTGTACACATTAAAATTCTCCTACCTGCTGCAGCAACTGACACAGAAAAAACAGAAGGTACAGTATGTGAAATTTACAACAGGTGGGAGATTTTATAATTAGACAATACATTAAACAGAATCCAATGATTTAGATACTATAATGCTCTCCCCACACCTAATCTCTTCTCACTCCCACATATATCTGCTGTCAAGAGGATGAACTGCCAGTAGAGGGGAAACTGGGCTCTCCTAAAGGGGTCTTTCACCTATCTAATTCTTCACAAGAATCATAGTACTGTAGTACAGGAACAAAGTTAGTTGGCCAGGTTCCCTGCTGGCATAATTCCTTTGAAATCAATGGCTTAATATAAATAGTGGATGTAGTCTATTTCCTTGGTTACACAGATAAGAGAGCATTTTTGTTTAAATAGAAAGAAAATCAGTTCCCAGCCCCTCACCTCTCGTTTTGGCAGCATACATCCCTGGTATTGTACATGGGATTTATGGCAAAGTAAGAAGAAAAGTTTTTGTAAGAGCCTTGTTAAAATTCTAGCAGCACATCTCTGCCCATGACAGATAAATGACTCTGTATCCTTAGCATGTGAAAACGAAGGGGAGAGCATCTGCAGGCCACCCAGGTATTGGCAGTGGAATGGAATCCACCTCCCCTCCCCCCCAAATCTTGCATCCACCTTTTACTGAGTTCCAAAGGCAGCGCAAGGAGGTGGTGTTTGGACAATGATTGATTTGTTCATTGCTGGGATTTTATGACGAAATCAACTATATCTGTAGGCTTGGCAGAATTTGATCTTTATTTTTTTATAATTTTGATGAATAAATATTGATGGTTATTTTTAAGCATTTTTTCTATTTTTATTAGTTTAAATTTTCACCATGGTAGGAAATTGTGGAACCAGATAATGGGGGAGCGGGGGTGTCCCAGGGGTCATACAATACTTATTTAGTAACAGTAGATGTTCCAATTAAAAAATTACAGCTTTAAACCATTAAAACACAAATTGTCAACAACTTGTCAAATATAAAAGGTAAATATTCTTAAATCAATCCAAGATCTTAACCAGCACTTTTTCTTTCTTTGCCTATCTGTGAACTTCGATTATCATTGATGAAATCTTTTTTTCGCCAGTTTGTGTGTGTGTGTATGGTGAAATTGACATTTACCTGTAAAAACCTACTCCTTCCAAGCCTACATATTTGATGTATGCTATCAAAAATATGACAAAGCTAATCAGTTGCAACTGAATTTTGCCTTGAATAGAAATGGGCATGAAACAAATTAAGGAGCAAACTTGTGATTAAAAGGGTAATTAACCAATGGGACATAGCATAGTCTCCCATCTTTTGAAGTCTTGTTTTTAAAATTAAGTTTAGGTGTCTTTTTAATAAAACATACATTAGCTTTGACAGATGTTATGGGCTTATACAGAAATTACTGGGTAAGGTTCTCCGGCCTGTGATATGCAAGATGTCACACTAGTAGATCATAATGGTCCTTTCTGGCATTAAAAATCTGTGAAACACCTGGAAAGTTTAGGGAAATCACATTTGTGGATCCCCATTTTGTGGCTTCACCCTATCTCCGGTCTCAAGTTTTTGAGTTTAAATGAACTCTTAACTCAGATCACATTTCTTGTCATGAAGCTGGCTGAACCAAATCTACAGGAAAGGTTTGAATCTTACTTGAACAAAAGGTGCAGGGTTTTCTTCTCAAGTGTTCAGCAGTAGAGCATCTGATTGTCTGCATCTGTTTTTTAAATCTGCTGGACAAACAATTTTGTGTCTAATTTGTGCACACAATTATTGTAAATTGTACGCACAGTTCAGGTAGTTGTGAATGTAAATCACTGTAATTAGCCAAGTAAATGTGGAATTGGCCTTATTAACATAAGTAGTGTTGTACAGTGATTTTGGATGAGGTGGCACCTTAAACTGTGATTCCTCGGGCTACTTAGGCACTTGAAAAAACTAGTTTTTTGGCAGATAACTTAGCAATTAGCTGACAGGAACCCTGCATCTAATTCCTATGTAAAAGAAAGAAAATTAAATAAATATTAGACCCACTCAGCTCTAATAACAACATGTTCTGACATCTTGTGGCAGGTCACTTAAGGGACACTAGTTAGGTTTAAAATTTTAATGTATATTCTTACTTTATTACTAACTCTGTGAAGAGAGAGACCCTGTCGGAACTCCTGGGTTCTATCTCAGCTCTGGGAGGAAAGCGGTCTAGTGGGTTACAGCGGGGAGCAGATACACCTGGGTTCTATATAAGAACATCAGAATGGCTGTACTGGGTCAGACCAAAGGTCCATCTAGCCCAGTATCCGATCTTCCAACAGTGGCCAATGCCAGGTGCTCCAGAGGGAATGAACAGAACAGGCAATCATCAACATTGACCACTCCCAGCTTCTTGCAAACAGAGGCAAGGGACATGCAGAACATAGTGTTGGATTCCTGCCCACCCTGGCTAATAGCCATTGCTGGACCTATCCTCCATGAACTTATCTAGTTTGTTTTTCAACCCTGTTATATTTTTGGCCTTTGCACCATCCCTGGTTTTCCAGATCATTTTATGAATGTGTTGAATATGTACCTCTCTCCATTCTCACCTTTTATTCCTACCCTTTGTTTCCTATCTTTTAACTGAAGTGCCTGGCATTGCTTTCAGGATCATCTAAGGATCCTTAAGATAAGAAAAGGCTTACCATTAAAGTAAATTAATCACCTTGACTCTGTTTATAAACAAATTCGCAGCCCAAAGGCTGTGCTGCTCCCTGCTTCTGAACTCATCACATATTACACTCAAGTTGTTGCTGTTAAGAGCTCCCATCTGGGGCTAGGGTGAGTAGACCTCCGCTCCGAAACTCAGGGGAGGGGGCGCTAGAGCCCTCCCCTTGCCCCCCCAAATGGCGCCCCTGTGCATATTATTCTCTGTTCATTCTACTTCTTACAATGTCCCTGCTAACAATTAAGCTGGCAATGGTGTTTCTGCTGTGTGACACAGAAAAGAATAGTTTACATTTTTGCTATTATATGAACGCTGCATCTTGAAAGGAGAAAAAACTTCATTTTGTCTGTAAACGAAGCTGCTTTGTACCAGAACATGAATCCTAAGGGGAGTAAGTATGGAGAGTATCAAGGTATTCAGTGTGCACAGTTTTTCTGACTCTTAAAGCCCATTACAGTGGTCCTAGCCTTATATAAAATGCATCTTTCTGCTCAATAGAAATCTGCTGTCTGCAGAAATAAGATATTTGCTATTTTAGAGCAAAGTACAAAATGGAGTTAATTTATGAAATGGGTAAAATTCCATAAGTCTCATAATCAAAAGCAGAGCTCTGTGTGGAAGCCTGGAATCCTGACTCTTGCTCCCTTTCTCACGACTAAACAAATTATATCCCTATGTTAGTTAATATGATGATAAAGAAATGGAATTGTCTTGGCTAATCAGAATACACAGATACTATATAGTGTTACTGGTCCATAAATACTCTGGTCTAATTGGATGAGAGAGGTCCTGATTTGCCCAATAATTTTAAGATGTGTACAATATGACAAAATAAAATAGCAATTAAGGACAATTAAACACACCTGGGGCCAGATATAATAAACTCTGGTCTATATATCTGTGGATGCACTTCTGCAAATGTTGATACTCATGTTTCTCACCTCCAAAGGAATTGCGGGTTCAGTTATTCAGCCTTGAATTTATAGCTTTGCAAAGATTAACTGTGTGCAGAGATTACAGTTTTCTTGGTGAGAGGGCAAGATTCATTCTATGAAGAAAAGACCGACAAAGGGATAGAATGAATGTCAATACTGCACCATGCATTGCAACATTTAGCTGGTGTGTCAGGGATCAATAACAGCCACTTTCTTTTGAGCAATATTTTGTTGCCTGTTGCTTTACTTGATCTGTTTTCTGTAAATACTGAGGATATGAAACAAATGATCCTAACAAGATCAATGGGGAACTTTAATCAAAATGGAGACCAAAGGCTATCTGGCAACCCATTTGTAGGGCTTGGAGAAGGGCCAGCAAATTGTAATGGTCCTTTTTGTTATAAAAAGGCCACAGGTACTTCTAACATCTTTTATTATAGCTGGGTGAAGTTTGGGCAAGTCATTTAATGTCTCTCTTGGTATCTCAGAATCCCCATTTGTAAAGTGAGGATAGCAATAGAAACTGTTCTGTATGGACAGTATCTGAATCCAATGTTCATATTTTAAATTCACTAATGGTTGTAAAACACTTTGTGTTTCTTTTCCCACGGTTCTCATAGTCTTATAACAAAACCTGCAATAGAGGGGAAGGGTGATCTGAACACACAGGACTGGAAGACAGGAGAACAGTGTTCAATTCCCAGCTCTGCCACCGACTGCCTTTGCAACCTTGGGCAAATCACTTAAACCCCAGTTCAGCAAGGGACTTAAAAATGTGTCTAACGTCAAGCACACAAACAGTTCTATTGATTTCAGTGGAGCTATGAGCTTAAAATTAGGCACATGCTTAGGTAACTTGTTGAATTGGGGCCTTAAACTTTGTGCCTCAATTCTCAATCTGTAAAATGGAGATAATGATACTCCATTTCTTCCACTTTATTTTTCTTGTCTATTTTGGACTGAAAAATCTTTGAAGCAAGGGTGGTCTTTCACTGTGTGGGTGTACAGCACTCAGAACAATGGGGACTCTAAATGCGGTCATAGGAATAATAATAAATAACATAACTTAGGTTCACAAACCTCTCAGGCACCTGCTGTTGTTCATGTAAATACCTTACATGCAACAAGCTCGACGGAAGGATTTATGATTCTACTTTGTTTAGGGTTCTTTTACCAGGCCCACCACAAACCTATCTGAGCCATAACTTTGCACGTGGTTTGGAATCAATTTGGTGTCTTGAAGCTTATTTTTTAAATTTTTGGTTTTGTTTAATAAAAGTTAAATAGACTAAACCAAAAGAACACACTGTGCTCAGTGAAATCACCATGGCCCACTGGAAAGAAGTATCTCTTTTTTGTGCCTGGTTTCTAACTGATCCATTGGAGAGTTTTGCTTGGATTAATGTGACTTGGGTGCTTCCAGAAATTGTAGCATCAGCAAATGCTGCCTTTAATATGTTTTACTTGGCAGAAAATACAAAATGAGCTACGTGGACATAATATGGAAGCAAGTATGGTCAGATTTAATCGAGGAGAAATACAGATGGGTTATTTGCAAATGAGGAAAATATCTAGAGGTGTCTTTTTAATTATTTTACCTCTGATATTTGCAGAAAATAGTGCCTCAGTCTCCTCTTACTTACACCAGTTTAAAGAAAATCAGTTTTCTTTAAACTGGTGTAACTCCATTGGCTTCAGTTTGGTTATGCCTGACTCTACCTTGGTGACCATCACATGAGAATCAGGCCCTTTATATTTACATTGTCTGTGACGTTAAACATTCTTTTTGTTTTAATTTAGAACTGGGTCTCAAGTCAAAAGCCGGCAGGTAATCTATCTGTAGTTTGCACCAGATCTGGATGTGGTGGCTTTGTGCCATCTCTAAAACAGGGAGAACCAAAATGCTGGACCCTCAGTATCCCCAAGGTTTGGGGAAGATTGACTCTGGATTTAGATCCAGGCTTTGTGGTGATATTAGTGTTGCCAACTCTCATGGCATTTGGTGTTTGAAGCCCTAGCTGCTGGAAACAGGAGATTGCATGAGAATCTCAGCTTTTGTCTTAAAAAAAAGGTTTTAGCCTTTGTAGTTGTAGAGAAAAGCTTGAAAATGTGAAGCGAGTGCAACTTAAAGGCTCAGAACCCAATTAAGAAGCACCCAAGATGACTTATTTTAAAATAATGATTTCATGATTTTAAACCAATCTCATGAAACCTTTGAGGCTTGACTCCAGATTTTTAAATTCTTGTGGCTGGCAATGTGGGTGGTGCCAAGTGTGTTTCTAAATTACATGCATTAGTGGCTCTTACATGGTGGAATGAGGTCATTTGGGGAGTGGTCCAACGTCCCTCAGACAGACTTGGGCAAGGGAGACAGTGGTGAACAATAAGGAGCACAGAGAATCTGACACAACTGACAGGAAAGACTCAAGGTGTGAAATCTATTTAGCATAACAAAGAGAAGGTTAAGGGGTGACTTGATCACAGTTTATAAATACCCACATGGGGAAACAAAAATTTGGTGCTTCCATCTAGCAGAGAAATGTATAACATCATCCAATAGCTGGAAGTTGAAGCTAGATAAATTCAGACTGGAAATAAGGTGTACGTTTTTAACCGTGAGGGTAATTAACCATTGGAATAATTTACCAAGTATGGTGGTGGCTTCTCCATCATTGGCCATTTTAAAATGAAGGTTAGATGTTTTTCTAAAAGATATGCTCTACTTCCAACAGCAATGAATTCAGGGATATCCTATGGCCTGTGTTATGCAGTAGGTCAGAGTAGATGATCAAAGTGGTCCCTTCTGGCCTGGAATCTATGAACCATGGACGATATGATTAAGTTTGGAATTTATCCATTAGCACTCAGACAAGTGATAGATGCACTTGAAATATACTGGATAGATGAGCTAGGTTAGCTAGTAACAGCTTGTCAGTGAAATCATTTTACCCCAGGACAGGTGGTAAATTCAGGGTCACCTTGCTTTTGAAACCTAACCCTCCCCTCCCCCTTACCCCTGGAAAAAAATATTATTTTGGTTCTTTTCTTTAACTTAAGCTCCATATAATAAAATCATGTTTATTTATCAAGTTTTTTATTAGCTTGTCACATTTCACTTTAATTTCAGGTGATCATAATTCGAAGAGCACATCAATAGTAGTTGACATAAATTTAAAAGAAAATCAAGGGTGATTTTTGAACCAGCTCTGTTGCTATTTGTATTGATGAATGAGAGAGATCATGTTTTTGTGATTTCAGTCACTTTCTGGAGAAAAGTAGCTATCCCAATTAAAAATCCAAAACATAAAAATTCATAAGTCTCAGAATCCTGAGAAATTATTAGGAATTCAGTAGGATGAATAAATTGGTTTTTAAGTTTTGAGTAGCAGTATTGACAACCCCAGCTTACAAAAATCAGGAGTCATGCCCAAACAAGTCATGAGATTGGCTTACAAATCATGACATTTAGAAAAAAAATTATAAACGTTGGTTGCTTTTTATTTATCTTCTGGCTGTTGAGTCTTTATTGAGCTCTTCAGGTCACTTTTCAAGCATTTCCCATATTCATGCAGGCTAGAAACTAACTTTTTCAAAAATGAAAGCTGAGGTTCTCTTGTGATCACTTGATTGCAATATCTGAGATTTTGAGAAAACATCAAATATCACAAGACTCACAATATAATGGTAAGAGTTAGCAACGCTATTTCAGGCATACTTTCAAGTTTTATACAGTATATTAAGTTATATTTACATAAAACTAGTCTTAGGAAGAGGACTATTACATTAAGCTAATTGGAGAATAGATAAAAATATCATCTGAGCGCCTTTATTTTCATAATCTTTACAAATTGCATGAAAAAGCTGCAAGTATGTGACAGAACAAGGGGCATGCAGACATTTGTAACTCATCATGGAAAATAAGGCAGACAAAAGGAAACATTATTGCTTCTGTTACAGGACAGTTCACATTTTTATATTTTTGTTATCGTACAGGTAAAGTAATTGTATATGAATCAACATTTAAGCAACAAAAGAGATCACAGGTCCTAATTCTGAACTAACACTAATGTAGATCAGGAATAATTCCTAAAAGTCAGTGCAGCTACACTAATGAGAGGAGAGCTGCAGGAGAGGAGAGTGTCCGTCTATAATCGACCCGAGTTATTTCATGCATTGAGGTATTCAGCGAAGGCAGTGATACTTTAAGCATTGAGGCACAATCATGCAAAGATGGGTTTTTGCAGGCTTAATGGGTCCACCCATGCACCTTCCTTTTAAAATCTAATTTTGCCTTTTTGTAGTGCCTGACATCCAAAGATCATAGAGGGAGATGTACTTAATTAATGAAGTGCAATAATTAGTAATTAATTAAATGCCCCAACATTCCTGTGAGTTAGGTCAGCAGCATATCCCAAATTGCGGTCCCGAAGAGTTTAACTGAAGGAACTGAATATCTCCTATAAGCTATGATCATCCTTGCTCTGATTAAAGAGAATAAAAACATAAGAATGGCATACTGGGTCAGTCCAATGTACATCTAGCCCAGTATCCTGTCTTCTGACAGTGGCCAATGCCAGGTGCTTCAGAGGGAATGACCAGAACAGGTAATCATCAAGTGATCCATCCCTGTCACCGATTCCCAGCTTCTGGCAAGCAGATGGTAGGGGCACTCAGAGCATGGTGTTGCATTCCTGCCGATTCTGGCTAATAGCCACTGCTGGACCTATCCTCCATGAACTTACCTAGTTCTTTTTTGAACCCCTGTTATATTTATGGCCTTTGCAACATTGTAACCAGGTGGAACTTACCCCGCCGCACCTCCTGTTGGTTGCTTCAGGGAATTAGCTCAAATATGCAGTTGGAGTGCCCTCTGCAGGCCAGTGATCTGGCTTCTGGCCCCATGTCCCTCCCTGGACCCATGGAGTGCTGCCCCCTGGCAGTTTCCCCTTAGGGTTTCCCCTCCCTGGGAACCGCCCCCCCACTCTATCCCCACTTTGCCTCAGGGTCTTGGCAACTGCCCAGTCATTAGGTAGCCCCACACCCTGGGGCAGACTGCAGTATTAACCTCTCATCATTGGCAAAGGGGTTTGGGCCTGCTGCCTTGGCCTACCCCTGGGTTGCACCCTGCAACCCCGGTACCTCCGAGCCTACTGCTAGGCCACAGCCTGGGGCTCTCCAGGCAGGAGCTCCCCAGCTCCTCTGCCTTTCCCCAGCCCTGCTCCACGCTAGGTACCTTGTCTCAGCAGCCAGGCCCTTCTCTCTCTGAACACAGAGAGAGAATCATTAGACTCCTGGCTTCTCTGCCCTTTTATAAGGGCCTGTGGCTCAGTTTGGGGTGTGGCCCCAGCTGCAGCCACTTCCCCAATCAGCCCAGCTCAAAAGGCTGCTTGCTCCAGCCCCAGCCCCTTCCCAGGGCTGTTTTTCACCCCTTCAGGGCCGGAGCAGGGCTCCGCCCGGCCACTTCCCGGAAACCCAATAGATACAAACATCCCCTGGTAAAGAGTTCCACAGGTTGACTGTGCGTTGTGTGAAGAACTTCCTTTTGTTTGTTTTAAACCTGCTGCCTATTAATTGCATTGGGTGACCCCCTATGAGTGGGCGTGGCAGTTCCTGATGCCCTTTACAGACAGTGCTGCTGGGGACACTGATGTCCACACTGCAGTGGCTACAGAGGCACATTTATGGTGCTGCAGAGGTGACACAGTAACGCTGTAGTGTAGACATGTCCCACATTGTCAGAAGGGGTTTTTCCGTCAATGTAGGTAATCCACCTCTCCAAGAGGCAGTAGCTATGCTTACAGTGGGGGTTAGGTCAAACTCATTTTTTCACAGCCCAGGAGTAATGTAGCTAGGTTGATCTAATTTTTAAGTGAGACTCATCCAAAGTCAGGCAGAAAGTCAGTAGCAGATCTCTGAACAGAATCCAGCTTGGCTTCCTTGTACTGTAGAATGTTTAATGAAGTGTTAAACTTTTTCCATATTGGTCTTCTTTGATTTATGTTCTCAGTAACACTCTCTCCTTCCAATTTGACAGATATTGCTATATATTGAAACCGGTATTTATAATGATAGTAAACCCTCTTATAGTTCACTCTTCTTTTTTTGCTATAATATGCTCATCTTGGATAATTTTATCCTTCCTATCAGAAGATTCAGTATTGGCAATTTAATATAAATTGGATATATAGAGTTCGGTTATATACTGGAGTCGCATCGCTTTAAGACTGGAAGAATGGAGTTGGATCTGACCCATATTCATAAGATTTGGAACATGGAGTAGCTTGGAATAAGTAAAAATCATCTACAAAATATTTTCATTCTTTCCCAGAAAGCTATTTTATTATTGTTTACTCTATAATACTGTTGCCCCCTTTCACGTGAGCAGCTAGTGAAAATTTGGGGCCCTACTAGGGTTGCCAACTTTCTAATCCTACAAAACTGAACACCCTAGCCCACCCTTTCCCCAACGCCATGCCCTGTGCTCACTACATTTCCCCCTCCCTTGGTGATTCGCTCTGCCCCCACCTTCACTGGGGTGAGGCAGGGGGTTGAGAGCTCCATCTGGTGTTGCAGGCTCTTGGGTGGGGCCAGGGATGAGGGGTTTGGGGTGCTGGAAGGGGCTCCAGGTATTGGGGGACACTCAAGGTTGCAGCAGGGGGTTGGGGCTCAGGATTGGAGTGCAGTCTTACCTCCAGCAGCTCCTGATCAGCGGCACAGTGTGGGGGGCTAAGGCAGGCTTCTTGCTTGTCCTGGCACCATGGACCGCAATGCGGACCAGCAGGTCCAGCTCCTAGGCAGAGGTGTGGCAGGCAGCTCTGTGCGCTGCTTTCTCCTACAGGCACCACCCCTGCAGCTCCCATTGGCCATGGTTCCCAGCCAATGGGAGTGTGGAGCCAGGCTGAAATTCTGTCCCTGAAACTGTAAGCACTAGCATCCGTGTCCAGTATGAAAGGGTGGTTGAAACATGGATAGGCCAAGATAGGCACAGTTCCAAAAGCCTTTTTCAACTCTGAGAATGCTAAATCATACCATGCTGACCACTGAAATGGTTTCCTCTTTTTTTTTTTTTTTTCCACTATTTACCGCTTGTCCAAAATATTCAGCAAATGAACAGAGATTGGTTCTCAGATCCACTAGAGCTTTGGCAGCTAAAATTCCCTGAGACCCGGGGTCTCAAACAGGTTTCAACTACCCCCGTCTTGCCCTTGATGGAAAGCTACCAAAGCACATAGCTGTAATAATGGTTTTTGCCCTTGGGGGCAGGATACTATGTTCAAGGCAAACCAATTACTTACAAACCATTTGTCTCACCTATGCCATGAGTCTATATCTTTAAAGGGATTTTCCACGGAGTGAATTTTGTGGGGCACCGTTCCTGACGTTTCTTAAATCGTTATTAGCCATAATGAAATCCAAATCAATTATTAGCTTATCCACTATTTCAGCCAGCCACACTTCTTGCTCGAATTCCAGAGGTCCAATCTTCAAACCCCATTGCCCCAGTTTTTAGATGGGTACCCTTGCCCCAGTCACTTGTCTGCATTTGAGACCAGTTTTTGGTAGTGCCGTTTGGATCCCCAATTCTCTAACCTTTTTAGAATATCTGATTTTATAATTGTTATGTTTGAACCATGTGACAATCACTGCTGTGCTGTTTGTCGATCCTCTTTCAATATCCAAGCTCTCAGTATTGTTTTTTAACTTCCCAGATCTAAATTAAAACTGTGAGGCTGATCCTGATACCTCCACCAAGCTTTGTCCCTTCAGCTTGGTGCGCCCCTGTTACCTGAATGGGGAGAGAGCAGGGCCGGCTTTATGCACTGCGAGGCCCTATTTGAAAGAGCTGGGACTTCGGCAGCAGCTCTATTGGCTGCTGGTGCCTTTGGTGGGACATTGGCGGAGGGCCATAAGGGACGTTGCGGGGCCCTCTTAGGGGTGCGGGTCCCGATTTGGGGAAATCGGGTGAATCGCCCTAAAGCCGGCCCTGGGGGAGAGGCTTTCATTAGACACTTGAGACAATCTGTCTTGGCCTGCTTTAAATTTATAACAAGCTGCTGTTTTGTGGCCAGTTTTGTCACATTACCAGCACTTAACTGAATTGTTTCCTTTTATTTTTGCATTATTGACAATTTCCTGGTGGTTGGTTTTTTTTTACAAACCAAATTTATCAGTTTTTCTAATCATTCAATAAGCCCATGAACCAGATTAGAATCCTGTCTTTCATTGTACCCATTGGACACACAGCTGTATTTACAGAGCTCATGGTGATCAGCTTCCATGTTCCTCAATAGTAGTTGCTTCCTCTTCTGGTGAACTGCTTCAAGCAAAGATTCAAGTTCTGTGGCAAATTCCACAGCCTCAATGGATAGCGTCTTTGGCCTCTTTTTACGGATCTTTCACTGCAAGTCCAAGTCCGGCTGAGCATTTATGAATTGGTTCATTGCCAGTTTATGTTGGAAGGCCTCAATGGTATCTGGGTATGCCAGGAACACAAGTCTCTGCAGATCCTCTGCCAGTTCTTCTTTTCCTCTCCTTCTAGCTCTTGGCTGCTCCCTAGCCAGCTCTCACTGATGGCTATCTCCAAACCGCACGTCAGGAGCTTGTACCAGGTCAAGATAACTCAGTCTTTTCTGGCAGTAAATTCTGCAGCATTGTCAGAACTGGGCCACCCAAGTTGGTTGCTAGAACCCCCCCCCCCCCCCCCCTTTCTGTCCATCTTCTCAGCCATTCATTTGAGCTATAATGTTGAAATGAGCCAATAAGCCTCCCAGTGAGTTTTTCCCCTCAAAGATAGTGGGGCTTTTGGATCATTTGCATGGAACAATCTCACCTCTTCCCTCTCAGCCTCTGTGGGTTACAAACAGGGTAGAAAATTATTATAAATATCCTCTGGTTCAATTCCTCATCCAGGCAGCTGCCTTATGCTATGGACTGTGACACCCTTTGATTTCCTTCTGGAGCTGAATTTTCAGTTCGTTAATTCCTTACTGTAACTCACCTCTGTTAGCAAGTTCCAAACTGGCCAAAGCCTGTTTGGTTTTCCACAATTTCATGGAAAGAAAAAACTACTGGTCTGTAGTAGTCAGATTGCTGGTCACCTCATCAGTCCGTTTTACCATTCCAGCCTGGGTGTGCGCAGCTGGGTTTTGCAATGTGTCTGGGCTCTTTGTAATTGCTTTTCAGCAGGGATCTCACGCCTGCAAGTTCTCTCTGAGACTTTCTGGGCAGAGCTGCCCAGAGGATTCAGGGGGCCTGGGGCAAAGCAGGGGAGCTGCAGTGCTTGTACTCACCTGGCAGCAGTCCATGTCTTCGGCAGCACTGAAGGGCCCCCCACTGCTGAAATGCCGCTGAAGACCCAGACCGCCACTGAGCCAGGGCTCACAGGGGTCCTGCAGGGCCCGGGGCCTGGGGGAAATTGCCCCACTTGCCCCCCCCTCTGGGCGGCCCTGTTTCTGGGAAACCTTTAGCTCTTGCTTTAGGTCTTATGTTTAATTCCTTTTGTGAAGTCTCCAGCTCCTGTTTTATGTCTTGTTTTAAATCCCACTGGCCATTTTTTATTTCTGTGAGCACTGCCATCATTTGTTCCATCAGGATACCAACTCGCAAGCTTTCTCCTTGGAAATGATCTCATGGCTAACAGTGTAGCCCCTTTTCAGCCTGAGTGGCTAGTCAAAATGTGGGGTCAGAATTTCATTATGTAATGGGTGTGTGCATGCAGTGCTGTTTGATTACTAGTTGGTAAGGTTTTGTGAGGAAGTTTTACAATTAAAAGGCCAAATTCTGTTTGATTTTGAACCATGCAGATCTGAGTAAATCTGTGACCTCAATTTGATCTAGCAAATAGAGTTCTGCCCATCAGTTCTACTGAGGCTTTAAAGGTAATTGAATTGGCTGCGTATTCCCATTTGATCTCAAACATGAACTATATTATTTTGGAAAGGATTTATTATATCCAGATGAATCAATAGAACTGTTAAAAGAAAAGTGGGAGAACAAACTGCACATGCAGTTCGAGGTAAATCAACGGAATAAGATACTAAATTTTACAGAAAAAATATTAGGAGGGAAAATTGAAGGGCACTGAAAATATGACATAAGACTTAGTGAATGCTAGTTTGGCTGCAGCAACGGGAGCTTTAAGAATATAACTGAGGGAACTGAACATCTCTTGCAAGCTACTGCCCACCTTCAGCTGTGAGTGGAGACAATGGCCATGGTCATTTCTGATGCCCTTTGAGGTGCATCATATGTAAACTTCTCACTGCTTAGAAATTGCAACACATTTGATACAGCAGTTTTAAATCTCAGACCCTACGACAGTATGCAGGTGTCTGTAAAGGAGACAGACTAAAAAGAAGGCAGTGGGGTCTAGTACAAGAGCCCTGGCCTGGGATTCAGAAGACATAGGAGATTTTTGCAGAACTCTAGTATTGATCTCGCAGTTCTGACTTCACTTGGCAGGAACCAAACAGAAATATCACAGCTGGGATTGCTGAAGGCTGAGACAGGCAGACAGAGACCCACACACCACCCTATTAAAAATGAAGAAGAATTTGGGGAGAAGAGGAGAGCAGAAGGGATGGGAACTTCCTTCCCTCACATGCAAAAAGTTAACCATGGAGTGAACACGGTGCCTTTTATCTTCCACCCATGGTCCAGATCTGTTGTCTTTGATAATAACAACACAATCCTACCAACCCCTTTTTCTTCTAAAGGCTGTATTACTTACCCGTAGTTTGATGATAAATACACCAGTCAAATACTGTGGGCCTGGCAAAAGCTGATTTCATGCTGTGTACTTCACAGTCCTTACTCTTGACTCACCTTAGGAGATGAATATGGCAAATCTCATTCACTTGCCAGTGACTTTGATATGCAAAAGCTCTGGGCTTGTCTGCACTGTCTGTAGTCACTAGACCACATCTAAGAGCCAGGAACAGAAACAAAGGTTCTGGATTCTCAAAGTTCCTCTGCTAGTCAGGTAGTGTATTGGCAAGTGTGCTATCCATATAGCTTTGTCTTCATTTGATATAAAGAAGTGTTCTTAACTCAAGTTTAGAATTGGTCAGGAATTGTTTGATGAAAGGTTGTTTATTTTTGGGGGGACTGGAAAATGCCAATTAATCAAAATTGAAACTGTTTGCAGGAAAGGTTGGTTTGGATGAATTTCCTGTTTTGAAAAATATCACTGTCAACACTGCATTGTTAGTGTGGAAATATCCTGTTATCCTGTCACTGCCTTGTGGGTTTTGGATGCAGGGCTGGAGCACCTTCAGTGCTGTGAGAATGTATGCAATATCATAGCTCCTTAGCTTGCTGCAGGTCCTGTACAAGAAGAAAGTCTCCTCTGCTTCATAAGAGGAGCGGTTGCTGACATATGAAATCTGACAAGGCCACAAGAAGGGAAGCAACAGCTAATCTCTGTGGAAGATGGTTTCCCAATTAGCCAGAGAGTGTCAGACTGCATGCTGTGTGGCTGTATCCTGCACAGGGGAGAGGTGTTAATAGTGTATATTTATACGGTACTTTTCTTCCCAAAGAAGAGCTCTCGGACTGGAATGGCATGGGCACTGGTCAGCATAAAGGGGTTTCAGCAAAGCTATCTGTGGGAGAATTCCCTCTTTAGTCCCCCAACACCCCTCCCCCACACCTGCTAGCACTATGCCACAGCTAAAAGTTTCTCACATTTATACTGTATGAGAGCTAGGTGGCATTATTTATGAACAGTAAATTCATTCAGAAATTTAGAGAGAGCAAAAATAGATACAGACCTAGCCAACTCCTTCGAAAAACATTCTCCTATTGATATTTACAAGTGTCTACTTTTGTTAGTAGTTAGAGTTCTCAATAAACACTTCCAATAAAATACACTCACAAATCACTGTAACTGGCCATGGGACCTTTCGCTGGGGACAGGACAGTTTTCTTATACACCAGGTTATGGTTTTATTCTTCTCCACCTAACTGGCTGGTTTTGGTCTCTTTAAAGTGCTCTCAGACCCTTGGATAGAAGGTGCTTGCAGTGCAAGGTATTATAATTAACACTACATTTTAGTCACAGGTATTTTTAGTAAAAGTCATGGATAGATCATGGGCAGTAAACAAAAATTCACAGCCCATGACCTGTCCATGACTTGTATTATATACCCCTAACTAAACTTGTGCCGGGGGGGGAGCTGTGGGTGCTCTGTGGGGTGGTCTGGGACCCCTGCTAGTGTTGGGGGGGCAGAGTTGGTGGGCTTGGCAGGCTCCCTACCCGGCTCCGTGCAGCTCCCTGGAAGCAGATGGCATGTCCCTGCAGCTCTTAGGGGGAGGGAAGGCCAGGGGGGCACTGTGTACTGCCCCCACCATGTGTGCTGGCTCTGCAGCTCCCATTGGCCAGGAACTTTAGCCAATGGGAACTGCAGGGGCGGTGCCTGCAGGCAGGGGGAGTGGTGCGCAGAGCCCCCTGACCCCTTCACCTAGCAACTGCAGGGACATGCCAGCCACTTCTTGGGAGCCCCCCAAGATAAGTGCCACCTTGCAGCCAACCCTCTGTCCCAGCCCTAAGCCCCCTTCCACACTCGAATTACTGCTGCTGCTGGCCCAAGGGCTGTGCAGCCCTGAGCCAGCAGCATCAGCTGCTGCAAAAGTCACGGAGGTCATGGAAATTCATGGAATCCATAATTTCTGTGACAGACACAAAGCCTTAATTATAATAAACCATTCCCCCACCCTGTGATTCCCAAAGCAGAGGGAGGTGTTGTAGTGTTAACACACTAAGGGCTAGAGTTTTCAGACAGCCTTCATTATCCTGCAAAACATGTGCTTGAAAATGGCAATTAGATGCACAATTGCAGATGTTGGGCTTCAGGAGTGCTGATGTATGTGCCTACATGAATTCATGAGTCACTGAACAGCTAACAGATGGCAACAGGTTTTGATCACTCTGAGCCTGGGCTAAATTCCAACCAGAGACCTAGAGATGGAAGCTCCCATATGCAATTTCCAGTTCCCTGAGCCATCCAGTCCCCTGTTGATTTGAGCTTACTTTTTTTGCACCAAATAGAACAATACTGTACATTGAACAGTCTCTGTTCCTTTACATATTGATGAAACTGTTCATTAGAAGCTATTCTGAGATCGCTTTGTACCTAGATGTTTCCATAATAAATTATATGTATGTATGTATGTATGTAGGCTTGCAGCTAGAGAAAGCTGATCAGGAGAAGCCAGCACTGGACTAACTATTATTTCTCCAATCTGCCTTCAAAAGAGACTATAGCCTTTTCTGAAGACTGGATTGTTTCTGGCATCTAAAGGTTTTGCTTGATCTGTTAAATCAGGGCTGCTTCCTTTGTAAACATTTTCTTTCTACAATACAAGTTTCTCAGGAATCCCAGTAATAACTCATGCACCAGTAGTTTTAACGTTTAACATGAATTAATTAGGTAAAATATAAAGTAGCAAAGGCATAGATGACAATATTAATGAAAATAATGAAACTAGATTAATGATTAAGATCAAAGGAATAGATCCAGCATTGCCACAGATGAGTAAATTAATGAGATTTGTTCCTTTAGCTTCTCCTACCTCACTGACCTCTGCCAGTACTTCAGTTTCTTTAGTTAGCAGAGAGGAGCAGATTTGACAGAATGAAGCTCAGGGCTTGTCTACATGGTAACTTATTCCACATTAGCTGGGGTGTAAATTTTAATGTGCACCAGTTATTGGGCACCAGCTGGCTCATGTGGGCCCTGCTGGTGTGCACTAAAAGTTCCCTAGTGCTCATTAATGTAATAGCATTTTAAACAGTAAGAACATAAGAACGGCCATACCGGGTCAGACCAAAGGTCCATCTAACCTAGTATCCTGTCTTCTGACAGTGGCCAATGCCAGGTGCCCCAGAGGGAATGAACAGAACAGGTAATCATCAAATGATGATTCCCATTCCCAGTTTCTGGCAAACAGAGGCTAGGGACACCATCCCTGCCCATCCTGGCCAATAGCCATCCATGAACTTATGGATCCGTGAACTTATGAGCTATCCTCCACGAACTTATCTAGCTTTTTTTTTTAACCCTGTTATAGTCTTGGCCTTCACAACATCCTTTGGGAAGGAGTTCCACAGATTAACTGTGTGTTGGGTGAAAAAATACTTCCTTTTGTTTGTTTTAAACCTGATGCATATTAATTTCATTTGGTTGCCCCTAGTTCATGTGTTAGGAGGAGTAAATAACACTTCCTTATTTACTTTCTCCACACCAGTCATGATTTTATAGATCTTTATCATTTTTCCCCTTAGTCATCTCTTTTCCAAGATGAAAAGTCCCAGTCTTATTAATCTCCCCTCATATGGCAGCCATTCCATACCCCTAATAATTTTTGCCCTTTTCTGAATCTTTTACCAAGTCCAGTATATCTTTTTTTTTGAGATGGGGCGACCATATCTGTGTGTGGTATCAAGATGTGAGTGTACCATGGATTTATATAGAGGCAATATGATATTTTCTGTCATATTATCCATTCCTTTCTTAATGATTCCCAACATTCTGTTCGCATTTTTGACTACCATTGCACATTGAGTGGATGTTTTCAGAGAACTATCCACAGTTACTCCAAGAACTCTTTCCTGACAGAGAAACAGTAACAGCTAATTTGGACCTCATCACTTTATATGTATAGTTGGGATTACGTTTTCCAGTATGCAATACTTTGCATTTATCAACATTGAATTTAATCTGCCATTTTGTTGCCCAGTCACCCAGTTTTGAAAGATCCTTTTGTAGCTCTTCGCGGTCTGCTTGGGACTTAACTATCTTGAGTTGTTTTGTATCATCTGAAAATTTTGCCATCTCACTGTTTACTTCCTTTTCCAGATCATTTATTAATATGTTGAATAGGGCTGGTCCCAGAACAAACCGCTAGGGGACACCACTATTCATCTCTCTCCATTCTGAAAACTGACCATTTATTTCTAACCTTTGTTTCCTATCATTTAACCAGTTCCCAATCCGTGAGAGAACCTTTCCTCTTATTCCATGACAGCTTACTTTGCTTAAGAGCCTTTGGTGAGGGACCTTGTCAAAGGCTTTCTGAAAATCTAAGTACACTGTATCCCCATTGTCCACATGCTTGTTGACCCCGTCAAAGAATTCTAATAGATTGGTGAGGCATGATTTCCCTTTACAAAAACCATGTTGACTCTTCCCCAACAAATTATGTTCATCTATGTGTCTGACAATTTTGTTCTTTATTATAGTTTCATCCAGTTTGCGCGGTACTGAAGTCAGGCTTACCAGCCTGTAATTGCCAGACTCACCTCTAGAGCCCTTTTAAAACATTGGTGTCACATTCACTATCCTCCAGACATTTGGTACAGAAGCTGATTTAAATGATAGGTTCCAAACTACAGTTTGCATTACATGTATTAGGGATCTTTTAGTGCACGCCAGCAGGACCCACACAGGCGAGTTAGTGTGCAACCTGCTGGTGCTCATTGAAAGTTACTTTACACCCAGCTAGTGTGGACTAAGGCACCATGTAGACATCTCCTATTAGAGTTCTGATTTTGTCAAGATCTCCTCAGATCCCCTACTAGATTATTTCTTAGGCAATTTGGATTTCCAGGTTGTCAAGATTTATGGATACAAGCTTACTCAAAAGTCTGTTTGTCTTTCTTTTATCATCAACAGATTTAGCGTTCAGAGTAGAAATTGCATATGAAAAGAAACCCCACTTAAAGCAGACCTGCAAAGGAAAGATAATTGGGCACATGTTCTATATATATTAAGGGATTTTCTTCTGCTTGTTTTTCTCTGTCAAGTCAGGTCTTGTCAGGTAACTCATTAACATTCTCACACATGATTTGTGAGACCTTTCCTAATCTTTAATTGAAGGGGGCAGAGGTAACAAAAAACATCTTTACTCTGAAGTGTTTCTTAGATGTCAGAATTAAAGTAGTAGTAACAAAAACAAACAGCTTTAAATAGTTTGAAGAAAAGTCAGCTCCCATCTCAATGATTTATGAAGATAACAGCAGTGATACTGTGCAAATGAAACCTCTCAGTTCTTCAATCATCTTGGAAAACCTGAGTAGATAGGGCCTGAATGTCCAATATACAAACCAAACAGAAAAATAAACTTTAAAAAAATTAAATGAAAATAAAAACTTTTAGGCCTTTTTTAAAAACACCATAAGGCACCAAAGATAAAAATAAAAAAGGCTCACAGCCTGTCTTTTTTCGCTTTCAAGATCACCTTAATAAGGTGGTTTTTATTAGGAACAACCATGTCAGTTTTGTTCTTTGCTTCCATATAAATTTTCTCCATTCATTGTGGTGCTTGTTATTAACTAGGTCTGAGATTTTCAAAATTAAGCGGCTAAAGTGAGTTTTCTACACTTACGCACCTTGGCTCAGAACCTTAACAGGTATTTAGGAGTCTAGTTTCCACTTCCATTATTTTTGAGGATCTGGGTCCTAGGGCCTGATTCACTCCCTTTAAACTCAGTGGAAAGATTCCCTTTGACTCCCAAAATAGTGGCCTGATTTTCAAGGGCACTGAACATCTATTTACTTCACCTTTGAAAATCACGTTTTTAGATTCCTGCTTTAGATTTATTTAAGAGCTTAAACTTTATTTAGCATAAGTTTGGATATCTTGGTCTAGCTAGTAGAACAGCACATTGTTCACCAAAATGCTTAAATTTTCTTTCTCCATGGTGATGCTTCTAAACATAGCCCTTAATGAGGTACTTGGGTGAAAAAAAGTTCAAGAGGTCATCTAGGAAGATAAGGTTAATACTCTCTAGGCTGTTAGTCCTTCTGCGGCATTAGCAACTGTCCCTTGGTGGTATAAATAGTGTTACTAATTACACTGATATTAACATCACCACCAATCTTATGAAGCTTCATTATGGATACAAATTGGGTTTGCTTCAGGATCAGAGAAATCAGCAACAGAGGTAATTTGTGATGGACTGTTGCCAGTGCCCAAGCCACACAAGTGCATGCATGCCTGTAAATTAAAGTAGTTTTGAAATATTCAGTCATTAATGCTTAATTTTCTTCCTCTCTGGCATGGATGATAACACCAAAGAGCCCAACCCAACTCCAAATTAATGGAGAGGCTCCAGCTGACTTTAATAGGAGTTGGACCAATCTTCAAGGCAGGAAGAAGTTTAGATCTTGGCATCCAAGAAAAGCAAGAGAGGCTTAGAGTTGCCTTTCCTCATTGTTTCAATGGGTAGAGTGAGCCAAGGGAAGGGAATACCTAATGCGAACTGCAAAGAGGAAAACTGGGAGAAATGGAAGAGCCACCCATAAGATTGTAAGTGCAAATTATCAACACTTAGGCCAGAAATATCATGATTCTCACAATATTACACTCTATTTAGCAGTTTCTGCTTCTGGCCCCAGCTAGAATTAGGGAGAGCAGACGCAGATTCAAAAATGACTAACAATAGAGAGTGAGATATAATTCCTTTGTAGCGTCAAAATGGTGGTGGAGGTTTTGGATGAGGGTGTAGATTGTTTTTTGTTTTATGCACACTGAGTCCTTGGTTCCTAATCACCCCATAATCTGCTGCCACAACCAGCATCCAAGGTAAGGGGCTTATCCTGCAAGGTAGCAAGTACTTCCTGTGAGACCACGGGCACCCTCAGCTCCACTCACCATTTCAGGTGGAGGAGAGGCTGTTCGGCAACTTATAGAATTGCCTAAGAAACAATCTAGTAGGGGATGTGAGGGGATCTTGACAACCCCATAATCAAAACTCCAGAGTACCTTCATAGATAAGTGTTTGATATATCCTGTATTTAGGGTTACACATGTGCTATTCATAGTGATAACCCTGACCCACAGCAAATTAATATCAAGAACTCCACATAAAAATTGTGATTGACAAAGGAGAGGCCAGGATTCCTAATAAGAAACTGGAAAGTGGTGAAAACTGACTCTGGGCTGTATTCTGCTAACGACTTTTTTTATAAAGAGAGTTTAAAACTAATTTGGATAATTTATCCTCTATGAGTAAGTGAAAGCCTGAGGTATTGGTTATTTCAAGGAAGAAGGGAAGTTTTTCTTTTGATTATAACTCTTGGCAGCCTCAGGCTACTTAAAGAAAATTCCTGGGTCCTTCTTGCCAGTAGATGTGAATATCTGAAGTTAATGGGCTTTGCACAAGACAGTCACTGTGGAATCAAAAGCCCTTGAAATGTTTAAGTCACAGCTTGATTCAGACTGTTGTGAAGAAGTCTATTAGTCCTCGACTGTTGCTTGATGGTGTATACAATATAGTCTTCTACAACAGCTGAGCAATAAATGGGACTCCCTTTGAGTCCCTGCGGTACTACATGTTCTCTGATTCTACCGCTATGAGAATATGTTATGTAACTACATTCTGCATCCACAGCAGCCAGAATGAAAAAATAGAGAGGAAAGCTGCCCTTAAAAATGAAGAAACTGGACTGTAAATAAGATGAGGGGAAAGAATAGCATGCAGCTGAGTTTTTGACCAGTCAATAAACAATCCCCTAAAACAATAGAGGATAAAGGGGTCCAACTCCATTCAAGTAAAAGCACCATGGGCCACATTCAGCCCTGATGTAAAAAGGTGCAACAGCTCCATTGGTTTCATTAGCTTACGAGTTCTCAGCCCAAGGGTTGCAACTCACAACAGGTCACACAATGACCCTGCCTCTCCCATCTTGCTCAGTGGGAGACTAGATCCCAGGTAGCTGGAAGGGAAGGAGGTTCCCAGTATGGAAAATGTTGAGAATGACTGCATTGAAATCACTAAACACAGCCTGGTATTAAACTCTTGGAAGTCTCCAGGCAATGCAAGTTGTCATTTAAGTTACACGTTGGGGTCTGATTCTCCATGGCTTGGCACCTTGCAAATGATACACATGTGCCAAGCAACATTAAGCAAAACCAATCTGGCATTCTCCACTTACTCATTCAGCAGCAATTGGGTTTTATACCTCATGTGCACTCACCTGGCTAAGGTATAAATAACTAGGCAAGGTGCAAGGAACACACTGACCATACCTCTTTTCCGCATAATGATGGCCTCTGCCAATGGCTGGGAGGGGAGGTGGCGTAGGTGTCACCCAAACATTTCCCCAGGGAGGAGCTGGATCCTTAGGGCTGCTTTGCAGCACTGCAGTGGTGCAGGGTGACCAGAACACCAAAAGAGTTATGGCGTCAGCCTCCAAGTGTAAATTGAGAATACACAAGGGAGTGGCAAAGTAATGTAACTTGCACTGATTTTGCATTCAGCAGTTGTGCAATTTACATGCTGAGGTGGGTGTTTTAGCAGGAAAAGCAGCTAGCAGGAGGATATAAAATAAAGCAGTTCCCACCTCATGCATTTAAAGTTATGCCCACATAATCCCCAGAGCAAACTCAAAGCTAGCATAAGTGTGTGTAGCTTTCATTGCCTTCCATTCATACCAAGGCTGAATTTGATCCTTTCCTCCACAGCCATTTTGAGAAAGTGGCTTCCTCTAAATCCCAAATCCGAGCCCCAAATCAGATCCTAGCCCTAACACATAGCAGGAAGGAGGCTGTTCCACAATTAAGGTAACATTTAGTCCCTCAGGCCCAGCTCCTTTGAGCTATTTAGAGGCGTAACTCCCACTGTTTTCAATGGGAGTCAAGTGCCTAAATACCTCTGAGGATCTGTGCTTCCGTTCTAATGGTTGACTCGTTTGGAGAGAGTTTCAGGCTCTGTGCATGCTCTGAGCCCTGGATCTTTATATTCTTCCAGTCAGTTGTTCTGTAGATGCTAAGGGAAGATAATAAGGGAAACAAAGTTAATGGAGCTTTTTCAAACCTCAAGAGAGTTTGTTTCAGATTTTGGGGAAAGGTTCAGGTTGGTTTGTGCCATCCATAAAATAGTACCCTCAATATGCATAGGTTAGTTCCTACAATCATGCTGGGTGGTCTGTACACCTAAGGTGGAGGCAGATACCCATATCTTTGGTTAATGCAGAACTCTAGCCATCTAGTCATTATTAATATTATTAGGAGTATTTAGTAAGTGCCAGTAACGTGTATGGTCCTGTGTAAGATCCAAAATGCAGTGAGTACCTGCTGTTTCCCATGCTGTACTGGTTCTGTAAGTATGCAAGCAGGTCCTTGCAATTCTTGAGGTGTAATCCAGCAGCACGAAAAATTAATCTGCAACACACATATAAACATATGAAATGCTTGTGAGAGATGGGCATAACTAGACCCGAGTCTCCTTCCCCTCCCTGGCAGATAAACATATCTACATCATTATTATTTTTTTTAAAAAAGAAATTTACAGCCATCTTCCGGGTTGCCATGCTGTGACAGTCTCAGGCAAGATGTAAATTGTGCCTCACCTGGGAGCATCCTGACTGTACTTCAAGATAGTTCTGTTTTTCGCCCAAATAAAATTGACATTCCCAAACTAGCTGTCTCTGTTGCTCCCACCTTGAAGGATGAATATGATTTGTAACACGTGGATTATAGGAGCCAACTGTCTGAGACAGGAAAACTGTCTTGATCCTGCCTTTGACCTTTAGAACGAGGCAGTATCTTCACTGGACCTCAGGTTACTTCACTGCTATTGTAACCCAAGTTAGCTAACCCGAGTTAAGAGTCTCAGTACTGTGTGAGTCATGGAGAGGAAGCTAACAACTAGAAGTAGTCCTCTGGTTCAAGGATGAGAGTCACATTGGCAGGGCAGTGTGGAGAAGCTGATCATGCTGTACATATATTGGAGATAATTAGAATTCAGCCTCTAGGACTCTTGTTCAGCGGTAGCCCCTCCAAACAGCATTTAATTCAAAGATTTAGTGGGGAAAAAAGAACTGCAGCTCTCTCTGAATTACAATGGCACAAAATAATACCACTCCAGTAAGAGGGTTACTCTGCAAGGCAGATATTTTCCCTTCAAGCCAAATTTTTAAGCCAGGCTACAATTTTGTACCCAGAAAAAATTGTGTGCAACACACTGGCATTTCCAATATTTGCATCTGTGGACATATCAATTCTGCTCTTCATTTCACAAAACTGAGCTTGAAATTGTTTGGAGATGCAAAATTGCAGGAGCCAAGTTAGCCTCTAAATTGGGGCTCTTTCTATTCAGAGAATAAAGATGGATTGAAGTATTTGAAATTCAGTCAGTTTGTTTACTGAATTACAATACAGGTTGTTTACCACTTTTCTCCCTTTTTAAAAGATCTACCTTTTAACCCACACCCCCTATTCAGACCTGTATGCCCAGGGAGCACCCTCCATCTCAAATCTATAAAACTGTCTAGGGTCCTTACCTTCATTTGATCCTAGCCAGCCATTATTCACTAAACAATCTCATTTCCCTTTCCTATAGTTCAGCAGTATTAACCCTGCAGCTATGAAAGCTCACAGTCTCCTGAGACTCTGCTGATAGTCCAGAGCTGACTGCCAGATAGAGTTAGGCGTATAGGTCTAACTGTGGCTACCTACAATGAGTGGATTTAAAATAAAGAGTGAGTTTATAAGTGATAAATGAGTAACACTAGCAGCACAGGGACCCACGGTTGGAGGGCTTGATTCTGATCTCTCATTACTTGTTTTGCACTGATGTAAATCATATCATTCTGCTTTTTTTCTGTTTCATATCTACAGTATTACATCTAGTGCTGGTGAAAGGTTCTGAATTGACAGGACTGGAGGCCTCTGTTTATTCACCAAAAGGACACATCATTGGACTTAGTACATGCAGACTTTGACACACTGCACCTTAATCCTCACCTGGAATAGAGATTATCATTTATAATTTCTTCTGCAGTTGCACATAGAGGCCCCCACTAAGAATTGGGGCCCCCATGGTGCTAATCACTGTACTGACAGAGTATATTGATAGTTACAGCCCTGAGGAACTTGCAGTCTAATTGGGATGAGAAGGTAATTCAGACTCCATGTCCCTCAGTCTTTGCCCTTTGAACCTGGGATAACAGTAAAGGTGACAGCAGTGATGGTTGCTTTCATAATATCAGTAGCTACCTTCAAGGAACTGTCTTCCCCCAAATCAATCTAAACTTCTCTCCAAACATCCATCAGCTAGAACTGACTTATTCCTCTAAATATCGTTTAGGGCTGATCCCAAAGTCAGGGGCCCATTGACTTCAATAGGCTCTGGATCCAGACCTTATTCATTAAAATTCTACTAGTGAAAAATATCTGCCTATTATGGGTTTCATGATTTTGACACTTGATATCAGTAAGGGAAAGTATGGCTTGCTGAACTATTAACTTGTTCATATAATACAAGGATACCATGCACAATGAACCACTTACACAGTTTTAATAGCAGGCATGATATTTGAGCATTAAATTAATGGGCACCACTCTCTTAATCCAGCCCTATGTTATCTAACATTGAACTTCAAAATGAATGATTTCAGTCTTCCATGAGAAGTCTGCAAATTCCCTTAGTGACCATAATACCCTGAATAGTGAAGAGTGAGAATTACATTGTGACCCTCTCATTGCAAAAAAAAGTTATGCAAATCTACAGATTTCCATGCAAAAAATTCTTGCACATTGAGGCTTTAATGGTGCATGTATAGTACAACCAATGTTCACTAAAACTTTGTGGGTATATTTCTAAAACTTTTGTCCTATTTACCTGTTTTAATGATGATTCCAAACTTTTCTGCCCATAAATCAAAAGACATACCATTCAAAAGTGGCTTCTATGCAATAATGAATTTCTGACAGAATATCTCTTCAGTTACAGAAGGAGAAGGCTCCCCTCTTGTGGCTGTGAAGGAGAATTACTGACTTTTTTTTTAGTCTTCCTCACATCTCTGGTTATGCATGGAGATAAACAAGAAAGTTACAAAATTCCAACACCCCCCTTTCAGTTACACTAAAAAATACAGTACTGTACACTTTTGTAGAGCTGTAGCAGAATCACAGCAGTCCTTTCAATGGCTGCCAAAGCTACATCAGGGCTAAAAAAGCTGTGTGCTGACACTAGACTGCAGAGGTTATATTTAGTCTGGCTGGGAGTGAGAGAATCTGAGTCTAAGAACTACATGTTTAGTCTGTGTCCAATAAAGAATTTGTATCTAACATAACCATTTGGTGTCTCTTCTCTGTTGGAAAGGACATTGGATTTTTCATGGCACGTTTTCTAAGGGAATTTTATGAAGAGGAATCGCTTCACTCATCAACAAAATGCAGCAACTTCTAGGCTGGACCATGGCAACTGTTTAACACAACACCGAGACACCAAATGAGTTAGGGTAGGAGGCTAAATTAGAAACACATCTGCTAGAATACATGTGATTTGGGGGAAGTTTTGGAATCACAGCATGTCTTGTATCTTGCAATTTAGAGAAGACAGTCCATGTTCCAGGGGTTGGATTGATAGGTAGGATTCATATCTGAATTACCACAGAAACCAAAGAGTTATGGATGCCGAGCTCTGCTTTTGGCCTGCCCCTGAAGGAAAATATAGGCAGGTTGGCTCAAGACACTAAAACTCTAATAAAAACAATCATTCTGAGTTAAAATCTTGGGCTATTTCTGAAGTGCAGATATAGTAATCCCCCAAATCTAAGCAGCAAAACCTGGTTCCTTTCCTTATTTTAAAAAGAAGAGTTTTCTAGTGAGGAAGCTTTTATTTTGTAAATTTTCCAGTTTGTTGTTGCTGTTCATTTTCTTTAAAAGCAGAAATATTTAGCCCAATAGTTTGGGATATTTAGGAGCACTGTCTTTTTTGCTACAGCTTTAACATACTAGGACATTTAGTCTTGAAACTTTCCTTGTGTACCTGGCAAGTAGCTCTGTTTGAAAAACTGAGATTAGCATGGAAATTGAATCCATCTTTAGGGTATGGTATGTAGGGCCATCCTTAGGATTTATGGGGCCCTGCACAATATTGTTAAACTGGTGCCCCTACTCTACTGCAGGCGGTCCTCAGCCAGCACCGCTGACCCCAGGTGTCGAGGGGGCACAGCCACCACACCCACCCGCAGACTCCCCCTCCCCACCACATTTCTGACACACACACTGAGCTTCGTATTCAGCAGATGCTACCGCAGTGGTTCCAGGCAGGCTTTGCACTGTCACATGGGGGCTGCATCTTGCCAGAGCCCATGGCCCTCCTGCAGCCCTTAGCCACTCCTGGCTCACCACCAGCATTTTGACAGGAAGTACCAAGCAGTAGTAATAACAACAATAATACAAGTGTGTGTGTTTGTGTGTGTGTGTGTGAGAGAGAGAGAGAAAGAAAGAGAGAGAGCTGGTGTGTGTTTGTGTGTGACTGTGTGTTGGGGGACTGTGTGACAGAATGTGTGTTGGGGAGTATGAGATTGTGTGTGTGTGTGTGTGTGTGTAAGACAGTCTGTATTGGGGAACTGTGACTCATGAGAGGCAGAGTGTATGTGGGTGTGAGAGCCTGTGTGTATGTGTGTGTGTGTGAGAGAGAGAGCGCGCCAGTGTGTGTTTGTATGTGACTGTGTGTTGGGGGACTGTGTGACAGAGTGTGTGTTGGGGAGTATGAGATTGTGTGTGACAATCTGTATTGGGGGACTGTGATTCATGAGAGGTAGAGTGTATGTGGGTGTGAGAGCCAGTCTGTGTGTGTGTGTGTTAGGGAAGTGTGAGACAATGAGCGCACTGTCACCTTAAGACCCTCCCCTGCTCAGCCCAGCTTCCCCTCCCCCCATGCTGTCCTGGCCCCGGCCCCCAAGCGGCACAGGCAGGCAGGGTCCAGGGAGGGACTCCACTCCGGGGGGCATTGGGCCGGGTTGCTGCTCTGGGCTCCTGGGGGATAGGGCAGCAGAGCAAGAGGTGCGAGTGAGGGAGGGGGCGGGGTTGAGGTCAGGGAGAAGCCCGCCTGCCCAACACGGGGGAGGGGCTGGAGAAGAGAGGATTCTAGCGTGGCCAGTGAGGGGAATGGTGCCCCAAATTTTCGGGTACCCTATGCAGCCGCATATGCCTAAGGACAGCCCTGATGGTACGAATGGAAAAGAAGCTTAACCTCACTCCATTCTTAAAACTATATTCTCGTCCAGGAGCAGCGGCCCAGATGCAGAAAACAGAGCTGTAAATAGGGGGGATTGAGTGGGAGTTCTGTTGAAGGAGAAGGGAGGAACAGGCCTGTGGTCCTTAGGGACAGTGAGTGAGGTTTTTGTGTGTGTTTTTCTGTTTTGTGTGGGTGGCTTTTTTATTTTTTTTTCTTCTCTTTGTGTGGTTTGTAGGCTGATAGGGGGCAGTGTGCTGTGAGAGAAGTAGAGCCCTGTTTAGGGGGTGCGGCTCCCCTGATTACAGGGCCTATAAAGGCAGCCAAAGGCACAGGAGCAGCAAACCGAGATAAACGGGAGTTTGAATGGGAGTAGTCATGCCTGGAGTAGAGGTATAGAAGGGTATGTGCTGTTCAGGAAAGACAGAAATAAAGGGAAAGGTGGTAGAGTAGCACTGTATATTAGTGACGAAGTAAACTGTAAAGAAATTAGAAGTGATGGGATGGATAAAACAGAATCTGTTTGGGCCAAAATCACTTTGGGGAAGAAAGCTGCTAGACGTTCCCCTGATACATTGCTTGGGGTGTGTTACAGATCACCAGGATCTGATTTGGATATGGATAGAGACCTCCTTAATATTTGAAATAAATACTACTGGGAATTGTGTGAGAGACTTTAACGTCCCAGATATAGATTGGAGGACAAGTGCTACTAATAATAGTAGGGCCCAGATTTTTCTGGATGTGATAGATGACAGATTTCTTCACCAAATAGTAGCTGAACCAACAAGACGTGATGCTATTTTAGATTTGGTAGCAGTGAGGACCTTAGGGAACAACATTGGTTCGAGTGTTCATGAGCTAATTCAGTTTAAACTAAATGGAAGGATAAAAAAAAATCTGCAACCAGGGTCCTTGATTTAAAAAAACCTAACTTTAAAAAATAAAGGGAACTAGTTCGGGAAGTGGATTGGACTGAAGAACTCAAGTGTCTGATTATGGAGGAGACTTGGAATTACTTTAAGTACAAGTTGCAGAAACTATCTGAAGCCTGCTTCCCAAGCAAGGGGAAAAAAATTGTAGCAAAGTGTTGAATAACAAGCTGCAGGGGCAAGCATCTCAAACAGGTGATTAAGAAAAAGCAGAAAGCCTACAAAGCACATGAAATTGCAAACCTAATAGCAAGGATTTTTAATGAATCTGTAACCTGAGGGATCATACTGAAAGGCAAACTGTCAGGCTGGAGGAAGGTTACTAGTGGAGTGCCTCAGGGATTGGCTTGGGACCAATCTTATTTAATATTTTTATTACTGACCTTGGCACAAAAAGTCAGAATGTGCTAATAAAATTTGCAGATGACACAAAGTTGGGATGTATTGCCAATATGGAGGGGGACCGGAATATCATGCAAGATGATCTGGATGACTTTGTAAACTGGAGTAATAGAAATGGGATGATATTTAATAGTGCAAAGTGCAAGGTCATGCATTTATGGACTAAAAATAAGAATGTTTGCTCTAAGCTGGGGACTTATCAGTGACAGAGGAGGGGAAAGACCTGGGTGTATTAGTTGATCACAGGATGACTATGAGCCATCAATGTTATGTGGCTAATGCAGTCCTAGGATGAATCAGGCAAGGTATTTCCAGTAGAGACAGGGAAGTATTAAAAAAGGCATTGTTGAGATCTCATCCGGAATACTGTGTGCAATTCTGGTCTTCCATGTTTAAGAAAGATTAATTCAAACTGGAACAGCCTAACCAAAGGAAGGCTGATGGGAGATATGATTGCTCTCTATAAATACATCAGAGGGATAAATACCAGGGAGGGTGAGGCGTTATTTACGTTAAGTGACAATGTGGACACAAGAAAAAATGGGGAAAAAACCATAACGCATCTTGTCAGTTTGTGCACTGGCAAATTTATTTGTCAGGGAAATTTATATGAGAAATGCTTTATCTAAACCTCCCTTACATACACATGGATCTTGAAGCATGAGGTTTGAATACACCCTGATTGTACTTTGTGTACACAGGTGCAAACATTATTGATGGTCAGACTGATCCAGTTCTTTCTTGTAATCCAGACAAACCACTATTTTTATTATTATTGATGATTTCCTCTGGCAGTGGTAATTTAATACATATGGCACAGCAGGAACAAAAGTGACTGCGTGTTGCTGTTCTTTGACAATGCAGAGAAAATCTACAGCTTATCAGTTGGAAATATCTCCAAATTTGTTATGTTTATCTAGTCTGCATACATTATGCGTGTCCTTAGGTATGCTGCGGGCTTCTCCTGAGATGTAGATGTGACCGCAATATAACTGAATATTTATTCTCATCTGGTAAACAAATATGTATTACAGAAGGCAATTTCAGACTGCTGCCTTTAGACCTCTATCACCATTTGTACAAACAGTCTTTCTGGAATAAAGGGCACTTAGGGACTCTGTCTGTGCACTTAGAAATTGATATATAGTGCACTTGAGAGATCAAAAGTCCCCTTGTTAACACTGTGTCATCCTTTGTTAGCTCTGTTCTGGTTGTTAGACCTGTGTGATATAGATGGTGTTTAAAGGTGTAGTTGCACAACTTTTAATCACAATTAAAAATGACAAAATGCTGCATATCAAGACTACCATGGAGGCTGATGGAGCAGTGAAAAATGGGAGCTGTTCTCCTTACCTGTTGTCTGTGGTGGAAGTTCAGACTTTATTATGCTTCCCTTAAAGAATTGTGCCTTAGACTCAGGTTCCTCCAATACGCATCAAGCAATTCATGATCTAGAACTGTATGATTCAATGACCCGCTACAAACTAGCCTCACTGGCCGGAGGAATACTTCTAGGGTAGAGTCAATGGATTCTGTATGGGGAACAGCTCTCCCACCGAAATGAATGGCACAGCTTTGTTTTCTGATGGGGGTGAGCTCTGTTTCTCAAATAGATATGAGAAGTAAACAAAACAAGTTTATGGCTTTTATCTGAGCATGCATGGGGCATTCGATTAGAAAATTTGTATTTGGATCTACATTTTCGAATATCCGGATCTAGTGTTCTGATGTGGCCCATTGTAGGAAAAAGAGGTTTGCAAAATTTGCCGCTGAATTTGGGTCCAGAGTTTGAACTTATCCAAAGGTTAGAGATTTGGGGTTCAGCATAGCTTCAAAAGTTTTGGCTGTAACTTATCACTGACTGAAATGTGAGTTTTGCTTTTATTTAACTAATGAATTAATATTATTTTGTTAGGCTCAACCTGACTGCAGTGTGTTCTGGCTCATGTACTGCAGAAGACACACATTTTGCTTTTGAGTGACTGGCTTATGAGTGACACAGTTTCACTAAGCTTTAGCGAAAGGTTAGCAAAGGAATTTGATTTCAAACTACTCTGTTAATACTGTATTAATACTGATGCCATTTTAGATTTGGTTTTGGTGAGCAGTGAGGACCTCGTAGAAGAAATGGTGGTAGGGGACAACCTTGGTTCGAGTGATCATGAGCTGATTCAGTTCAAACTAGATGGAAGGATAAACAACGTAGATCTGGTATTAGGGTTTTTTGACTTCTCAAGGGCTAATTTCAAGAGTTAAGTGATATTAGAGGAAGTGGATGGACGAAGGAACTTGTGGATGTAAATGCGGAGGATGGCTGGAATTTACTTTAAGTCGAAGGCTGGCAGAACACTGTCGGAAGACCTGCTTCCCAAGAATGGGGGAAAAAACCATATACAGCGAGTTGTAGGCCAAGCGGATTGAGCAAGCATCTCAAAGGGGAATTAGGAAAAAGCAGAAAGCTTACAGGGAGTGGAGAAGAAGGTGGGATAGCAAGGAAGCTACCTTAGTGAGGTCACGAACATGTAGGGTAAAGTGAGGAAGGCTACAACAGCATGTAGGAACTGGACCTTGCAAAGGGAATTAAAACCAATAGTAAAAGGTTCTACAGGCCACACTAAATTAAGAAGAAAACAAAAGAAAGAAGAAGTGGGGCTGCTATACATCTGAGGATGGAATGGACGTTAAGGATAACCCTAGGCCATGCCACATATCTAAATAAGTACTTTGCCTCAGTCTTTAACAAGACTAGTGAGGAGATTAGGGATATGAGGATGATAAATGGGGAATGAGGATATGAGGGAATTACCCGCATCGAGGTAGAGGCCAAACTTGATAAAAGCAGCTTTAATGGGACAAGTAATTGGAGGGCCCGGACAATCTTCCATTCCAAGGATTTAAAGGAACTGGCGCATGAATATTGTGAGCCCTGTTACCGAGAATTTTAACAATCGCGTAAACTCAGGTTGTTACTGTACGACTGGAGAATTGCTTAACGTTAGTCCTAGGTTTTTAAGAAAGGGAAAAAAAAGTGCATCCGGGTAACTATAGGCCTTGTTTAGCTGACGTCTGTAGTATGTAAGGTCTTGGAAAAAATTTTAAGGAGAAAAGTAGATTTAAGGACATTGATGTCATATGGGTAATTGGGCGAATTGCAACCTATGGATTTTACTAGAAGGTAGATCGTGCCAAACCAACCTGTCCCTCTCTTGAGAAGGGTGACAGATTAACTTAGACAAAGGAAATGCGGTAGATCTAAATTTACCTCGATTTCCAGTAAAGGCATTTGACATGGTTCACATGGGAACTGTTAGTTAAATTGGAAAAAGATGGGAGATGAATATGAAAGTTGGTAGGTGGATAAGGATACTGGTTAAAGGAGAACTCCAGGCGGGTCGTTTACTGAAGGTGTGATCTGTCAGGCTGGAGGAGGTTACTAGTTGGAATCCCTCAAGGATCGTTTTTGGGACCAACTATTATTTAACCTTTTTATTACTGACTGGACAAAAGAGCGGAATCGTGCTAATAGTTTGCGGATTGACACCAAAGCCTGGGGTATTGCTAACACAGAGAAGGACCGGGATACTATACAGGAAAGTCATGGACCACCTTGTAACTGGAAGTAATAGTAAAGGATGAAATATAATGGGAAAAGTGCAGGTCATGCACTAGGGATTAATATAAGAATTTTAAGGATATACACTTGGGGACTGCATATCAGTTGGAAGCACAGAGAGGAGGAGCTGGGGTATTGGTTGATAGCGATGTCTATGGCCGCCAATGCAATATGGCCGTTAAAAAAGGCAAATGCGGTTTTTAGGTGCATCAGGCGAGTATCCTCCAGCAGGATAAGGAGTTTTAGTACCGTTATATAAGGCCTTTGAGACCTCACTGGAATATTGTGTGCAGTTCTGGTGTCCATGTTTAAAGATAGGATGATTCAAACTGGACACAGTTCAGGAGACTGCTCTAGGATGATCCGAGGAATGGAAAACATGGCCTTAATGAAAGGAGACTCAAGAGCTTGGCTTGTTTAGCCTAGCCAAAGAAGGCTGCGGGGGTGATATGCTTGCTCTAAGTATAAATATATTCAGGGGCATTACGTTAGGAGGGAGAGGAATTATTTAAAGCTTAGGTACTAATGTAAGCAACAAGGACAAATGGGTACAAACTAGAGATTAGGAAGTTTTAGACTAGAAATTAGACGAAGGTTATCTAACCATTAGGGGAGTAGAGTTTCTGGAACAGCCTTCCAAGGGAAAGTAGTGGGGCAAAGACTTACCTGGCTTTAAGACTTAAGCTTGATAGGATATGGAGGGATGATTGATTGATGGGATAGTTTAATTGCGGCAATTGATCTTGGTATTTATACAGCAGATAAGTCTTCGTCAGTGTTCCTGATGGGGATGTTGAGGAATGGGATCTGAGTTAACTGCGAGAATTCTTTCTTGGGGTGCTGGTGGGTGAGTTACTTGCCCACACTCAGGGATTTAAGCTGATAGCCATATTTGGGGTCGGGAAGGAATTTTCCTCCAGGGCGGATTGGCAGGGGCCCTGGAGGTTTTTCGCCTTCCTCTGCAGCGTGGGGCATGGGTCACTTGCTGGTGGATTCTCTGCAGCTTGAGGTTTTCAAACCACAATTTTGAGGACTTCAATAACTCAGTCATGGTTTAGGAGTAGTTATAAAAGTGGATGGGTAGGGTTCTGTGGCCTGCTTTGTGCAGGAGGTCAGACTAGATGATCATATTGGTCCCTTCTGACCTACGAGTCTATGAGTCTACAGTGTGTTAGTAAGAACATTTAAAAAAATGCCTCTAAATATGTGACCACAATATTTAACGCTCACATCATTTGTGGGTGCAAATTTTGACATCTAGCTGCTTGAGTGAAACACATTTGCAACTGCAAATTAGGGAGAGAGAGAGATTAAATGTTTTTTATTTGTGCCTTGAAGTACTTAGGCACATACAATGATGGGTATAAATGTAGAGACTGGAAGGAGATCCTTTTGAAAGTATTTCCATTTCTGTGATCTCGTCTTATCTCACATGCTGAGCAGTTTCACTCCTGGCCAAAATGGGGTTAGAAGATCTCCAAGAACACCCCCTCCCTCCCTGGTACTCTGAAAAGTGGTTTGAAAGTCAGTTGATGGTACACTCCTATCTGCATCAGTCCCAGAGATAGATCTAAAACACCCGATCCAAATCTCCTCAGGTATCTTTGAACGCACAGTAGAACCTCAGAGCTATGAACACCAGAGTTATGAATTGACTGGCCAACCATATACCTCATTTGGAACCGAAAGTACACAATCAGGCATCAGAGACACCCCCATCCCTCCCCAAAAAAAGCAAATACTGTATAGTACAGTATGGTGTTAAACATAAACTACTAAAAATAATAAAGGGAAAGTTTAAAAAAAATTTGACAAGGTAAGGAAACTGTTTCTGTGCTTGTTTCTTTTAAATTAAGATGGTTAAAAGCATTTTTCTTCTGCATAGTAAAGTTTCAAAGCTGTATGAAGTCAATGTTCAGTTGCAAACTTTTGAAAGAACCACCATAACATTTTGTTCGGCGTTACAAACATTTCAGAGTTATGAACAATCTCCATTCCTGAGCTGTTCATAACTCTGAGGTTCTATTGTATTCATGTACTGATTTGAACTTCTTGGTTCGGGCACATCCCCCTTAGTGACCCACCGTGCGGTGAGAGTGGCTGTTTCTTTCTGAAAGACTCGAAATCCAGGGCCAACTCCTGTTTGCCTTACTGACGTGAATCAACAGGGTTGATCACTTTAGTAAAGAAACCAGGATAATCGTCTGCAGCCAGTCAAATACTAATGCAAGACAGATGTTTGCTTGTGTGTGAAATTCAGCCCTCCTTCAGGCACCAGCCAGGGCCTATGTCCCATTTCTGCTCCATTTTGAGGTTTGGGCATATCTCGGGTAGTGACCTATATAAAACCATGCCTTGTGCTGTGCTTTGTACATGAATAAATTTTGCTTAGTAGGCATGTAGGGACTGGAAAGAGGAATCCCACAAGGTGTATACAAACTGATCCTGCAAACCTACATGTTTTTATAGCTCTTATTTGAGTGAGTAGCCCCAGTGGCTTCAATGAGACTATTCATGGTAGTAAGTAGAAAGGATCAGGCCCTTTATACCTTGTGGTACCTTTATACCTTCACATTACCAGCTCCATACTTGCCTATCTGTGCTTTACAAAGAGTAGAGCATACTCACATTTGCAAATTTGTTAGTTTATAAGATAGTCTGGAGTTCTCCAGTTAAAATAAGATTTAATTAGCCCCTGGTTTTCAAAGGTGATGAATATTAGCACAATAAATAGATCAATAATTTTAAAATGTGTTATAACTTAATTCTTAATTCTTCCCAGCACTTAATATTATGGGTGAAATCCTGGCCCTGTTCAAGTCAATGGGTCAGATTTTGGAAAGTGCTCAGCCTCAGCAATTTCCATGGAGAACAGTGGCAGTGGCTGGGTGCTGAGTGTTTTTGAAAATCATTTAGGTGCCTAACTGAGAGCTGAGCACTCTTCAAAATCTGGCCCTGCTTAACTGCATGACCACCACATTTGTATACACATTTATAAGGCAGCCCTGCATGCAGCTTCTTGTATTTGTAATACTTCACCCATTCTTGAATCAGAAACTCTGAAACATTGCTCTAGTGAGTGGGTTAGAATCACTGCTGGTGTCTCCTTGCCTTGCTGCCATCATTAATATCCCAGTAAAAAGCTTTTATTTTATAATTAAACAAAAGACTCAAACAACAACAAAAACATTGCCTTCATAAAGGGAGCACTTAAGTTAAAATAGTCATGTTTGCACTTTGTTAAAAAAATTGCTTCTGTCCTATTAATAAAATTGTAGATGATTAAAGTGAATGAATTTGACAAATTCAATTTGCATTTCACCGTTGTTTGCTTTTTGCACCATGTTCAACTGGAATAATAAAAATAGTCTTGTTTTAATAATAATAATAAAAATGATAATTGTATTTATTATTTACTGCACTTATTTTATGTCTCTGTCAGGCATGCTAAGTGCTTCACCAAAGACACACAAAGACAAAAAGTGTGCCTTTTTAAAGTCAGTTTCTGGTCACTTTTACTTTGTGGTTTTCACTGCCAGGCACAATGTTGAAACATTTGTGTTGCAAGCACAGCAATTGGTTGTTTACATCCAAACAAAAAACAGATTTTTGGAACTGAAAAAATTAATGGCAATCTTATTGATGTTAGGTTTTGTAAAGTCTTCAGTCTGAGGCTAGACTGAAGGGCATTGTTCACAAAAAGAATAGCCATTGGGCATAGCTCCATTGACTTCAGTGAAACTGTGCCAATATACACCAGCTGAAAAGCCAGCCCCTTGCGTTAAAAATATTATTTATTTATTTATTTATTTATTTGTGTTAGTAAAATATCTCTAACATATATCTGATTCTGCTGCCAATAAAGTCAAACGGCTTTCCCCATTGCTTTAAAAGGAACATGATGGGGCCGATTGGGCCTGATTCTGATCTCACATTCACTGGAGTAACTCAGTGAATGGAGTAATACCTCTGTAAGATTGGACTGAGTTCAGAAGAACAGGTCCATGATCTGTAGGAACAAACACCACAAATGTAATAAAACATGTACAATATTCCATCTAAATTGCCAGGAATAAACCAGTCCCATACATTGAATGCTCACCTAGTATTCGTTGTATATCCATTATGACTGAACTTCTTTTGAAAAACGTCTGTTTTTCTTTCTTGTTGGAATGAATATAAATACCAGGCCCACGAAACTGAGCAGATATGGAAAAACCTTCCATCATTTCAAATGGATTAATCTCTTCTGCTGTTGGCAGAATGTTTGAGACACAACTCACACTGATGTCATGGTGTCCTATCACTCTAAATTACCCACCAGTGTGTCTGTGGTCAGCCAGGGTCTAAAAGTGTCTGTGCCATTATGAAGTAAGTTTCCTCAGCTATGGGTTTGGTTACCAATAATTGCTTGTGTATGTACAAATGAGAAACAAACATTTCTTGCAATGGATCAGTTGGAACCTACAGTGCAGAATAAACACCCTGGGAACCTAGAGTTCATAAATGAACCAGGCAATTTAGAGCTTAGCATTTGTAAATTACAAATGCTTCTCATTTTAAAAAAAAGAAAAAGAAAGGCCCTAGGATTTTTAAGTGGAAACAAGCATGTTTGAAGGGTCTGGTAACAATTTTGCTTGTTACTATTTACTACTTCTGTTGGATAAGGAGGGATAGGTGGGGCAGGGGTTCTTTTTAGGGCAGAATCTTTGACAGCTCAGTTTAATAGCTTCAGTCTTTTTCATCTTGGACTTCACTCTCCCCTTTCACATGTGGAAGAGAGTGGAAAGGCATCAGCAACACCTCACCCGATTGCTGTCATGGGCTGCCGCTCTGTTACATCATGGTCCCTGGGACGTGGGATGGATAGGCGTGTTCATGATCCTTGGGAACAGCAGGGCCAGTCCAGTATCTGCCCATCTGTGTTATCTATTCCATGGTCATCATCAGTTTGAGAATAACCACTGCCGAAGGGGGATCATTCTGGGGCAAATACCTTCTGTGTTATTGGTGTGGCAGAGAAAAAGGGTCGTGGTTAGAGAAAGTGGGATGTCCGGATGACCCTTTGCTAAGGTAGTCCTGGGCTATATTTTTGGACCTTTTGAGGGTTAAAGTATCTCTTGGGGAGGATGGAATCCAAAGAGCAGTATCAGGGTGGTATAAGAGGGGGCTGTAAATTCCCTTTGTCCTATACACTCTGCATTTGAGCTGCAACTGAGGATCTGAGCCCAGAGGTTTTTATGGCATCCAAATTTTTCTTTCATAAAGAAAATCTAAGCTAATTCAGTGAGATAGCTATTTATCTGCACTCAGTGATAATGGAGGTTATTTGAGGGAAGAGATGTGTGGAGGTGCCATTCATAGGAATGAACTCTCTGTGGTTATAACAAAGAAGAAGAAAAATATCTTGCCTTCACCCTGCTGTTTTCTTTGCTTATTATACCCAGGGCTGAGGTTCTGGAAAAGTTTATGAACATTTTATAGGACTTTACTGGCATTGTCTGCCATGTGAACCACTTCCTATCATAACAGTAATTTCCTAGCATTATGGCAATGCGTTTGTGATGCTCTGGTAAAGATGCGTCAGTGTTTCCATTAGAAATTCTATCTTTCCAGAGTTTTGTAACTGTGGTAGCAATCCCTTCCCATGACAAAACTTGGTTTATAGGGTCTCAAAGCAGGCCCCAGGACACTTCTTCTATAAATGTTGAGCAATTGCCAAAAAGTGATTTATTGGAAATTGGCCACAAAACCAACCCAACAGTAACTCCACTAATCCGTCCACCAAAATCATTACTTCTATTAGCAGCACCTAGAAGCCCCAGCTGAGAATAGACCCCATTGTACTAGGTGCTGCACAAACATATAATAAAAGACGGCTTGATATGATGAGTTTAATATTTAACAGATAAGATAGACAATGGGTAGGAAATGGGAAGGATTATTATCTGAATTTTACAGATTGGAAAATGAGGTGCAGAGAGATGAAGTCACTTGCCAAAGGTCACACAGAAAATCTGTGGCAGAATGGGATTTAAATGCAGATGTCTTGAATCCCAATCCAGTGCCTTACCCACAGGACCATCCTTCCTCTCAAAAATCAAGTAAGGAATCCAATTCAATTAGAAATATTCCATGCATCAGCCATCAAAAATTTTACTTCGTAGAATGCTAACATTAACAGATAGAAAATACCAGTTAGATCATCCATCTTATTTTCTTGAGACATTAATGAGTTTAATCTCTCAATACTCATATGAGATAGGGTAAGGATTATTATATTGACTGAATATATATTATATTCAGATGGGGAAGTTGCGGCACAAAGGTTAAGTAGCTTGCCCAAGGACATGCTGGAAGTTGGTATCAACAAATAATCCCGACTCTATTCTGTATACTGTTTCTTCCTGTTGTATCTTTTATTATTATCCTTTCCTTGGACTATGTTATCACTTCTGCTATATTCTTCTTGACTTTGCAAATCATTACAAATATATAGGTTCCAAACTTAATGGAGGAACCCTGATGGATACATGTTTGTGGGGCCAAATTGTCAAGATACCTAATTCTACAGAGAGAGAAATTTTAAGACAAAGCCCAATAGCTCTGAAACCATCTGTATTTCCAAAGATTGTGAGTTTTTAGTATAGATGAGAGTTGAAATTTATGGAGCCTTTCTGATTAATCTGTTAAACCAAATGAAGCGTTCCTAATAACATATTCACAAGGTCACCTCTGCCAGCCAATTCCAAAGGAGAATTTCAAATGAGTCTAGATTTCTCATACATTCACAGTGGGCTTGGTCTAACTCCAAAGGAAGCAACGCAGGCCAGCAATAAACAAGATACACATGAGGCAATGTGTGCTACCAGGCTTTCATCCAGGGGATGTTTGGAGAGGAGCTGGGAAGCCAGCAGAATCACGGTTTAAGAAGTATCTCTCCTTTCCATGCTCTTCCTCCTTGTTTTCCCATATTGTTGATCACATGGTCTTCCCTATGAGACACTTATCCCTCATTTATCCTCCTGCTCCTGCTTGCTCCTTCAAGACATAACTGCCCTATGTGCTGCTTCTCCTCAATTCCTCCATGTGGGGTTCCCCTATATTGTAACTGAAAGAAAACAGCTGCATTGAACTTTATGAACAGGTGTTCAGTATTTATGTGAAAAACATATGTATGTATTTGTATGCATAATGTGCATATGTGCTGATTGAACTTGCTTATGTAACTCTGATATTTATGAGAGCAAATGGCCACCTAACTGCCTAACTCATTATTTGCATATACAATCACAGTAATTGCAAGTGTAGATGCAGGCACATTTTGCACGCAGACTTCTGCAAATCTGGGCCAAATCCTTTAATTTACTAAGAGACCTCTGCAGGGCTGCTATCATGATCTCACCAAATTTCTACTCTTATTACACAGTGTCTGAAGTGGACTTTGTAATTCACTAGATCAGCGTGCCTCTGAGGGGATGTTTGCACAACAAAAGCTGTTCATGGGCCAGCCTACCTAAGGTAGCTTGAATCTAGCTAACGTGGGTAACACTAGTAGTAAAAACAGCACAGCATGGGCTAGAGAGCCAAGTAGGTACCCAGATTCTGTGCAGGGCTTGTACTACTTGCTGTGCTGTTTTCAGTAGTCTATTGTTACAATCACTAGCAGGATTCAAACTCAGGTAGGCTAGCTTATGCACAACTTTTTCTGTGTAGACATACCCTAAATTACATGCCCCTTGGGGATATGTGTCCTCTATGAGACACAAGAATTGTTCTCTGGTGCTGGCACTGCAATGTTAGAAATAGGGTTGATCCCACAGTTTTCAGATGAAACATTATGGATCACGTTTTTGAAGGGCCTCCAAAATTGTGCCCACAACAGTTGCCAATTCAAAATTTGCACAAAAAACCCTGCGTGTATGGGCACAGCTGGGCATTAGTGCACCCACAATGTATGGGTGCATGTATAAGTACCCACTTTGCAGATGAAAGTGAAGGGTGCAAAGTGGACACCGTTGCAAATGCTGTGGGTGCATATTCGAATGGGCCACATTGTAAAATGGCAATGTATAAAATATACATCTTAGATGGTCGCTCTTTGGTTGTGAATTTTGGTACATTTGTGGGTTCTGGTGGCAGCTTTAGCATTCCATTAATTGTATTTTGGATTTTAGAAACTTGACGTGGCAGAGATGTGTTTTGTTCCCATTAATGTTATAATTGGAATTTTGTGCATGAATCTCTCTATTCATCAGAGTGACAGCATGCCTGTTTGTCTGTGAATTGTATCATATTCTGTCACAAATGATACTGTATTAGTATAGTTATGTGCTAATAGAATAGTATAGGATGTATAGTTATGTGCTAATAGAATTTTGATAGTCCAAGGAAATTATGGAAATTTGCTAACAGAATTAAATTGGAATAATACATCAGAGTAGTAGTGCCACTAGCAGCAATGAACACTTTTATAAGGTGATAGTGTAGAACATTGCTAACACTGCAGAAAAACACTGGGGCACTGTCCATAAAACATATCAGAATTAAATATTATATGGGTATATTTGCCACAAAATTTCCATTAAATTTAGTAAGATTTATGCATGCACAGCCAGGGGAGAAATATATATAACTTACACACAGCTCCTCGGTCTTGTCCTTCTGCTATAATGGTTGAAATCTCTGCAAAAGATCTGGTATGAGATTATTACAGCACATTTACCACATGTAAAAGTTTTATGTGTCACCCAGTTCCAGACTTTCACCCTTGGACTCCAAATTTGGATGCTCACTTTTGTATGTCCTGAGGCATACAAACGCTAAAGTGTAAAATTGGGATACTTGGATGCAGAATTACTGGTTTGAGTTAGGGGTTTTGTGCACATCAGAGAGGTATTAAGTGTCCAATTTTGGGGTGTGGTCAGGTACAAAAGCAGAGGCTGGTGCTTGGTGAAACATTTGGATATCAGCATGCAGTTTTGGAGTTACACACGCTGAACCAACCATTCTAATGGTCCTAATGTAACCATTTTGCCGTTGTCTGTTTTTAAGATGTCTAGCTACTTGCTATTCATTTGAGAAAGGGACGCACATTTGAGGTCTCAATTCTTCTTAGTAATGTCTATTTGCCAATATGGACACTTGGATCTCTTTGTAGAGATAGTTAAAATTACTGAAAATTTAGAGTCCATTAAATAATGCTGGGGTTTTTTTTTTTTGGTTAAATTAATTTTGGGCTACATGCCCACACAAGGGAGTAAGAACTCCCCTTGCTTGTTTGCATGGGCTACCTAGATCTTGAATCCAGGTCTGTAGGGGGATGCACTGAATGCTACCAACTTATTCTTATCCTTGGAGCAATTGGTTGGAGAACGGGAGAGTAGGTGTGGGCAATCAGAAGATTCATGACTCCATCCTTTCTACTCAGTTGTCTGGGTAGCTGAATCAGCAAAGGGTGGGGCTTTTATGCCAGCAGCAAATTACTGTCTTTCTGGACCAAGGGGGCAGCAAGTGAGGAATTATGACCTGGAGGGATATTTCTGAATCACAGTGCTGTGTATGGCTTCTCCTAGTTGTGGAGGGTAGAGTTTACACACCACCGTTTTCTCAGGGCTGTGCTTACTCAACCGGCTTGATTCTCCGCATCTCTGAACTCTGCTGTTTGAACAGGGGATGAGTGGGTTGTTGGAGAGTTGGTTACAGCTCCAGGATCTGCACTGAGTATAGACACCTCCACACTACTCTCACTTATGCCCCAGTGTAAGGTTCCTAAGGGCCTTGCACCCATAGAAGATCATGAGTAGCATAAACACCATAGGTAGACAGGTGGCATTTGTAAATATTATCATGAGTTAGAGTATTCATTTTTGAGATGTATTTTTAGTTCGCCACCATTATAAACTCTGGTGGCTTCTCTGTTGAATTTGTAAGAGCTGTGAAAACAGAAATATCCAATATATGATCGTTGTAAACTACAGCTGGCTTCTCTGGCTCTCTTGGATGTTTCCACCCATCTTGAAATTTCATTGTTGGCATAAAAGGCAATAGTACCTGGACTGGAAGATACCAAGTACTTTAAGAGAGGTGATGTGTGCAGCTCATTCTAATTAATGTCAGTAAAGCTACTTGTGACTGTCTGTAGTGCACTACAGATGGCAGGAGCATCCCTAGATTATCAAGGCTATCAGAGTGCACTTTGTGTCCACCTCTACATGGTAGATACATGACAGGAGGGAATCAGAATTTATAGGGCTTCAGGATAAAATAAAGCTTTACAAGTCCAAATCACAGCATGGGCTCTATTCTGTCAAGCTGAGACCTTAAATTCTTCAGTTTATTCCATGCCTGATGTATATTTTGCCATGTGGGAGGTGGTAGTGGAGCCTCCAGGCCCACAAAAGAGCAGATTGGAGCTGGCAGAAGAGGGGAACTAAAACAATGAGGGGAGCGAGAGTCCTGCCAGAACAGATGATCAGGTGAATGGTTCCAGACACACCATGTACAAAGCCATCACAGAGCTGGTGGTGGTGTCTCTATTACTCCAATATCTGAAATGGGAACCAATATCTGAGCAGGAGTATATTGTACTAGTTAAAGTCTTGGGAGCCAGGACTCCTGGGTTTTATTCCTAGTTTTGTTAGTGACTTGTTGCATGATCTGGAATAGTCACTTAACTGGTTTGTGCCTCAGTTTCCCCACCTGTAAAATGGAGATTATACGACCTAACTACCTTTTTTAGTTGTTTTACGGATTAACTAGTAATATTTATCAAGCGTTTTCAGATTCTCAAATGAAAGGTGCTATAGGTGCTAATTTTATATCTTTATGCCAGATTTATTAGATCTTTGTGTGTATGTAGCGTGTCCTTCCAAGCACTAAGTCTGAAAAAGGGCTCAGCATTTGAAGAGTTAACAGGAGAAAAGTAATTCAGCAACTTCTCTTTGTTTTCATTATGGCACAGTCTCCACTGTACTTTGAATTCCAGCCAAAATGAACTACCACCCTGCTTGCACTCAGAATGTCTCTTGTCAGGACTTTGTACTTCAGGTCTCACTGAAAGAAATAAAACCCAGTATGCATAGCTCCCAGAATACCAGACTGGATTCCTTCCCCCCTTCCCCTTCTGAAGGCTGCAGGCTCTGAAGGTCTGAAGTCGGTTTAATAAGTGTTCTCTGCAGCATTTTTGCTTTTTATTGTGCCACGTTAAACAGTCATTTTTTATTAAAAGAGCAAAACCAGAGCATTTATTTTTGAATGTTCCTGGTTTAAATTTTATTTTGAAGTGAAAGCTTTATGTAGAACACTCTACATGAGAATATAGAATCGTAGGACTGGAAGGGACTTCAAGAGGTCATCTAGTCCAGTCCCCTGCACTCGTGACAGGACTATTATCTAGACCATACCTGTCAGGTGTTTGTCTAATTTGCTCTTAACAGTCTTCGATGGTGGAGATTCCAGAACCTCTCTAGGCAATTTACTCCAGTGCTTAACTACTCAGACAGTTGGGAAGTTTTTCCTAGTGTCCAACCTAAACTGCTGCAATTTAAGCCCATTGCTTCTTGTCCTATTCTCAGAGGTTAAGGAGAATAATTTTTCTCCCTCCTTTGAACAACCTTTTATGTACTTGAAAACTGTTATCATATCCCCTCTCACTTTTCTCCAGATAAAACAAACCTATTTTTTTCAATCTTCCTTCATAGGTCATGATTTCTAGAACTTTAATCATTTTTGTTGCTCTTCTCTGGACTTTCTTCAGTTTGTCCATGTCTTTCCTGAAATGTGACACCCAGAACTGAACACAATTCTCTAGCTGAGACCTAATCAGTGATGAGTAGAGTGCAAGAATTACTTCTTGTGTCTTGTTTACAACACTCTTGCTAATACACATTGTTTCAGTTCCTGCATGCAACACTGACTGACTGGAGGCAAACTCCAGTAACCTAGCCTGTGGAGGGAGGGCTGATTCAGAGTTGCCCAGTGCTATACCAGTGCAAAAAAGCCACTCATTCTCTCTCTGCATCCCAGCCCAGAATACCGCTGCCTCAGAAGGCTTTCCCTGCCACGCATGCAGATGGCTTTGTTGTCTCTGTGTTCACCTGCACCTGGTATCTCCTGGGACAGGGAGGGACATTCTGTGCTGACAAAGTGAATGACTGGAGAGGTCCTGTAGCAAAGTCTATAGAAGGTATGGGCAGTCTGGTGCACGATGTCTCCCATAAGGCTATCCCAGCCTGCACCAGGAGCTGAACTGGCCTCCAGCAGCACGAGGTTCAGAGCTGGGGCATAAGCTCCTTCCTGTCAGTCTCTGCATTCAGCTCTGTACCAGGGAGGGATGGCTTGGGGCTGGAGAGTGTCCGTGTAGATCGCTCAAACCAGCCAGGCACTGAGGTACTCCTCAGTAGTGTGTTAACAGTGTAGACAGTTGAAAATATTCTTTTAAATAACAATGTTTACCTATTACTGTTGACTCTGCTGTTGTCAATCTATGTATCTATTACTGTTGACTGTTGGCACTGCAGCAAAAGAGAGGAAGGAGGGCTTGAATGCACAGTTGGTGTTGGCTTGGCAGACTAGAATTTCCTGTTCTTTTCTCCTCAGAATTACATTATGGACAGTGACTAGGGCCCTAGTGGGGAGCCAGCTATGATCACTCAATTAGGGTGAACTGCAAAGAATGGTGCGGACAGTCCTCATAAAGCTGGTCGATATTCCAATACTTAGATTTACCAAGCCAGCATAAAACAGCTTCTTTATTACCTTACTGGTTACTTAGAAGTCCAACCAACAAGTTTCTTTAAAGTGATCAAGCCTCAGGCCTCCATCCACGTACCTAAGTCAAATATGATGAAGATTCCTGAAAATCTTATTTCATCATATAAAAGAAAAGGTTCTACCAATCCCAAAGAATTGGACACATTACCTCCCAGATTATTGAATGTTTCAGATCTTACCCAAATACTCTTTACAGCCAATTCTTATTAACTAAAGTAAAATTTAAGAAACAAAAGAGAGAGAGTATGGTTAAAAGATCAATATACAGACAGACGTGAGTTCAATTCACTGAGGTTCAGATTCATAGCAGAGATGGTGAGCTTTGTAGTTGCAAAGAGTTCCTTTAGAAATAGTTCATAGGTTATAGTCCAATGTCCAAATACCATATTCAGGGTGTACCAGCATAACTGGGACTTCAGTCTTGCAACTCAAACTTCCCCCGATGAAGCCTAAGCAGATCTGAGATGACAGGATCAAGACTAAGGATCTTTTATACAATTTCATATCTTTTGACAAGTTGGAGTTCCTCAGGAACAAAAGGTAATTTAGGATGACTTTGAAGGAGGTCCATCACCGGTACTTAGCTATAGAATTAACATAAGGGAATTTACTTGTTCCTCCACCATTCACAGATTATTTGCTATACATTTCAAAGAGAGATGAATACAGAGATATCCCATGTTTAAAATTCATTTAAATGATAGGATGTTCTTTTGATCTCTGAATTATCAGAATACAGCATAGACAGGGACTGTTGATTACACTGTCGACCCTACTCAGACATATGTAAATACACAAAAACACAAATATTTCTCCCCACATGTCTTTTGATGATTATTTATTTTGCAGGATCTTTAACCCTTTCTGGCCATGAGTCACATGGACCCTACTCTGTTCCCACCAAAACCAGTCAGAGTTTTGCCACTGGATTGAATAGTAAAGGAGACATGCATTAGGGGGGCCCTGTATGTGTTTTCTAAATCTTGAGTTCCAGAGTGGAATTTCAGTATCTGTGTTAATTGCCCTGACTCTGCATTGTTGGTCCATCCTATTGATGTGAACACAGTGGCAAAATGAGGACAGACACATGCATGGAATTAAGCATCGGATGCAACTTTTATTAAACTTTAACACAGGGGAGGGGTGCTACTTGGCCAACACTCATACTGTCGTATACCAGGCAGTTAATTGGTTCCAGTGTGGGGATTACAGGGCTTCTTACCATATAATGCATCACACAGGGTAGGCTCTCCTCAGCCCACCCCCCAGGACTCAGCTCTCTCTGAGTCCTAGCACCCTTTCCTGCCACACAGGGGGAACAGAGGGTGCAGAAGGGTGGGGACATCAGCCTGCAAGAGCCACAAAGTCTCGCCCTGTTGCATGAGCCCAAGGCCCATCATCAAAATCCCAGGTTTTTAACCTCTAGGAACTGTTCATTTTATTCCCTTAACCACTTGGAAGTCGCAATGAATAAACAACTCCAGCCCAGTACCTCAGGTAGGTAGTAAATGCATTCCTGCTTTACCCATTGTGGCTTGAAGGTGCTTTAAGGAAGGCAAAAAACTCTGTGGTCCTCTGCAAATTGGCCCATGGGAGAAAAAATTCCTATCTAACCCTCTAAACGGGTGATCGGCTAGACCAGCAGCATCTGTCTGGCCAGGTTCCCATCCTTAGACCAGGTGGGTAGGAGTGGCTGTTGGAATAGAGCTGAAAGAAGCTCCACATGATCCCCATGCCAGCTAAATCCTGGGAACTGAGGAATGCAGGCCAATCAGCACCCCTCTTCCCCAGCTGGCCAATGGAAGCCAGAGACTTCCAAGGGGAGGAGCTACCTATTGTCCCTTGGCAAATGTCTCCCTCCTTTGCTGCTGGCCCCATCAAATACCCACTGATGTAAGTTGGTGGCATTTCTGAGGCTGCTGGCGGTGGTGATAGTGAGTTGGAGGGATAGCTTTTGGGTTTGTAGATAGATAGGGTTTGATAACTGGAGACATTCAACAGTTTTCATTGCAGAGAGGTGTTCCTTTATTCCAGACTTCTGAGGGCTCATACAAAAAACATCCCACATTATTTCAGACAACCCATGTGCTTCTGGAATGTCAGTGTTCCTGACTGCTCCTTGATGTGACATGGTGGTATCAGGAAAAAAGGAGGTTAGGCATAAAAGAAGGGGAGAAAAAGGAAAGATCAGGAAAGAGAAAGAAGAAGTGGATGGCTGAGGAACCTTCTTTTTTAAAGCATTACATATTAAACTCATGAATTCAATGACCAGTTAATAATTATCATGACCACATAAGATACCAAAGCAGTTTGGTATTTAAGCAGTGTATAGATTCAAAGATGAGTCGCAAACCAGCTCTGATATTTTGCCCTTGGGCTACAGTGGTGGAAGGCTTTTTAATATAAACATCTCTTCCTTCTCCCTTCTGCCCCTAAGGCTTTCCTGTTCTCAGAAGGTTAATACCATTATGACAAGCAGATTGTTTTCCACAGATGCCTGAAGCCAAACATAGCATGAAATTTATAGCTTGTGGGACCACCCATTATTACAGTCTTAATTATTTTCTAAAAAAAACTAGCCTGGAGAAAATATATTGCTATTCAATAGCACAGGGAAGTTCCAAGTTCCCACTCCCAGGGAGTACCAGTTAAGAGGGAGAAACCATTTGGCCTGCATTCCTATAAGAAGCTTTGAGCAGGATTTTGTGCTGTTGATGGATGACTCACTAACTGAACTTACTTTCTGAGCACTTTTTTGTGAGCAGGCAATGTGTAACATGTTAGTGGGTTGGTGAGTGGACACTTGGGAGATGCAGGAGGGTGCATCCAATGGCATGAAAAAACATGAATCTACACTAATATTATGCTAGGGTTTCCTTCCCCTTAAATTGTAGTCAAGCTCAAGGTATGGCAGATATTACCAAAGTGGGCTGCACTATTGTCCTGAGAAAAGTATCCCTGATTTTAGAGTCACAAACATCAAGCACAGCTCTGCCTTGGCTGGCATATTTCTAGAGTCATAGATGCCAGCAAGGTAACAGACCTGCCAGAACATCAAGAGTATTGCTCTACAAATGCTGGTCCTATGACAGAGAATGTAATATTAGTAAGAACCTCTGCAAACTCTTACATGATCATCCTTCCTTCCTAACCCGCTTTCTTCCTTGTAACAATGGAACTTAGAAGCATCACCATCTTTAGAACAGTTTAGGATGCTGAGGAAACACATTCTTAGCGCCCTTAGCGTTTCCCATTTTCTAGCCTGTTCCAGTTCACTGTGCCCCATTGCCTGGAGACTACACTCGTTAGTGTGCAGTGCAGGGATCACACTATGAAGGATGTCCTTTTCCATAGGGGCTCCATTAGATGTAGACAACAAGAGGATGAACCCTTTGGCTGCTGCTCTCGCTTCCTGCACAGGCTTGCTGTAGTATAACTCAGCTTCTCCATTTGAGTCCTTTTTATTTTCTCTTGCCTTCATCCCTCTTTTCTCTGGGCTGGGATCAATGAGTGGAGAGCAATGTTTATCTTAACGGGGAGCGCAGGAGCATTCCGGCCACATAATTGCCACGAATGCTGCTGAGTGTACCAGACGGTACCAGTTTGTGCTGATATTTTTCCAAAGTGTGCCAACAATAGGAGGCTGCTGCATGAGCAGAAATTGCTTCATTTTGTATGTGTGTTCACATCTGTATTTGATTTTCTATCAAGACTTGGTTGGTGAAAGGCCAACTAATCTACAGTGCTGAGTTTTTTCTTCAAATGAATAGTTTGAGCCAAGTTTAGGATGATAGAAGTAGTAGTGTTGGTTTTTTTAATTAAGAACTGTTGGACATGAAATTTTCAAATGGATCATTGGGGAAATTATTGTTACAGGCAATCTCATCTTACACTGGGGTTACGTTCCTCTGTCAGCGCGTAAAGCGAAAATTGCGTATAGTCAAAATGACATTGAGTGTAATGGCGCCCGCACTACAGGTACAGTATTTAAATTATTTTTCCTCTTCTTTTTTTTTTTTGCCAACAGCGCAAAGTTGAATTCGCACATGTTAAATGCGCGTAAGATGAGACTCACCTGTATTATTTATTTACTTATATTGTGGCAGTGCCTCAGAGCCCCAGTCATGGACCGTACCTCATTGCGCTAAGCGCTGTACAAACACAAAACAAAAAGATGGTTCCTGCCTCAAAGAGTTTACAATGTGAAGCCCTTGGGGTGATGTGTCCACGTAAACTGACCCCGCCATCTGGGCGCTCTAGTCATGAGAGTGGGTGTAATTTGAGCTGGGTGAAAACTGGATGAAGACGTTTTCACAGGATTTTGTCTGACATTTTTGGTATTTTGTTTGGGATGGAGTCACTTATACCCCGTCAGGTTTAATATTTCTGTGAAATTCGATGAAATGTCTTTTTTTGTGCTCTGAGGATGCGTGAAAATTCAAATGTGAAATTATAAACTTCGGAGTTGCACAAAATTGGCCTATTTTTGATCAAGTCTTCACCACAAAAATATATTAAATTTGGGGCATAAGGGGCCTTGTTTTCAAGCTGGTACCAAAATGAAAAACCACTCCTATTTCCCATAGTTTCATCTTTTGCTGCAATTATTCTATGAATTACAATAATATAAAGCACTTAACAATGCCTAGCACAACTTTCCAAGGAATATTCTAACATTGCCTTTCCTGTCATTTATTTGTCCAAGTGACAGTGTCCATTTCTATTAGGCTCATTTTTTAAAATAGAGCGTTTAGTTTGGAAGTGCATTTAGTGAGGTTGAAAGATGTGGAACGGACGTCCTTGGTGAATGAAGCTCTTGCTTTATCCAGAGGAGCAGGGGGAAAGCATCCAGGTTAAAAAGTAATAAAGTTACCAAAATATTTTGTAGCACTGTAGTATGCTGTAGGGTTGTTCACCATTACTATAGTCACTGTTATAAAGATGCTTTCTCCAGCCTGACTTGCTGAAAGGCCTCATCGTTGCTTCTCTGGAAGAGCTCCCTCTATAGATGAGCTATGGTAGCTGAGATTCACAATAAATTAATCATTTATCTTTCTGCTGCCTGCGCCAGTTGTGGTAGTGATTTTTGAGAGGTGAGGACATATCTGCTAGGAACTAAACTGAGATCACCTCGCTTTCATGTCAGACAGGTCATTGAACACCTATTCACTCCCTAATAAATTCAACTTGAGCTGAATTTTGAATTGGTGGCCAAAAAAAATGAGACCTTGACATTTCCCATCTCCTGTCCATGTAGCTTTCCTTAGAGAGAAAACATAGGACCTGATTCTCCACTCCCTTTCATCTTGTGCCATCATTTACTGGTGCACTGCAACGTGTGTGTAAAACACTGCCTTAATCAGAATGCTTATGTTTTATACCTACTTTTTCTCTGATTTTTTAGGGGAGTAAGTGACAGCACCAGGTGCATGGTTAGTCGAGGATCAGAACCAGTACTCCTGCAGTGTCTTTGGCATCCATGCATAAACTGTGAAATGATGATATATTTAATAATGTGGCACTATTAAATAGCTGCAAGCTAGGTGTGTGTGGGTGTGTGCATGTGTGCACATATAGGCTAGGCAGTGTCCCAAGGGAAAATTATTTGTATTGCAGTAGGCGCTCTATGGAATATATATGGATGTAGGAATGTACCGTCCATGCTTTGAAAAGCTTATAGTCTAAACATTATAAAATTTAATGACGTGGCAATATTGAATAGCTGCTTAGTTGCCAGGACAACTCCTTTTGGGGCTAGTAAGTAAGCACATTTTGGAATTGGCAGACACTCTTCCTTCAGCATGAACACAGCTGCATTTATTATTTTACTGATGCTCCCTCTAGTGGTACTTTATGAATATGTAAAAGCAGCAGAGAATCCTGTGGCACCTTATAGACTAACAGACTTTTGGAGCGTGAGCTTTCGTGGGTGGAATGCCCACTTCGTCAGACGCAGGTAGTGGAAATTTCCAGGGGCAGGTATATATATGCTAGCAAGCAAGCTAGAGATAACGAGGTTAGTTCAATCAGGGAGGATGAGGCCCTGTTCTAGCAGTAATTGGCAAAGCCATTCACTGAGTCCTTTGTTTAGTCAGAGCTGATGTGTGTCAAATTTGCAGATGAACTGAAGCCCTCAGCAGTTTCTCTTTGAAAGTCTAGGTCCTGAAGGTTTTTGGCTGGCGGTAACATTTGGCACCTTAAGTCTGCTATTGGTTGGCAGCAGCGGAGGTTGAGCCTGTCTACAGGATTTTACTATTCGACCTGTGCGATGTGCATTGAGGCCATTATTCCGTTTTTCCGAGATGACTAGTCCAGTTTGGCAGATGTATGTTTTGTCGATATAGGGAGTGGTGTAATGTGACCTAATCGAAAACCTATCCGACCGCTATGCTACCTTTCATGCCTCCAGCTTGCATCTTCGGGCACATCACACGATCCATTTGCTACAGCCAAGGCATCGTAGAGTTAAGAGCCTGGAGTCTGCTCTAACCCTCAGGAAGGAGACCAACACCCTACAAAATCTTCTTCTACTACAATTCTCAAAGACACGAATACCCGCATGAGGAAGGATTAGTGTAAACAGGTATCTATACAGAGCCACAGCGTGTACCCAGAAGCCTCCTACGCAAGCGAGTTAATATAACCAGAAGAAATAACCTTTAAAACAGATCCACTGGGCCATCACATACGAGCCTCCTAGCTACCGCGTCCAACCTGCAATCAATTCAGGGATCTAAACCCATCCGGCAGCAATGTACCCACACTTTTCACAGGCCTTGGGTGGCAGCCAAGCGGCTTGCCTGCACAGACAACCGGCCACTCTGAGAACATATTCTCACTTAGCAACTGCACAACCGACCATAGTAACTATAGCTCAGGAACCAATCCATGCAACAAAACCCGTAGTGCCAGAACTCCTGCCCAACATATCTATACCACCGACAAACTACCATCAGCAGGACCTAAGCGCAGGAATCAGCCATACAGCACCGGTTCATATCACTGCTGCACGTCCACTCAATATTAATAGTACGCCATTCAATACGTGCCAGCAATGCTCCCTCTGCTAATGTAGATCGGATTCCTGACAAGATCATACATACGGAAAAGGATAAATGGACACAAATCGAGATATCAGGGAATGTGCAATATAGATCAAATCCTGCTTAGGAGAGATGCACTTCAGCCTCCTGGCCACAACTATAGCAGACCTTAGGTGGCATGCCTGCAGCAAAAAAAAACTTCAGGACCAGACTTCAAAAGAGAAACTGCTGAGGCTCAGTTCATCTGCAAATTTGAGACACCATCAGCTCTGGACTAAACAAAGACTGTGAATGGCTTGCCAATTACAGAACCAGTTTCTCCTCCCTTGGTTTTCACACCTCTACTGCTAGAACAGGGCCTCATCCTCCCTGATTGAACTAACCTCGTTATCTCTAGCTTGCTTGCTAGCATATATATACCTGCCCCTGGAAATTTCCACTACCTGCGTCTGACGAAGTGGGCATTCCACCCACGAAAGCTCACGCTCCAAAAGTCTGTTAGTCTATAAGGTGCCACAGGATTCTCTGCTGCTTTTACAGATCCAGACTAACACGGCTACCCCTCTGATACTTGACTTTATGAATATGATGAGTTTTATCTTTTGTCTTTAAACATGGTGAGGGTTTTATTCTTTTTACTGCACTCTGATACCTTTCAACAGGTTTTCTGAAGCCTTTTTTCCCCCCTAAAAGGAAATGGCTATGAATGAGGGTCCAGTTCTACCACCCTTATGTTGGAAAGTGTGTTGCAACTAATCCTTTAATACTACTTGCTGTAATAGCTACTGCTCACTGGAAGAAGCTAGTAGCTTAAATGTTTGTGAGATTATAGACCGACCATAATATCTTCAATTCAGCCAAAAGCTGAATGTTAGTTTGAATAATGGACAATCTGGATAATGAAGTCTTTCATTCTACATTTGATTAGTCACCTTTTGGCAAGCGGAGAGCTCAGTCATATTCTTTGCACGTAAAGCTGCTAGTTATTTCCCATCAGTAATTGCCTGGGTCAGTCCTGCAAGACTGGATGTTTTAAAAAATGTAATAGTTGAAGACTAAGTATATTTCAGGAGCATGTTGCACCATGGTTTTGCGTAGCAGGCCAAATGATGAAAATTGGCAGTCCTGATTGTATAGGGAGTTAACTAACTGACCGGCTATTAAAGAAGGTCTGTTGTAGTTGTCAGCAGCAGTCATTGCTAACGCATGCCTGGTTATGATGCCATCACCTTAGCTAACTACATATGAGTTAAACATTCATTTAGAATTTGTATTTTAAAATGAATTTATTACTGTTGGGGCTGATTGGCAGATTTGATTCTTCCACATGGAGCTGGCAGTAAACTTGCGAAGTTTTAAAGGAGCTGGCACCCCATACCCCATTCAATCCTTTGCATTTTTTACAAGCTTGCACAGTGTGGTACACCTTCTGTAATACACATTAGCATGTATTGATGGCTTCCCTGCAATGGTTGAAAACATACCTCCTTCTGTCTGAGTTTCATGTGGATATCCAGTGTATTTTCCCCTCCATGTGACTCATGCACCTCTGTGCAAACATATAACCTGTGATTTTTGTTTTTCTTTTTGAAGTCTTCTTACTTCTGCCACATTTGCCCTGCAGGAAAAAAATAGTTTTGTTTTTTTTTTAAAGAAAAAATGCTGAACTTCTGTTTACCTCATTTTTGACTGAACAGAGCCCTGTGTGTTAATCCTCCTCTATACAATGGAACTTTGTACAGTAAACATTAGCTAAGTGGCTCCTTATTTAGAATCATTCATCACCATGGCACAATCTCATGTGTACAGGGCAAATTTACATCAGTGAAACTGAGAAATAAAAACAAAGGCCTCATGATCTGAGGGCGGGTGGTTGTTATTTATGGAGTGGCAGCAATGTGCTAGGGACTGGGTTAAAATCACAGATTCATTTCAAAGCCTGGATCACTCTTCAGTAGTGCTGGTGGCACCGTGTCAGACCACAGAATGCTGCTTCAGGGAGGAGAATGGAAGAATGTGTCCAGCACCTCAGGGCTTCATTCACAAAGGGATTTAGCCTAAATGCCACTGTTGGCACCTAAAGATGTAGGCACCACTAGCATTCACAATACCCCCATTCAGCTGTCTCCTAACCCTGAGGGTACCTAGAATTCCTAGGTGTTTCCACTGTTAAAGTCCTTAAGGTACTTAAATTTTGGCAGCTGGGCAAGTGCATAGCTGCCTCAGTCTTGTCATCACCTAGCAGCTTGGTCCCAGAGGGATGCTTAGATTAGGTGTTTCTCTGTCTAGCTTGCCTTCAAGGCCCAATCCACTAATCAGTGGGCCAGAGAATGAGTGAGAATGACTTGATAGCCCAGTAGTTAGGGCATTTACTTAGGAGGTGGGAGACCCAAGTCCCTGTTCTAATGATTAATTAATTATTTATACAAAGTGAAACAGCTTCAACAGGTGTGATTAAGAGAGTCTTACCCCAGAACACTCAATAGCCCAGTGGTCAAGGCACTCTCCTAAAAGGTAGAGGTGTGGGTTCAAATCTCTGGTCTATGTGAGGGAGCAAGTGGATTAGAAACTGCATCCCCCCCCCATCTGAAATAACTGTGTCAAGGAAATGGCTAGAAGTGATAAGGGGGCAGCGCTATCACCCGCTCAGTTTTTCTTGAAAAGGGGCTGACCTTGTTTAGGTGCCTAATTTCAAGACCGAGTTCATGTCTGTGAATCCCAAGTGGACATATGTGTCTCCTTCTGACCCAGCCTTAGGCATCTAAATCCCTTCATGGGGCAGGAGTCTAAACCCACCCCTCTCCTCAGCATTTGCTACTGGCTAGCTTAGGTGGCTCCCTGATCTGCTTGCTGGCTTCTGTGAATCACATTCTTATGCACCTACCTCTCCTCTGCATTGCACAGAGAACCTGGGGCCTAACTCAGGGCTGCAGATACCACTGGGCAGAGTGCCTGAAAGCTAGGTGCGGCAGTGCTCAGCACCGCAGTGCCCAAGTCTTTAGGGTACGTCTACACAGCAATAAAAAACCTGTGGCGCCAAGTCTCAGAGCCTGGGTCAGTTGACTCAGGCTTGAGGGGCTTAGGCTGCAGGGCTAAAAATTGCAGTGTAGACGTATGGACTCAGGGTGGATCGTGGGTTCAACGATCCACCCCATTGCAGGATTTCAGAGCCCAGGCTCCAGCCCGATCCCACATGTCTACATTGTAATTTTTAGCCCCATAGCCAGAGCCCTGTGAGCCCAAGACAGCTGACCCCGGCCAGCTGGGGCACTGCTGTGGGACTTTTATTGCACTATTGACGTACCCTTAGTCTCCTCAAAAGGCATGTGGTAAATGTCCTCAGTTGTGCATTGGCCCCTTCTGACTTACTTTTCAGATGATGAGGCCCTGGCTCATGGAGACTTGTGGGCTACTATGGTTGGCAAATTGGGTTAAAATAAAAAAAAAGGAATCTCTGTGATCCTTCTTCATTTTATACCTCAGCTTAACAGGGCCTAGCCAGGTGGTGAACTGGACCCTCCCAGCATTGGGTAGCCACAACGATACCTTAAAGTCCCTCTTGCCCCTCCTCCAGGTTCTTTTGAACTTGCCGCAGTATTTGCCTGAGCAGTTACCCATTTTGCCCAAGCAAACTAGATGCACTCACAAATGCTGTAGGTGCAGCTAAGTTGAATTGAAGCTACAGTCCATGGAGCTTATCATTTCCCCCATTTTAGGAGTCCCAAATATATATGTTCACTTCTATCATTTGACACAGTTTACAGAGAGAGCAGTACAATGACCAGACTTTGAGGTTGCTACCCAGGGGGCTCAAACCCATGGGTCACACTCAGGCTGGGTTCACTGAGAGCTCCGCTTGCGTAAGAGCTGCAGGGTTTCGTGCACAGTGTTGTGACATCAGCTAAACAAATGTATTACACAGCTCATTCACAAAACCTCTGCTTTACCATGGAGATGGTGGCTAAACAGTCAGTTGCTAGGCAACGAGGAAGCATTACCACAGGCTGTGTGTACTAGTGTTTTTTGTTAGAGGAGAAACTTGGCTTGTGGGAGTTCTTTTGGTTTCGTAGGCATTTCTGTTTGGTGAGTGTCCCCAGCTGCAGCACAACCTTTCAGAGAGGGCCTGACTCATGCTTTTAACTGTCACAATGAATCTGTTTTCATAAACAAAATTAAATGCTCTGTGTTTGCTCATTAGGGAGACTTAAATTCAGATGTCTCTGAGCAACCAGGAAATGTGTATTAGGGGTTAGAACTTTATTTGTCTTTTTTTAAAGCTGAGGGGAAACATTGAAAGAGCAGTTTTAAAAAACGCTCCCAGTGGATTTATTCTCCTGATGTGGGCAGAAATGCACAGGACAAGGAGCTGGCTTATTGGATATTCAGTAGGGACTGGAGGCCTGACTGAGAGCGGAAGAAGACAGTCTGATGTGTGACATTAAAATGGCACAAAGCAGAACAGGAAGGAGTAGTTAAGGTACTGAGCTTTAAACAGCTTTCCAAGTTAGTGCTGGTGAAAGATGGACCATTTGCAGACAGAAGCTCTGTTCAGTTCTACAAAGCAAATACAATGTAGGCACTGACAGTGCCAGCCTCCTCGACTCTTCCCAGCCAATGTTTCTCCCATATCTATGGTTGCAGGAAGTCTAGTTCTGACTTCATGGCATCCTGGCATCCATGGCATCCTGGCATGTCCATGACTCCATGTCAGATCTCTAGTCCTTCTCATTCCTGCCCGCGCCCCCCGTTAAGGTAATAGTTGATGCCATTCTGATGGTAGTCTGGATTAATACCACAGATTCATTTCACATAGGAGGAGCCACCAGAGAGTAACAACTTGTGGCCACTACTGACAAAGGATAAATTTAGACAAGGGAAAACTGTGCAACTGATGCAAAGATACCAGCATAAGGGTAGTATTCTGGAGAGAGATCTGAAGTCTGAAGCAGAATCCAAGCTCTTAATTGATCAGTCTGCTATAATATTGCATAACTGTTAAGTGATAGAAGTCACAAAACTGAGCAAGTCGTTAGAACCCAAAAAGCAGCATTTTGATTTCATCCAAATTTCATATAAAACAATCAACAAACAAAAATGCATTTACATCAAGCATCCAGATAGAATCATGTGTAATACTCTGGATACCATGTATTCTTGGTTTAGATATAGTGCTGCAGAAGGGAAAGTATCTATGAGTATCTCGTAGGCCACCTGACAATGTTATAATGAATAAACCCCAGTATTAACAATCTCAGCTACAAATAGTGCAGTGAATCATAAATTCTGCCCATCCCAGCTCACCAGTGCAGGATTGTTCCCTATGGTATATTTCCTACTGCCTTGTCCTTTTGTTTTTCAGTATCTCCAGTGATGAGGTTTCAATCACCTCCCTTGGAAAGCTATGACCCGGGTAAAATTAAAATGACAGAGAATCCAAGAAGGAGATTTGAGAAACATCCCAACACTACATTCATGATTCTGTCAGAGATAAGTGTCTGAAGCCCAGGAAATAGATAAATTTGGTGGGAAACATTACCATGATCATAAAACCACTGGAAGGCAGTAGGAGTAATTCTATTTTCATAGCTATTATTTTATTATATGGTGGATTTTTATTTCTCCCTTTGAAGAGAGATTCTTTATCACAATAGATATTAATTAGTAACAAATGTTATTGCTGGGTAGAAAACAAACCTTGAGTTCCTATTATTAACAAAACCCCTTTGCCTTTTTTTCTGCACAAATCTTTAGTCCTTTGAGCAGAAAATCAGTGTGGAATTTGCTGTCTCTGCATTAAGAATGCATTTCAGCCATTCCTGAAATCCTACTTCCCACCACACATACAGCAGGCAAAGTGGATACTTTTCACTTGTGCTCTTGAGGGATCCATAACTCAGAAGCAGGGGACAGCAGAATAACAAGAGTGTTTCTGGCACTAACATACTTGACATATATCCAGTGCCAACAGCAACAATGACAACTTGAACTGCAGCTCACATGCCAAGCTATACCTTTATTACAGTGCTTGCTTCACCTTTCAGTAATAAGAATAACATCAAGGCTTCAAATGATAGGATACAGGCTCTTACAGATGTCACATCTCGGGAACATAGATCTGCAGCCTAATTAAATTGATTTTTAAAAAGGGGTAATGTGAGCCAGTGGATGGTGCGCTTGACTAGGACTCAGGAGGTCTGGGTTCTATGTCACTCTCCTGCTGCATAACCCTAAGCAAATAACTAACTTTTCTGTATCTCAGTTTCACCTTCTGTAAATGGGGTTAATGAGCCTTGCTTTGTAAGTACTTTGAACTCTGTGGATGAAAAATGCTGAGTAAGAACTACACATTATTTCATTTTTAAAAATTAAATAACACGTTATTTAATGTGTGGGCCTTTATTTTTTTAGGCTAGACCACTAACTCAGAATACCTTCCCGCTGAAATTTGCGCATGCAAAAATGATCCTAATTTGTGTTCTGCTAAAGGCATACATAAATGTGCACATGGAGTCCTGGAAATCTGGTCCTGAAGAACCAGGTCTTATAAAAGAAAGCAGCTTAACCAAGTGGTTAGTGTATGGACTCCATGGTGTATCTGTAAATCATACCCCAGCTAATGTTTGCAATGTTGTAGCCATGTTGGTCCCAGGATATTAAAGAGACAGGGTGGGGTAACATCTTTTATTGAACTAACTTCTCTTTGTGAAAGAGACAAGCTTGGGAGCTATACAGAGCTCGTCTTCAAGTCAGGCCACAGCCGATGATATTTTTCCTTCTGTTGGCCTGGGAATCGCTTGTCACTGAAAAATGCACAGACTGGCATGGTGGCCAGGTTGAAGGAGCGGAATTTAATTCCGGGCTCTATGTGCACTTCAACCTCAAAGTCTGGTTACTCAGACCCAGTCCCTCAAATGCCTCTCACTGAAGGGCCCTAAATGAATACCTATTGAATGTTACTATTTCCAGATAATTAGCTCTTGAAGCCAAATCTTCAGAGGTATTTTCATGCCTAACTCCCACTGAAATCAATGGGAGCTAGCTGCCTAAGTACCCTGCGGGATCTAGGCTTCAGTCCTAGACGCGATGTACTACGTTGAACTAAGGGATTCCAAAATGTTATGTCCTATATCAAGGTCTCTGTGAAATTCTGTTTCTCATTTTTAAAATGTTATTACCTCACTCACCTTGTCTCCCTAATAAAACAGACATGGCAAAATTGTCATCAAAGACTTCCAGACCTGCTGGGCCCACAGGCTGCATCTGGTCCTACATTACAATGACAGCCCAAGCTATAAAATTCAGATTTCAAACAGCCCAAAGTTTGGAGGTGTTTAGATCTTGTGTTTTAGTTTGAGACATTAGAAGGAGAGGGGTCATCTTAAAAACTTAAGATCCATCTCTAGTATACTGTAACTAAATAATATTTTCTTGGGATTCTGTCACTATCTGTTGGGCATGGATTTCCTCTAAACCACAACCAGCCTCAGCCTCTGATTTTCTTGTCAAGCACAAGATCCCTATTGCTGCACGACTCCTCTCTTCTTAGTGGGAAAGTCACTGCCCTCTCCTGACAGTATCTGTTATATGGCTAAAAATAAAATCATCATTAATCTTTTTATTTCAAAGGGTCCCAAGGTGGACTACAAGATCTGGCCTTATCTGATACAACTTTAGCGAAGATGATTAATGCTGCACAATAAAGAAGACAAAAACGGATCTCATTTACACATAGCCTCTTGCAGAAGAATTCAAAGGTTCATCTTAATTTATTACTAGGGAATGTAAGAATCATTCATTTAATTGTGTATTGATACCAAATCCACCTCCTAATGTAATACAGCACCACATCCTTCTTTCAGAGAAAATGTACTGTGTGAAATAATAGGATATTGTTTCCTGCTTGTTTTGTACAAGGGAACTAAGTTCTTACTCAAGGTTTGTTATTCTGCATGAAGTTGCAGTGGGCTAGTAAATAGTGCCCAGTCCTGGAAGACAGCAAACCTGAGTTCTGCTCCCACATCTGTCACTAACTTGCTGTGTGAACTTGGGCAGATTCCTGTATTTTGGTTTCCCCATAGGTACAATGGAGGTATTGCTGTTTGCTTGAAGGATGGAGTGTACATTGCAGATGGGAAAAATTTGGAGGACATAGGAAGTCAGTCTGTGTTCACATAGCTAGAATGCTACTCTGCACTTGTAACAGCTCGTTAATTGTTGATTTAGTATAGAGACAGTTTATTTTAATAAGAATGGAGTCCTCTTGTGTCATGACTCAGCATGTAGTATGTGAAATATGGTGGAGGCAGTCAGCCTAGTGAAGACTCACAGCAAGGAAGAGAGTGTGATTAAAAGAGAAACAGTGCAGCGCCTGCAAACAGGCACTATGGAGAGATTCAGACCACTGGGAAGGCAGGATTTCCAGACAAAACACTTTGCACAAGCATGAAACACCTACCAGCCTTGGCAAAGGGTTGTGAGATCTATGGATGGAGAAGGAACCCTGAATTACTTCCTTTGGATGGGTGTCACTCTTAAGACACAAATCGTCATCTCCCTTGTATGCAAATGCTTCTAGGAGGGAAATGATTTCTCCTGATCTTTTACTTGCAGAGTTTCTGCTGCATTCTCCTGTTAGTAGACATGGGATTGTGCAGAGAAAGTTTGTGGTGCCCGGGGATCCACACAGGCAAATTCTGCAGAGTGAGGTGGCAGACCAGCACCATGTCTGGTGCAGCCATCTTCTTTCCTCTCCCATGGCAGCATGGCTCTCTCAGGAGTCCTCTCCTGCATGTATAGCATCTATTTAACAACTGCTTTGGCTAAGAATCCTCTGGATTGCTCCAGAGTAGAGAGGACGTTCCCTAGCTCCAGATCCCTCAGCAAACTGAGCTCAAAGTTCCCAACTACCTGGTGGTTGCACTGAGGGGCGTTCATTCAGGCCCATCTATGTTTATTAACATTCCTATCTAATAGACATGGGGTTCTCAAACTGAGGGTCAAGACGCCTCAGGGGGTCGCGAGGTTATTACATGGGGGATCGCGAGCTGTCAGCCTCCACCCCAAACCCCACTTTGCATCCAGCATTTATAATAATGTTAAATATATGTAAGTGTTTTTAATTTATGGGGATGGGGATCACACTCAGAGGCTTGCTATGTGAAAGGGACCACCAGCACAAAAGTTTGAGAACTTCTGCAATAGACCTCATGGGAACACAGCGTTAATTCAGATTTTGCGGGGTTGAGGAGTTAACAGCTTACTATTCTCTAGCTGAGTTTTCATCATGTCCTTGGGCTTTTTTGTTCTCCTCAGCTCAGCACAAATGACCGCACGTGTTTTGAATACAGTAACAAGCTCTGCACGCTCATTTAGTGGCATGTTAAATATGAGTCATCTGATGTAACTGGATTCATAAGATCACCAAGGCAGCTGTGATCACTGCTTTCCTCCAGATGGCAGTGATATTCTGCATAGAACTGAATTCTTAGCCTCAATTCTACAGTGGCTTTTGTTTTTAAAAGGGAAAACGGTTCTTTTTACTGAAAAGAAAAAAATATGTTGAGCCTAAAGAACAATTTGTGTCTAAACTTTATTTTGGCACCAATGGAGAGGCTAGAGGGAGCAGTGCCACTAAGACGGAGAGTATTTCGTATCCCAAACACCCATAAAAGTGTTGAAAATGTAAGAAATGTGGGCCTGGTTCAATTACATTTATTCTTCCCATTTAATTCTGGTGTTGTATGGCTCTTTTCAGGAAAATGAGGCCAGAACTTGCAAAATCTTTGCGCCTGACCAGCAGGAATCCTGATTTATAGAACTATTTGCTTGAATGAATGAATGAATAAAACAAACAAACAAAAAAGAGAGACACTTCAATACTAACGATGGAGTGAGTGGTTCACAGGCACCTGAACTCAAGGAGTAAGTACTTCTCCTTTCCCCAACAGCTCCCTCCAGCAAGGCTGACTTGGGAATGTTTGTGAATTCATAATCTGTTAAACCTGGATTGAGAAGCAAGCTGGAGTCCAATATTTAGTCTAGTCTGAGGTGCTTGCTAGTGCTAATACAGTCAAGGGTTTGTGAATAGTCCAGTGCCTTATTTTCAATAGGTTATATAATGTGGCCATAAAAATGTGCTTCAGACAACTCTCAATATTGAAAGCACTTGGTTCACTAATGAAATAGCTTTACCTCTAGTGGAAGCATTCACCTGTATTTTTGGGTATATTAAGAGTGTTGCGAGAGGACATGGATCAAACCCAAGACCTTATTGTAAATCTAAGGAAAGTACCTTTCCTATCTCTTAAGATGTGTTTTGACTCTAAATTTTTCTAGATGTGCATGTCCAAGCCTCTAGAAAAAATTACCCTGAAAGTAGTGCTCATATAATTTTATCTATTTAATTAATATGCAAGTGTTCTGGACAACGTCCTTTTCAGATCCTTCCAGGTTCACTCAGCAGTCTCTGTTACTGATGTGTCAATACCAATACTGTGTAGACTATTTCACTGATTGCTGGAAAAGTTAGGATTTCATGTGACATAATGAGTCCTCTTCATAAGTTAGCTGGGAAGGATTTGATATTAATAGTGAACACTGGTAATAATCAATTCACCCTCCAAAAGAAGCACCAAAAAAAAAATCAAAATTTATGGAGAGTGAAATTAAAACCCTATGATTAGAGATGGGCTCAGGCTGTTGCAGTGTAGTCAGCAGTCTCTTCAATGATTGCTTATCCCAGGCTAGGTTTTTGCTGACACAAATAAACACAAACTGTGTTGAGTCAGTGTGGGTGCTGGAGAATCCGTGAGAACCACAGTGTTTGTCTGCATCCAGCTACCTCAATATTAATGTATATCTCATTTATATTTATTAGTATTGAGTAATGTCCCTTCTCTACCGTGATGGAGTTTTCAGCTACACCATTGGATGCAGATCCAAATAAGTTCCTAGCGTGAAGGGATTTCTATCTAATATTTTAAATTCAGGCTTATGTCTCCATATATTGCACTCTTTTCTATTCCGCAACCAATAAGATATCACACAGTGTGATTGTCCTGAAATATAATTTTGTTTGTGAGTGTGTTAGAATTTTGACTTCTGCAGTCATCACGTTTTGAACAAATAAGTCGTGGGTGCAGCTTATGAAATTTCCCACTAGTGCAAAAATGTAAGTAAATAAAAATGGAAAAAATATATAACTGTAATAAATAGTCATCTGTCAAAAATTAATACAAAATCAAAGTTTACTCCTTTCAAAGTTACTCATAAGACATCATTAGGGGCTTGTCTTAACTGGGTTCACTCAGAAAAGTTAACCTGAATGAACTAAAGGTGTGAATTTAAAGTGGATAGTTAAACTGCATTAAACTCCTACATGGAAAATCTCATTCAGAATTAAAATCACCTTAATTCAGTTTCATTTAATTTTTGATTTAAGGTGATGTTATAATTCTGAATGAAAGTGTCCACACAAGGGTTCAGTGAAGTTTAAAGTAATCTACTTTTACACTGTCTGAGGGAAGACATTGTGGGCAATCACAAAGAGTTTATTGGAGAATTTCTGTAAGATTTCTAAAAGGTTCCTACTCCACTCTGTATATTCAGCAGTATTTGGGGATAGAGTGTTTCTGTAGGCACCCCTCTGAGCGAGGGGTGATGCATAACCTGTTTCTGTTGGCATATCTGAATCAAACTTCCTCCACTGCTTCCTCCTTACTTGGGAGGGAAGGGACCTGATAGTAACTTGCTGCTGGTCTATAGCAGAATCAAATTACAATGCCCCTTGCAAGGGTTCATCTGAGTAGACTGGGTTGTGGAGCCAAGACTCTGCCCACCTGTAGTAAGCCAGTAAACAAGAACACAGCACTTGCTGTCTCCTATGCACCTGGGCCCAAGGTCTGGCTAATCTGTACATAGATTTGAGGATTTTTCATTTCCCCTTACTCCCTTGCATATGTTTGTTTGTCCGCGATAGAGTAGAATGTACTGCTACCACAGCATATGATTAGTTTTTTTGTTCTTGATGCAGTCATCACAGTTGTGCTCTAGTTATATATTGAGGGCCTTTAAAAAAAATTTGAGGAGTGATTGAAGCTGTTAATCAGACACATGGACCAGGAAAGGTCATCAAGAGGCCAACAGGCTGTAAGTTAGCATGGCAGTGGTAGAGAAAGGGCCTTAACATAAAAAAAAAGTTAACCACTTTAGTAGGAGAAGGGATAGGAGATTAGAGAACTGATTTCTCTACTTTCTTTTGTACCCAAGAGACTTTTGCGGTGTTAAGATAGGAAAGTATCAGTGATGAATAATCAGTGCCCTTAGGTGGACTTGGAGTTCCAGTCTGAGAAAGAGCCAGCCTAATCTCTGTCTCCCTCCAGTTTGCCAGGCACAGTGATAGCAGATAATCCAGTTTGTTTCTCAGCAGGTCAACAAGGACTAGTCTGTTTGGGGTTGCTAGTACCCTAATCAATAGCTGTCCTGAGCTACTGAATAATAGTTGAATAATAGCTTTTATTTTATGCCATCTGCCTTCACTCCTTTGCCTGACAATTTTATTTTTGTGATCTTCAGCTCCTTTTCAGCTGTAATTTCTGTCCTACCCTTTACTGGATAAGGAGCTGCTTTCTGTAGTGCTGTCACCCTTGCAGATGTGTCTGTGCAATTTGAGTGTAGCTCAGCACATGCTTGCTTTTCCCTGGGCTTCCAAGCCGCTCCCCTGCCCAGTGTCCCATCGGCTCCTCCACCCAAAAAACAAAAACAAACCCTCAGCAGTTTTCTGTGCCAGCAGTCTTAACAGTTATGGTGGAGGCCATAGGCTTTCCCTTCTTTAAAAAGTTCCTTGGTTGCTAATAAATGTATCGCCATTCTCTTCTCATCCATGCATTGGGACCTAGAAGATAGCCTCTCTTGCTAATTGGATTTAAGATGTAGTTTGGGGCACATTTACCAGGGGCCTTACTGGCAAACAGTTTAAACTTAGTACAGTGAATGCAATGGTGCTGAAAGGGCATTTATCACAGAACAAGGCATTCATCATGATGTATTTATAAAATGAGCCTGGTATGAGACTGAAAAAGGGCTTCTTAAATGCAGTAAATTAAATTTGTTGTCAAAATCTTATAGATCACTTATTTACACAGTGAAGCCTGAGAGCTTGCAAGTTACCATACTATACTAGACCCAGATGTTCATTAGAAACATAAATCTGTCTTCCTTACTACCTTGCTACTTCCTCATTTTGCTACCAAAAGAAATGTAGTTAAAAATATAATGTTGCAGGGCCATAAATGATCTGATTTAAACCTACAAAATCCAGGACATTCACAGTTAAGAATGAAAATTTGGGGCACTGTTGTAGGCTTCTGTTTTGGGCCCAAGAAATGAATTAAAGCCAGAGCATCAGCTCAGGTGCTCAAGTTTTCAGCCTTAACTGTGGAATTTCGAGGTTAAGTTACTTGCATTGTCCTGTTGCTGAATACAGCTAAAATTCTCTGTGCCATGTATTTGCTCATCATAAAATGTTCTCCCTAGCCAGTAACAGCTTCTTTGTTGGCTAAGCTTGTCTGGTTTATGGGCTTCCCAGCCTTTGTGCAGTGTAGTGGGAGTTAAGAACTTCCACATGGTTCTTGCTCCGAGGCTTTTGTGAATAAGCAAAGCATTTGCTTCTATGTCCAACAAATGCATCAAATATGGTTTGAATTTTCTGTTTTAAAATGCAAAGGATAATACTGATTTTGTTAAGGTAAGTGTCTTTAATCGTATGCTACATAAACTTAACTGTTACCAAGAAATAATGGGCTTTCTGGGCACCTTTCCAGCACAGCAGTCTGAAAATGTACCTTTTAGTGTGTCCAGAAAAGAACTGCAGATTTGGGATTTAGCTGAACACAAATTAAACGGATCACATCTCCAATAACTGTAAACTGTGTATATGAATACTTTGCTCAAATGGAAAATAAATGTGTACCATTTGGTAACCTTCTACAGAGCATCTGTTAATTTGGCCTGTTTGGTTCTCTTACTAGGAAAACAGAAAATGACTGTTAAGAGCCAAGGATGGACTTTATCGTTTCTTTTCACTATGTAATTCAATCTGATCTACAGATACTGGAGAAGACCTTGATTCAGAGGGACACTAAGTATCTAGTTTGCAAACAGTGGTGCTGGTCCGGAAATCTTTACTCATACTAGCATCACCGAAGAGTCCCACTAAAGCAGTCTCATTGAGATTACTCAGGAGAGTGATCAAGATCAAGCCTAATTACTGTAAATAAGGTGATACAGGTATTTAAGAACACACAAACACACATGCTGCAGATGTTGTTCTTTGATTTATTGCTAAACTATCATAGTACAAGCTATATAAAATATTTTACAGATAGAAAAAATCATTGAATTGGAGGTTAACAATGTTTTGCATAGGAATGTGTGTGATATAAACTCCTCTTCACTTTTTAAACATAGACTTTTGCATAAGCAAGTTAGTAGTAAAACGTCTGTTTGAAAGTCATTTGCTCACTTGAGTATCTGCATTTGATGCAGAGTGTTATCTGAACAGGGAGACTGTGACTTGAGCAGCAAGCCTGGGAATACAGGGATCACCAGAAATACTTATTTTTTAATTGATTTACTTACTTATTGCCCAATTATGCCACCGTTACTGACACTGAATAGCACCTGACTACACCCATAGTCTACAGCCTGCCGACACCCATGGGACTACTCATGTAGTAAGGTACTGCTCAGCATGAGTATGAGCATTGCCGTCTAGTCCTTCATAATATTTGAAAATAACCCATCTACTCTACAACAGATACATGGATTGTTTGGAAACTCAGTACATCCATGTAGCATCTGCATAGGTCATTATTGCTGGAATCTTCCAGCTTTTTTGTAGCAGTTTCAGGGGAGTTAGCAAAGGAAACTCAAAATATAAACTTTTCCCCTGATTGCCTCTCATTGGCAGCCTATATGATCATATACAGCTACCAGCACCTGCATTTGAAACTTTATTGCAACATTAGTCAGGTACCAGTTTATTTCTTTGGATTACACACAAGGAACAATTTTAAAAATAGATAAATCTTACATAGACTATAATAAGGTGATTGATGCTGGTTAAGCAAATTGTTAGTAACTGTCATTCACTGGGGTTACACAGTAGCACAGATGTAAGAGAAAGGTATGCTAACTTCATGTGAAATGTTCAAGGGGGTGGATAGTTCATATTGTATTAAGAGCTAATTGGTACATTGGTGTCTATCTCTTTTCATATCAAGCTAAATGCTTTAGAATTACATGTTTGAAATCAAGGACAGTACAAAAAACATCACAAATTCCATAGAAAACAGTAAGTTTTGTGGAATCTGTGGTTCACTTTGTCTAAATCCAATGTAGGCACCTCTCCCAATTCCATAAGCACAAACAGTATAAATAACAAACATTCAATGTAGATACTAAATTGGGCCATCAGATAATTTAAACTTGGTCAAACACCACCAGGTTTGACCCAGTTTTATATCTTAAATTTAGACAGACATTTTCTTGAATCCATGTAAGAAACAATTCTTCTGTGATAAGTAGCAATTTGGAAACTGATTCATTGGAAAACAGGTCACATTGAAGTATTTTGAAAAATAGTGTGTTCAAAAACATGTTTGGAGTCTTTGGAACATTTATCAAATACCAGCTTGAAATCATTTCTCTTATGGGGGAAACGTTCAATAATAAATGCATAGAGAAATTAATCCACTTGGAAAAAATACAAAACAATCCTTTATAAATACCATTTCTCATGCAAAAGATGTTGCATATTTGGGGCAGATAAAAAGCATAGACACTTTTATTTTTTAAGATATGGATTACAAAATATATTAAAAAACATGCTAGCTAATTTTGAGAACTGTTTTAGATATATTATCAAGCAGCAGCATTTTTATACAATAGAGAATAACATACTGCTGTCTTCGGAAATATACTACATTCAGAAAATGGTGTATTCCTACAAGAAGAATGAAGTAATACATATTTACATGGATACAAATAAAGCAAGTGCAAAAAACATGGCTCTTCTACATTCTTTCTACCAATAAAAACACATACAATAGACACTTTCAATCCACTGCTGCTGTTCAGATCTTACATTTTGCTTATTCTCATGGAGAAAAACAAAACTGGGCTGCATATTTCATTGCAAATCTCTTCACAAGCAATTACTCTCCTGGCAAACTTTACTTACAACATTTGTAACTGACATAAAATCTTCCTTATAGCTGTCAACTCCCATTATGCTCTCAGACTGTTTATGTATCAAGAATGATTATTTTATTTTATGTATTTATATAATTGATGCAACAGTTTATAGAAGCACATCCTGTAATCTGCAGCCAAAGCTATGACGGAAAAGTGTGGGGGGAAAAAAAGACAGCTAGACATACTTTGAGTTACAATGAGCCCCATGTACTGAGCATGGTATAATATCGATGGAAAATGCATTAGAGTTGTTCACTCTGTGGACAGTATATTTGGAGGGCCTTTGGTACAATAGCAGGAAGGCACTGTGGTGAAACATTCAGATAACTGAGGAAAGACAGAATTTCCTCATGTGCAAATATGGCTATTTTCCAGATAAAGTGAGAACAAATTACTCACAAATGCTATTAACTCTTCCAAGGTGAACCTAATGTTGCTACAGAGAGCGCAAGAGAGCAATTTTTATTTATGTAACAATATTAATACTGGAAAAACACTGCTTAGCAAAAAAAAAAAAAAAGGAAATAATTTAGTACTATATATTTTGAAGCTATTCAGCATAGCTATAACATTTTTAAGAGACAAAACTGCATAACGCTGTGTCTTAGGATCCTCCTCCCTCTCTCCAGAAATAAATATGAAGTTAGTTAAGACTATATTATTTATCGAATGTTTGGCATGTAAAATGATGAAAAGCAGATACCGTAGTATAGGCAGACTTCATATAGCTGTAAATAAAACCACTAAAATGTAGTCTATATTATATACATGTATGAAGAGCCTTGATCCTTTAGCTGACATCATGCAGGTGCAGCAATCTGTCCCTTTGGTGCCAGTTGCAGGATTGCAACCCAAGTATATAACGTATGTGTATATGCTCATACACAAATACATCTAATTAGCTATGTGTTAAACTTTAGGAAGAAAAGCATCCAGCTTAATGCAAGAAGCACTAGAACCCTTGAAGCACATAAAAATTACTATCCCACCCTACGCAGCCTAGCTCTTGAAGGAAAAATGTAAGATCAATGGATTTAAAAACAAAGACAAGTCTTCCACCAAAATAGGAGAGAGAGCATGTTTAACAGGCAGATCCTGCAATATGACTTCAGTGGAACTCCACATGGGTGTCACCTTGTAAAGATCAAAGCCTTAGTTCCTGTGTGGTTTATACATTTATGTATCATGGTAAGAAAAGCCTAATATGTAAAATGGGGAAGTGATGCAGGATGCTCAACTGATAATTTAGTGGCAGTGCCAGAACAGGTAGGCACACTTAATGGCAACACATGTACCATGATGTCACATTTCATTTGGGTAATTGCATGTTGAGATGACCAAGGTTTCTAGTGGATTTGTGTGTGCAATTACCCCATATACTTGTCCAAGTCAGGCATGCATTTGTGTGTATAATGCTGTTGAAAACCTGTCCCTTCTTGGGGTTTTATTTTGAAACTATCATCTAATGAGTTGCGGTTTTTTTAGAACATGCCATCTAGCCAATTTATTGTGTAACCAAAATAATTAGTTCACATATTTCTTTGTGCTGCTTATTAAAATTCAACAAGAAGAGAGTCCATACAGGAAAACCAATCTGCCAAGTAATTTTTATGGTAGCTTTTAATTCCGTTATGCCAAAATTGTGTAAAACTGGAAAACTCCTTTGGACTACGCACGTGCTCAAGTAAAGTAAGCTGAAATAAACAACTTATGCAAGATAACTTTGCTCCTTGAGAACCAAGACAATTCAAAACAATAGGATGTTTTGCCTGGAACTTTATCCGCCTTAAAAAGAACCAGAGATCTCGAATATCTCATGGTACACTGCATTATTAAAGCAAGTCTCTGAGGAAATTAAACATATTAAAACATAGCACCTAGAGTTGTTGAATAATATACAATAATTCCACTACATCTAGGTCATTTTTAATTCATCAGATTCAAAGCCCCAGGCTTGCTCCCATGGAAGCCAATGACAAAAAGTCTATTGACTTCAATAGATACAGGACCAGGACTTGAAAGTTTTGTTGTATTATTTACAGATGGAGCATGTGTAGCTGGCTATATGAGTGGCAGACTGAAACATCCACTGCTGGCAGTATTGTGTGATAGTCACATTTCGTATTGCTGAAATGGCATAAGATTCTAATCGTTCAAAGCAGAATACCTTCCAATTGGAAGAAATGCTCCTGCTTGGTCTGTGTGTTACACTAGCACGTGATATTTAAGATCTCAAAGAAAAGAAAACACTGAACCAACGGCTGCATCAGCATTTCAACTCAAAAAACAATGTGCAATGTTTTCATTTTTGAAAATATATTAATTCTGATGGAGGCTTAGGAAAAGGGCTCCCAGAGAGTATTTTAATATCAAAAATATACCACATGATATCACTATCACTAGCACTGACTACATGTATGAGCAGTATATGTTTGACCTACCTGAAAAAAAAAAAGCAAACTTCATGCGCAGGCCACATATCTAATCAACTTTTTGATTAAGAATAGAAAGGGGCTCCAGTAAGCCACAAAATTCTGTTCAGGATATAAACTCAGACTTTAAATGATCTAAGAAGGTTTGAATCCAGACTTTTGGTTTTTCCCATTTGCAAAATTTTGATTTCAGATACGCCAAAGATTCTGGGTTGTTTAAGATCCAAGATTTTGGTTAAGGTCAATTTCTCAATGAGGCATTCTGAAGCTATGCAAAGGCTTATATCCTGGAGAGAGTTCGTGAAATGCTATCCACTAACTCTCTCCAGGATATAAGCCTTTGCATAGCTTAAGGGGTAGAATTTAGTGGCAGAAAATATATATTTTCACAAAACTCATGAAGAATGGCTATGCCAAACCCAGTACTTATTCCATGGGGTCTATGCACTTATCTTTCTTGCAGTGTTGGGCAAACATTCTACAGAAGTTCTGCTGATCTAATATTTTCATACAACCTAATTCATGCTGTCACCATGTAAACACATGGGTACTGGCAATCTTTGCTTTGAAACCCTTGAGTCTTTAGTTAGTGTGCCTTCTGGCGCAATGTTTAGCACTGCAAATTTCCTATAAGCACTTTTAAGGATATTGATTTCATTAATTTAACAAAAGATTATTACATTTTTACATTATTACATTTGCTGCAATATTATGGTTAGCCCTTACTGTATTTCTTTATCCAGGTATAACTTTTTATCATGGCAGGGAAGCAATAACACTCTAAAAATGGAAAGCGTGAAACTTGACAAGCAGCTCTGCAACCACAAATGGCAAATATTATCCATATTCTGTTTCTTATTCTGATTAACTTTCATGAGCACAGTATATTCAAACTATGTATTAGCAGTAGAAGTCGTACATAGCTAACTTATTAGACTAACAAGGAAGTTCAGCCTTTCTGTAAATTGCTACTGGCTTTTCAAAGCAAAAGGAAGAAAGACAAATAAATGTGTGGCTTCTTTTAGATGTAATTACTTTCCCCTGCAGCTTGTATGGTTAAATGTTGTGGCTTCTAAATGAGAGCAGTTACGAACTGAAGGCAGGTTCTACATGAAAATAAACAGCAGCACTTTATTAGAATAAAAAAATTAAAAGCTGTCAATGTATTGGCTAACCACTAATCTGGGTCAATCATAGTCTTTTGACAGGCATAATTCTGCTTGAATTTTGTAACTCCAATAGGTGCATCCGCTTCATTTTATCAGGGGTTATTTTAACTTGGGCTGTACATTAGAAACATTTAATTGCTCTTTTAACTTAATTCTCTTTAAAGATCCCTCTCCTTCAAAGGTACATCAGCTCTGATTTAAAAACAACAAAGAAAGTCCTGGATTCACATGGCAACTACAGTTTGGTGTACCAAGCACAGGAGTAGGAGTCAGGAAACCTGGGTTCTGTTCCCAGATCAGACTGAGACCTGGTCTACTCTTAAATATTAGTTCAACATGGTTACACTCCATGTACTGTAGCTTTGCTGATCTAACCCCCAGGATAGATGCAGCTAGGCTGATGGAAGAATTCATCCATTGACCTAGTGGCTGCGCCTGAGAGAGGTGGATTACCTACAGTGATGGAAAAACACCTTCCATCAGTGTAGAACCCATAGTATAGATGTGGCCTGACTCATGCAAGTCATTTAACTGATGGGTGCCTCGGTTACCCCCATTGATAACATTGGGAATAATAATGTGTGACCTATGTTTGTAAAGGGCTTTGAGATCTGGATGGAAAGGTGTTGCTATTTAAATGCGAAGTGTTGTTAATCTTATATAAAACGCAAGCACTCCCTCTACCCTTATTTCTCATCCCCATCTAATTAAGTGCTAATATATAACCACATTTGCTGTAGAACAGAGCTCTGGAGTGATGCCTTTCTTCTCCCTTATTATGATGATATATATATATATATATTTGCAGCTGGCAAGACACATACCGTGTTATATGAGAACAATACAATCTTTGGACTAAAGGAAGGGTGTCCTTTTGATGTTTACAGAGAGAGGTGGCGAGTTGCTTAGTCAAGGCTGTCAGCTTGATGCCAATACATTGTTCCTTGCATTGAATCGGTGCCTTGAGATGAACGATTAAGGAAGCAGGAGGTTGAAGGGGCAGTGGAAGGATCTAAACAGGTCAGTTATGGAAGGATTCAGTAAAAGTTGTCTCACAAATCTCTTCTTCTATGTCTGATTTCTGGCAGGGAGTCCAGAAAACTCCTTCCTGATAATTTCATTAACTGTGAAATGAAAAAGAGGAGAGAGATTTAGCATGTTCTGAAAGTGTTGGGAATCCAAAGCAATCTAAGCAGGTTTTGCTATTAAGTCTCAAATATCCCCTTGACATTTTATAATGATAACATATCTATTACTAACAAAAAACCCAAACACTCAGATAACTCAGTTCCCAACTGGATCACCAAAATGTGCACCTGCCTAAACTGAGTAACCACAAGCTCTTATTTGCTCTAAACTTTGTCGCCCAATACTGGCCATACTGCTTAAAGTGTCATGTGTTTTTGTGTCATGTTTAAAGTAGGGCTTGATCCTGTAAACACTTACTAATGGGTGTAGTTCTAGATATTGACACAGTGTTTAGCTATCCCAGACTATGCTTAGTTGAAAGTGGTCACAGGATTGGGCCTTTGGATGGTAAACATTTTGGGACAACACCCATCTGTTGCTGTTTTTCTATATAGTGTTCAGCACATTTCAAGCACTATACAATCAGAATGACATTTTGTGTCCTGTGATCATGCATCTGATATCCCTTGCAAAAAATAATTCTTTTCTTTCTTCATAGACAAAAAGTCCCAAAGAGTCAGTGGATATTGACATTCTTACCAAGATGAAGTAAGAACAATTAGAAAAGTGAAGCACCAGATTTTGAGAAGTGCATTTTTACACATGCCAAACTTGTGTGCTTGCATTGAAAATTCTGTGCATGTAAGTCATGTGCAAAACTATTTTTCTGAAAATCTGGTCCTAAACATATTTGTCACATGGTGTATTTTTCTTTGCAGCACAGAAATAAAACTTCCATGTTCCATGCCTCTTTATGCAATTATTATTCTAACCTCCTGGCATTGTGTGCTGGTGATTAATAATAAAGACCAACAGAATGCATTAGTGTACTCCCTTCCTTGCTTTTCTATGCAAAACCCCAAAACAATATCATTTTGTGTTACAATATACAGTAAAACCTCAGAGTTATGAACATCTTGGGAATGGAGGTTGTTCATAACTCTGAAACATTTGTAACTGTGAACAAAATGTTATGGTGGTTCTTTCAAAAGTTTACAACTGAACATTGACTTAGTACAGTTTTGAAACTTTACTACGCAGAAGAAAAATTACCCCCCCCACCTTTCTTTAGTAGTTTACATTTAACACAGAACTTGTTTGCCTTTTTTTTTTTTTTGGTCGCTGCTGTTTTTTTTCCAGTTCCAAATGAGGTGCGTGGTTGACCAGTCAGTTCATAACTACGGTGTTCATAAACCTGAGGTTCTACTGTAGTATGCAGTGTTGTAGCTGTGTCAGTCCCAGGATATTAGGTAATATCTTTTATTGGACCAACTTCTGCTGGTGAGGGAGAGACATGCTTTCGAGCTTACACAGAGCTTTTCTTCAGGTCTGGGAAGTGTACTCCCACATAGTTGTTATTGGGGCATTTAGTGCACTGGCTGAGGTACACCACATGTAGTGATCGGCATGTGTAGGATCCACGGATTTGAAAGGTGTGTTCTGGGGAGGGGGAAGGATTTCCTGAATCCCCTCTTCTGGCCTTCAGATAATGCCCCTCCAACCCCTCCAAGCTCAGCAGAAGAAGAAAATTCCCCACACACCAGGACATACCAACTCAAAGCAGCATTAGACCCTGCCAGAACAACTGATGCAAAACCTACAGCCATATCTCCACTGCTAAATGGAGATAATGGGTAGCTATCTCATTTGGAGGTGACATTACCTGATTTGTATCTGGCACAGCAATTATGTGTGCATATTTTTGCCAGAATTTGCTATTTGTGGGTTCAGTTTAACCTCTCAGAATCATGGCAATTGCATTTGCAAATAAGGTGCATAATTATGAATATATGGGCCTCTCAATCGATCTTGGTAAATTCTTGTTAAAATCATAATAACCAAATAGTCAAAATTTTAGAAGCCCAGCTCTATGATCAAAATTACTTCAACTGCTTGTGTAAATTGATTATATGCTCACAATAGTAAGTACCTTACTAATTTTTGCATGCAATTACTGGGGGTGCATTACAGATGGATTAGTTAAGAACACCAGATCCAAACTCTCTTCTTGCCCCAAATCTTTGGCGAAAATTCAGATTTGGATCCATTTCCAGATCCGAATGGGCCCATCTCTAATTGCTCTTGCAATCACAGGCACACTTTCTTGCATGGGAACTTAGAACTGCCATTTGAATTTTTGTTGGAACTAGTTCTCTTAAAACAGTATGTATACTCTGCCCAAGCCACTGTACAGAGAGAGAGAGAGAGAAATGCCAATTTAGGAAAGAACTTATGCGCATGCTTCAGTACCCTATCTGAATAAGGAGATGCTTTTCTGAAGTGGGGTTAGAAAGAACTAGAAATACATTGAACCGTTTTTAATTAATCAGAGAATGAACCTAACAACAGAATAAAAATGCAATGCCAGATGTTAAGAGGTCATAGAAAATGAACCTGTTAAGGGCAAGGACTGCTTAAAAGATGCAGTGCCAGTGTAACAAACCAGCTGGTGTTTCATAATATAATAGTGTCCCTTTTGAAAAAAACTGTAGGGTGCAGTGATCTGTGCTTTATTCTGCAGATGGGATTTGGACTCCTCACATCAATGCAGCAGAGCAGTATTAAGTTCAATGCATTCAGGGCTTTTACACACCTATTGAGAGGGAAAGTAGGTTCTACCCCTCCATGCACAGAAATCCCACTAGCAGTACACCTCAGAATTTAGCATGTCTTCCTAATTCCAGTCAGGATATGCTTTCATGTGCCTGACCTTGATTTGATTGTTGGAGATGCCTACTGAAAAGCAGAGGTATGCTAGAAAAAATTATTATACAGCGAAGGGGATTTTTACTATCTCCTCATGCCTAAACTTCCACCTGCCATATCTTATATCAGCTTCTGCCCATAACCGCTTGTGCAAGTTCACTGAAACAACTGTATAGCTGAAGGTTATTAGCTCTGTTGTGGTTCTGAGGCTTTGCAGGGTAATCAAACTGCCAGTGGGAGGTGAGATTGCTCTAGTTTCATGCAAAACCGACTTAGGCTCAGCTTAAAAGACTTCCTGTTTTCTCTACCCAGGAAATGAGAGGAGCAGATCTTCAATGGAAATTTTCATAGCCTCTGACTGCTAAAAATAGCAGTGAGGTGAAAGAAGTGGGCACCAACTCTATGGGGTCATTTCCTTTATAAAAAGGAGTGGGCTGAAACGGCAAGCTGATTTATTTATCAACACATTTGTTCATTCAGTCAGTGTATCAAAAACATATTGTATGTGCGTTTCCTGCCAATTTAATACAGCCACCTCATATGGAAACATGACATTCTTCCTGATGACAAGAGGTCATTTTAGTCTAGCGAGGGCTAATATTTTAGCTGGAAACAAGAAGGTGAAAAAGACTTACCCTATTTGGAAAATAGACTTAAACTAATCTTCCTAACTTACTGCGGGAAATTCGTCTGGGATGCTGAATTTTATTTCTTTTGTTTCTACTGCTAAAAATAAAACTTGAGTAAAGCAAAATCTGCAGGGCAGGGCTACCAGGCTAACAGCACAGCCACAAGAGAACAGCTACTATCTGGTCTCCAGTGCAAATATGGATGACTCTGTAGCTGGTAGGTGCAAAACGGTGTGGACAATGTAGTGAAGCAGTTGAAATCTAGCGGTTATAGGGTTTATTTGACAGACAGCTTCATTTTCTCCCCTGCATGTTGCATTCATTTGCATTGCAGGGTTTTATTGGCTGAGGTGACAGGGTGGACAGCAGTGATTGTACAACACCAGAAACAGCAGAGCAACACAGTGAACCAGACAGCTTTGTAACCTGACTGAATACTGTTTCTTGGACTGCAGTGGGGCTTCATGGGTGTATGCAAGGGCAGAGGTTTGTCTGTGCTATGGCGGGTGAGGTTTTTGGTTCCTGAGGGTTGCAGAGCAAACTCTCATTCTTGTATATATTTACTACTAATGAAAGTCAGAATGAGTCGATAAGGCTGTAAATTAAGCTAGCCAGAGGCTACTGTCTTCTTGCTATAAATGGGCCTGAGCCACAACACTGCAGCTTTAAGAGAAGGATCAGCAATCCTGTTTGTACTGTACCTAACACAACTGGGTCCTGACCCAAAACCTAAGCACTACTGCACTACAACTAAATAAAATAACAGCAACTGGAGCCAATCTTCCCAGCTCAGGGTTATCTCGACACTGGGCTGAATGAAACCGTTCATGTTGAACCTGTCTTCCCCGGTATTTTGAGAGAATCTGAATCCCTATCCAGATCCGATTTTAGTGACCTGACTTTCTATAGTGGGCTGACTGAAAGCTACAAATCCAGATACACCCAAACTTTGGAGGAAGTTTGCATTCTGATCTGACTTTCATCTCTAAATGTCTCTCTTTTCGTGGTAGGATAGGCCTGGTCTACACTACACAGTTAGGTCGACCTAATTACGTCAGTGTACACTCTACAGCTTTGTCCCAGCGATGTAAGTGCCCTACTACATCTTAACATCATAACTCCACCCCCGTAAGAGGCGTAGCGCTTACGTCAGCGTAGCTAGGGTGACGCAGTGTCTGTGTAGACGCTGTGTTACTTATATCAGCTATTGGCTGTCTTGTCAAGAAAGCTGGGCAGTTAGACCCCGGCAGCCCCCAGCTCCCCACTCCCAGCTGGGCTGCTGCCCAGAGGCTGCCTGCTCAGGGAGCCGAGACGTTCAGGTGGCTGCCCTCTGCTCCCGTCTGAGAGCCGGGAGACAAGAGCTGAGGGCATAGCTGGACTCCCAGTGGAGAGCTGTGCAGAACTGAGAGCTCTGGCTCTCAGCTCCTCCTCCCCCTGCCCCTCTTCAGTCAGTGGAAGTGCTGAGGGTGAGGATACACACCACCGACAAAAGGAGAGTAGTTATTGCACTGGCTGTAAGTCGACCTAGCTTAGGTCGACTTACAGCTGTAGTGTAGAAATGCCCATAATTAAAATATCCAGTATACGGTGGACACGTCCGCATCCTCAGAATACTGGACATTCCAATATTTCCAGGAATGGTGTGACCCTATCTCTGCTGACCTGACTTCACAGGCACTGTGTAAAGGAAATCACGCTACATGGAGGAAGGCCTTTTGAAGACCACCTCCCTACTACTCCCGCTGGCATGATCTCATATGCATGGTGCATGCTGGGGAGGTGGAGGCAGCGTGCCATTCAAAATGGTTTTCTCCGTCTATGATACCAGACACAATCATATCCAATTTTGTCTCAGTACTGGACAGGGGAAAACCTTAGCAAAAAAGGACTGTCCAACACTAGAGCAGACGAATGGCCTAGTCCAGTATTGCTACTCATTAGTTGGGAGTAAACAGAAATGATCTGACTAATAAATAAAATGTTATCATCTTAAGGTGCCTGTTGTGTGCCTGCCTTGTACTGTGCTGTCACCTATTTTGAAACCAGAAGAGCTGATAAAACAGGACAAGCCACATTATGAGGACATAAAAAACATTATGGAAATTAAATAATAAAGAATGCACATTTAAATAATATCTGATGTCAGCTGAACAGAACAGGGAAATTCTCAGGCCAGAATTCCTCCTGCAGCTTATCCTTGTGTGTGACCCCATTTAATATGGAATGCGTAAGTCCTAATACTTGGAGCTACAAGCAACAGTATGGCTCAAACACCATGCATTACTGCAGTCTGCCTTTCTTTGGGTTAGTTAGTACTTTACTGTCCAGTTTTCCAAGGGCCTTCAAAACTATAACTGCAACAATGACCTCTCTCCCATATCTGCACATGCAAATAAGCACCTGAGCAACGTGAGACAGTCGCTTTTTTATTAGATACCCATTTGGCATATGCAGATGTTGGCTGTGTCATGCACAATATTGAGCCACATTTTCAGTAGGATGGCTGCCATATTGTGAGTGCAATTTGAACTGGTAATTTTGTACTTGACTTGGATTATGGGCATGAATTGAAGTACTGGCCTCTTCAGTGACCTGCTTGAGCATGTAACTTGGATTGTTACAGGCACAAGAACTCTGATTTGGACGTGCATGATTCACTATAGACAGAAACTGCACATGCAAAAAAACAAAGCCATTACAGAATTTGGCCTTTGATTTCTTTTTAATCATATTTTTAATTTTTAACTTCCTATTTTTAAGGTAATATACACAGAAACCACAATAAACCACTGAAAAGACTGTAACTGTGAATGTATTGCAGCCTTGATATACAAACCTTGGACTCTGTGAAGATGGAGCAAAGTTTGGTATGTTATGCCTGAACAATGGGAGGTATTAGTGTACAATGGGTGAAATGCATTTACCACTCCAGTGAAACAGGTAGTCCTGTTGTGTCGGGGGTGAGCGGACTGGCACACACAGGGATGTCAAATCATCTGCCCCGCCCACATACATCAGCATGGAGAGGTGTTGGCGACTATAGTGGCAATGGCACCTATTCAGTGGTCACACACACCTACGTTAAGGGACTGTGCTATGGCCTCAGCGGTGGCTGGTGCCTTTCTTGAGGAACAGATTCTGCCCTTTCATGTGCTACATAGTTTCCCTGCACAAGCTTATTCGGTCTCTGTGCAAGGGGGTGGATTCCATCCGCTATGATTTTGACATTATGGAGCCATAGGAAGGGTTTGTAGTTGGGGGTTCTAGACTGGATCTTACAAGACCTGGGTGCAGTTCACAGCTCACCACAGACTTTCTGCCTGATCTTGGGCAAGTCACTTAAACTCTCAGTGCCTCAGCTCCCAGTCTGCTCAATAAGGATAATAACGTTCACCTGCCTCATGGGAGTCTGTGTGAGGATAAATGCATTAATGTTTGTGACGAGCTATTTTACTGTGGCTTTTATGAGCCTAGACATATAAAACCCTAAAAGAGTCAAAATCCATATGAAAGAACTGAATTCTTTCAACCCTCAGCTCAGGTGTCTGTTGCTTTACAAAGGGCCATGTCCACATTACACAAGGAGGTAGGTCCTCAGCTGGTGCAATCTGGCATAGCTCCACTGGAGTCACTGTGGAGGGGTTTAAATTACAGATGGCTACACTACTAGAAAAAGGGTCCAGAATTGAATGTCCCCTTGACTTTTCAGTTTAAATGTGCATTATTGCAAAAAGCCTGCGTGTAAATTTGTAGTAAAGCAGCACTCTGCAAGGCAAAGAAAACAGAGTCAAAACTCTGATTTGCAAAACTCTTTTGTGCCAGGCTTCTGCTCAGAGCAACTTTTTACAGATGAATAATAAAAAAAAGGGGGGGGGGGAGGGGGAAGAATTTTCGAAAACAATCCACCAAACCCATTGCAACAGGGAAGTTAGTGGGAACTGTAGTACCCATATATACATTCAAGTCCAGCTACTTAAAAAGAGTAGAAGCCTTAAAGGATTCTTGCTAGCACTTTTACTCTGAGGATGTTATCCAGCAGCAGCACAAGGACTGCTTTTGTATTTTTGCTGGTTAACATCCTCACAGTAAAAGGACTATTATTACTAACGTCATGGGCTGACGATACAAGATCTCAAGTTTACATGCACATGATCAAGTCACAGTTTTAAAAAATAAATGCATTTTAAAAAAATCAAACCCCATCTTGATAAATAAATTTAAAAGCTTGAGCCAAATGAAATATCCAAGAAAAGATAAAAATTAAAAAAAAAAAAAGGGGGAGATCGTGGAGTTCTCAATCAAGCAATGCTCCATTCTAATCAGTGGGCCACAATGGATGTGATAACACTTAAAGTGAGCTTGATTCTCTCCTCACATAGGACCCTACCCAATGATCATTGAAATCAAAGAAAATACTCTCACTGGCCGTGGTGGGCATTGAGTCATGTAGCTGCATAAATCAGAAGTAATTCTTAGTCACATCATTGCAGCCATGCCACCATAAAACCAGGGCAAGTGACAGTGAGAGGACTCTCTTGCCCAGGTGGAGTCCTGTGACAGTGAGGTCTGCAGGATATGGCCCAAAATTCTCACTAAAGGCGATGAAACTAATCTGCGTTGCAGGATGAATTCCCCTCTCTTCTCTGTGCTGCAGTTAAGAAATCCTGCTTATTCATGGACATTGTCAGGGGTTCTGCATGTGAAACAAGTGCAGAATATGCATTAAGGAACTGACTGCATATAAGAGACCCACAATGAGGAGTGGGGAGGACAATCTTTCCTCACAGTTGTAGAGTGACGTGTTTGTTAGGAACACAGTTTGATACACCCAGGCGAACTGCGGGTTCTAATGACATAGAGTAGGTACCACATGTAAATGTCAATATTCTTATACACAGAGCATGCACAATCCAATGCCTTTTCCCTGCCCACCAAGCCCCAAATATTTCAGGAAATCTAGAAGGTATATAAAATGGAAGCAAGAGGAATTAAAAAAAAAAAAAGATTTAAAAGCTTTTAAGTCAAATTAAAAGTGGCAGGATTTTTAATTTTGTTTTCAAATAAGTATAAGGTTAAGAAAACACACAGCTGGAGAAAAGGTAGAAAAATATTAATTACCTTTTACTTTGATTGCTTGGATCAAAGATCACAGTCATTCTGTTTCATATAATGTTTTGTATCCAGCTAAGGTGTGTATCTATCAGCTCTGAAAAAGATTTGCAAAACCATTTTTGAGAAAAAAATTGTAACCTTCAGCCTATTTCATAAGGCCAAATGTTACAGTTATCGGCTACTCTTTCATTGTGTGTCTTAGTTTATGAAACGGACATTTCGGCATACACAATACACAAGGCAAAACTTAACCGCTGACCTTTTAGTGGCTCAGATCCAGCACTCTATTTTACTGGGGGGGGGGTTGCATTTCCTAACTGATATTATTATCTAAAAATGAATATTAGAAATTATCCTGATAAATTACCTTGATTCAAACTGTACGAAACGTGCCAATAATTTGATCTGAGATTTCTGAGGCACAGGAGGTTCATGTGTCTTATAAGCCAGGTCAAAGACTAGTCACTGCCTTTTACAGTAATTCCATATAATTATCATCTTAGTGGCCCAAATGAAACATGATACAAATATGCCAGATCTAATCTCAGCCTGTTTTTAGATTACCTGATGGCCATGTAAATGCATTAGATTTTTGCATTTTCTGTGAAGAACAGGAAAGTTATCTGCAAAGAAATTCTGAACGTTACAGCTTTGCTTCAGCCACAAAGGAGATGAAACTTTTTTCTCATAAAATGGCCATACTTTACAGTCAGTTCCTTTTTATCTGTCAGATATCTTTAGATTTCCTTTAAATTCATTGTGAAAGCCTTTGGCTCCTATTTAAACACAGTGCAGAGATTTAAAAAACTCATCATAGTATTAAAGGAATAAAAATGCTCTTTCAAGAATAATCTGGTTTTGAGATTCAGAAATGTCTTTGCAGTTAGATTTCAGTTGGCTATATATAGAACAGAAATGTATTACTTGGCTCCCTAAGATGGTGCAGCCACGTATTATATGCTTGATCCTACCATTCAGTACCTGAAATATGTTATACCCTCTATCTTGGAAAACTATCCTTTGAATATGTGAGCACATCAATGTCCTATGGTACAGACTCAGATATATCAGGAGGAAGAAGCCAAGCCGCAGCAAGCTACACTGGTAAAAAATACAGAGGGACTTCTTAGTTATGTAAACAACAGAATGAAAGATACATTCTGGGATCTAGAAAGAGGTACTCAGCTCCTACTGATTGAATTACTCCTAATGTATTCATCTGTTACAAAATTCCACTCCCTGATTTAAAGAATAGACTTGAACTCCTCCTGGACCCATTCCTACTTCTCCTCTCCATTAGCTGTGTGTTTCCTCTCTCTCCCACCAACCCTCACATAACCGGCTAGGTTGTTAATGTCATTTAATTGAGCAAACTCTTGAAACACATTAGATATTTAAAAGTAAATGGTAATTCTGTCTCCCATACCCAATCTCGATCCCAGTTTAAATGGACTCAAAACCCATCCAACCAACAAGATCTTTCCAGGAATCTCACATATCATCTAGAAAGCTGATGCAAAACAGAATCTAAATACATTGCGCTGCAATGAAGTAATATTTGCACTTGTGGCTAGAGCCTGGCTCCACCTAGATTAATATCAAAACTCCCATCGAGTTCAGGGGGCCTGGATTTGATCCAGGATGTTCTGAATACCCTCTAGCTGTCATACTTCAATTGGGCTACTTTGCAAAGTATAGAACAAAGAAGAGAAAATGGCTATTGTGCTACTGTACCCCGAATTCTTAACGGGAAGCTGGGCAGGTCTGTGAGAGTAGAGTGAAAAAATACAATACGTGTCTGTTCCTTTCAAACTCAAAAATCTCCTGTGTGCAGAATGCATCACAACTATTGAGGGAAAATTCTAGACAGCTCAGTAATTTGCTCACATCACTGATTATTATGACCCTAGAAATCCAGAGTGGATTTTGCATATTTCTATTATTGTCAGTGTCCCTCCTGACAAGGAAGTTGGGCCTCAACTCTTTTATAATAATTCACCTTTAAATGTGTCACTAAAAAGTGTTACCTCGTGGTTAGAGCACAAGACTAGCTGCTAGCACGCCTACGCGTGGTTCTCAGCTTTGCCACTAACTTGTCATGTAGCTTTGGCCCAGTCACAGAGGCCAACATGCTCCAAACTGTCCACTAAGGGTCTGATTTTCTAAGGTACTGAGGTGCCTAAAGATGCAGACCAGTACCTAACTGGGTTTTCAGAATTGCCTAAGCAGGTTAGATGCCTAACTCCTGGAGCCACCTCTCTGCATTTTTAAGCACCTAAATACATTTGAGAATTTGGCCTTAAGTGTCTAAGTCTTTAGATGTCCACCTTGAAGTACTCAGGGCAGTTTGCATAAACTTCAGTCAAGTTACACCTCTACCCCGATATAACGTGACCCGATATAACACGAATTCGGATATAACGCGGTAAAGCAGTGCTCCAGGGGGTGGGGCTGCGCACTCTGGCGGATCTAAGCATGTTCGATATAACATGGTTTCACCTATAACGCAGTAAGATTTTTTTGGCTCCCGAGGACAGCGTTATATCAGGGTAGAAGTGTATTAGTGCTCGGTACCTCTGAGAAGCAGGCCTTAGATGTTTCAGTTTGGACATCCAAAAATTGAGGCAACTCAGATTAGATAACATGTCTGAAAACTTGAACCTTAACAGCTCTGTCTCTGCATTTATTCATCTTTGAGATCCTCAGACAAAAGTTACTACCCAGAAATGCAGAATACTACCATAAACAGCAAACAGTCTGGGCCAGGAAAGTGGTCCTTAAAGGCATTTTCTTCTCAATGAAGTAAGGAAAAAATGAATGTTTAAAGAGAGAACAAATGGAGCTGTTTGCATTGGTCCCAGCCTCCATTCCTATAACTGTGTGCATAGTTGTTGGGTTCCTTTACTGTTTTGCCATACTTCACGTCAGGCAAATAGTTACAGCCTTGTAAATCAGTAATAAGTCACACCTGAGTTTGTAAGTGACCGGTTAAGTCATTATACTTTTGTGGCCAGAGGGCTTTCACACAGTTAAACTGGTTATTTAATTCTGTGGAAACCAGTTTATTAAGATCCCACAATAAGAGGACTGAAATCTCAAGTACAAACAGCAAATGGGGGAGAGATGTTATTTATAAAGCCCAAAGTCTCCACTGGGAAAAGATAGCTAATATGATAGCACATTATGGATAGCACATAAAGATAGCACATTATGGAGAGTGAGGTGTCAAGAGTTTTAAATAATGATAAAGGGTTATCTGTGGTGGTTTCAGTTATTGAAATGTTTTCCTTTTTTAAGACTGCTGGATGTCAGTGAATTAAGGATTCTAGATTGCTTCTCGATGAACTGGGAATAACTGGTGCTGCAGTGTTTGTAGGACGCACACATTAACTTGTCACTTAACTTTTCTCAGCAAGGGAAGGTTTGTTGATTTGCAATTGCAAAGCAATTTTTGCTTCAGAAGTGTGATTTCCTGTTTGCTTGATGGATTACAGTATTTTATCATTGGTTTCTCATCAGAAGATTCTAAGATAGGTGCAAACTCTGCCTACACATTGAGCTGGAGGAAGAATCTGCGTCAACTGGAAATCAAGAAAATGCACTTTCATGCAAAACTTTCACGTACTTTCCCTCCTTTCCTACAAGCCAGATCAGGTATCTTGAGCTGATCTGGAGGCTCTACCCCTCTAATGTCCAGAAAACTATCATATGGGGGCTGAATTTATGACTCCCAATCATCAGGGGATGGGGTGGATCAGCATGCCATGCCAGTCACAGGGAATATGCAACTCAACAGGTCTTTCCTAACACCCTTCTTCTGAGTGGTCTACAGCACAGCATGTACTCAAGCCTGTACACCGAAGTTCAGTATGGTACCAAATACCATCATTGATGTTCCAATCCATGAGTCAGTGGAGTGAGGTACTAATCAGTGTGAGTAAGACTCTATACCACAATCAGGCCCTATATAATCAAGGAGCAAGACTCCTTAATCACATCAAACCTCTAGATGTCATGCAAAGAATGAGGAGCATAAATATTCCATTTATAGTGCTTGATTGTTTGTCTGTTCAATCGTTATATAAGTTAGGAAGACCTACATGATGGACCGAAAAGGGATTTGAAATCTTCATGTGGGAGTTCTGGAAGTGTAAATTGTATATTCAAAAAATATATATTGCCAGTGGAAACCTGAATTGGATTTGGTGTGATGTGGAAGTCCAGCACCTCCTTACGGATTTGATTTGTATTAGCTAATAGCAAAGTTTAAAAAAACTTTTATTTCTGTTTGCATGTATTTAGATTTGACTTTCATTGTGCAATTGTTTGATGCCAGGGTGTTTTAGCTGAAATTGTAAGAGAAAGGACATGTGTTTGAGTCATGAAAATGGAGTTTAGTTTTAGTTAACATGTGATGAGATCAAGTGAAATATTCCAAGTAGTACACTTGCTTGCTTAATAAATATGTACAAACGTATACACAAGTGGGGGAAGAAGCTGATTTCCTTAAACCAGAATGGATGGTTAAAGCAATACAGAAGTGTTTCAGCAAATGGACTGAAGCCAAAGAAAGGACATAAAACACAGGCCAGCAATCTCCTTTTGGTCACTCCTATTTTAGGCTGATGTAACCCCATTGCACTGGTGTAAACTGGAGTAATGCAGTGGGGAATCATGCTTACACTTGTGGATACTCTGAGCCCTATCAGCTTGTTAAATAAATGTTGAGATAAGCTGTGCTGTTCACTATTAACAAATCTTACTTTTAAATTCAAAACAGCAAAACCAAAATGGATTCAGTGATAAATTTTTGCTACTGTAATGTACACCTCTTGTGTTAAGTGCTAAGGCAAGTCCAGTAGTTACCACAATTCCTCTAAAATAGCAGGAACTGGAAGGAAAAGCACACATACTAAACCACTATAGTTTACTTGTCATTCTGCAGATTCATACAGTCCTAGACTTAACCTATCTCGTAGGAGGTAATAGTAGCTATTTAATGAAGCATTTTAAAACCAAGAAGGAAAAATGGACTGGGAAAAGAGCACTTTTGATTGAAAATAATTATGGCATAGGAATTAAAAAAGGTAGCAACTGCATGTTCATGACTAACAGTAAGAAATTAGAATCCACTGCTTATTTCTTCTAAGTGCTGTTACTTATTAACTTTTCTGCTACAAACAAATTATTAGAACATATATTTTATTGGCTGGGAAACAAAACAATTATTTTTAGACAGTTTTTTTTTAAATAGATGTACAGGCAATAACCTAATCTGTCCTGGCCCCTGCGGTCCCAAAGCATTTCTGGTGATTTCCACTTAGTCACATAACTACTTACTGGGCCACATTCTGCCACCCTTACTTGTGCTGAGTTATCCTTTATTCTGTAAGAAGCCCTACTGAAATCAGTGGTCCTGTGATGACAAACCAACGTTCTCCAAAAGCATATCTGCAGTAAAGCTTGATGTCGATTCTTTGGTTTCACAGTTCAATGAACTGCCCCGTTGCACATAAGGAGCATGTAAACATTATGGGCTAAATTTTCATACAAACTAGGCATACAATTAGCTTTCTGCATGTCGTTTTTCAGTTTTCACAAGCAATCTTAGTGATAGCTTGTGCAAATGAGGTATGCATTTTGCTCGTACAATAGCACACCATGGGCTAGGGTTTTCAAAGGGTTTAAGAGAATTAGGCATTCGGCTCTCCATGAAAATCAGTGGAAGTTAGGCACTTAACTTCCTTAGCCATCCCTTGAAAATCTCAGCCTTAAATTGTATGAAATCTGTTCTTGTGTATATATCCCACTCCCATTACAACCCCATCCCCTCCAAAAGATGAACATTTTGAGCTTTAGGCTACTAATATTAGGAAGAGAGTTATGATCCATAATAGAACCTTGTTGTGAAGTTACCATGTATAGTGCACATGCAGGTATTATAATATATGACATACCCAGAGGATATATTTATTGTAGAAGCTTGCTAAAACCCACCCAACTACACTGTAATTACAAGAAAAAAACTAAAGACTACAGGAAACCAGCACTACATCTGTATTTGCATCTCATCTAAATAAGGTCTGAAACCTTTTACCAGCAAATAGTCTGAGATGATAAGAAAAATTTACATCCATCATCCAAAGAGTCAAAACTTTCAGTATGAGTAAATTGTGCTAGTGAGAAAACTTTTGTTTTAAGTAAGAAAAAAAGGTGCCAATTACCAGAAACTACATTGAACTCTTCATTGTACAATAGCAGACAGATCATTTTATTTTTGGTAAGGGGAAGGCGGGCTCAAGCGTATAAGGTTGGGTAATTCCCAACCTCATAATAGTAGCAATAATTTAAACCAATGGGGCCCTGAGACTATTTTTAAAATCTGGGCTCAATGCTTTGGGGACATCTCCAGATTCTAGGTCAAGACTTTGGAACAACTAAAGAAGAGACTGCTCCAGAGAATCCGTCTCAGGTTTTAATGAGCCATTCCAAATTGTACAACTATACAGGACTTTGTGCTATGTGTATATGCATGTAGTACAGGCAAGACCAATAAAACTGTATTCATCATAGAATCTCAGAGGCATGACTTAAGAAGCGTCCAGTAATTGTCAACTGTATGACAATCTACAGCTCTATGCACTTGTGTACATGGCCAGCCTGTGACCCTGCATTTCTAACTTGTATCGAATATATTCAAATTTATGTTTGTTTTTACAAGAAGCATATTGCCCATCCACAGCTATGATTCTGGGTGAGTTCCAACCCAATCAGTACAGGTTTTGGAACTCTATAGTAATAAAACACCCTCCTCTCTAAAATCAAAGCACTTGATAATGTCTGACATGACCTCATTGGAGAATGGAGTACATCCAAAGACAATTGTCTATTATATGTATAGTCATAGAATCAGAGAGGTGTAGGGCTGGCGGGGACGCAAAAGATCATCTAGTCCATCCTCCCATGCTGATGCAGGACCAAGTATGCCTTGACTGATGTTTGTCCAACATGTTCTTAAAAACCTCCAATGATGGGGAATTCAAGGTCTGTTATCAGGTTCCCCCCCATGCTTCTTTTCTCAAGACTAAACATATCCAGTTTTTTAACCTTTCCTCATAGGTTGGATTTTCTAAACCTCTTATCCTTTTTGTTCCTGTCCTCTGGACTCTCAACAATTTGTCCACATCTTTCTTAAAGTAAAGGTACCCAAAACAGGATACAGTACTCCAGCTCAGGCTTCAACAGTGCTGAGTAGAATGGAACAATTACCTGCCATGCCATACATACAACACTACTGTTAATACACACGAGAAAAATATTATCCTTTTTTTCCCAACTGCACACATTGTTCACTCATATTCAATTTGTGATCCACTATAACCCCAGATCCTTTTATGCAGTACTCCGACCTAGCAGTTATTCCTCTTTTTGTATTGCTACAGTTAATTTTTCCTTCCTAAGCGAAGCACTGTGCGCATGTCTTTAATGAATTTCATCTTGCTGATTTCAGACCAATTCTCTAATTTATCTAGGTCATTTTTTAATTCTAATCTTGTCCTTCAGAGTACTTGCAACCTCTCCCATCTTGCTGTCATCCTCAGATGTTATAAGCAGGATCATCATTTACTATTGGCAAGGAGGTGGGGGGGCAGTTCCTCCCAACCTTGGTTTGTCCCCTCCCCACTTTTCATAGGTCTATAGGCTCCACTTTTTGTCCTCTTCTCCCACCTCCAGAATTTGCAAGATAAAATAAAATCACATGTAATATTCTAAATGGTCACAACTTGGCCTTCCCCCAGAATTTTTCTAAAATGATGTCCCTGTTTATAAGCATTTTCTCCACTCCATTATTCAAGGCACTGAGGAAAGTACTGAATTGTACCAAACCCAGGACAAATTCCTAGGGTACTCAACTAGATGTGACCTCTCTCTTTGATGGGGAACTATTAATAACTATTCTTTGAGTATAGTTTTTCAACCAGTTGTGCACCCACTTTATAGTAATTCCATATAGACATCATTTCCCTAGTTTGCTTATGAGAATGTCATGTGGGCCAGTGACAAAAGCTTTACTAAAATCAAGATAAGTCACGTCTACTGCTTCCCCTCTATCCACTAGGCCAGTAACCCTGTCAAAGAAGGAAATTAGGTTGGTTTGGCATGATTTGTTCTTGACAAATCCATGCTGGGTATTACTTATCACCCTATTATCTTGTAGGTGCTTACAAATTGATTGTTTAATAATTTGTTCCAGTCGACTGTGCTTCTGCAGGGAAGGCAGGTTAGATGGGAATAATGTTTGTTTTGTAGAGTGGGGAACTAACTGAAGACAGAACTATAAAAAATGTTCATAGTGAATCCTGAGACTGTACCAAAGTTACCATTGCCCTTTCAAAGTTCCCTTATGGGGACAGCAAGATTCCTTTCCAAACCAAGAAGTCTAAAGTTCTTCCTGGTGTAAATACTCAAAAGACAAATACATCCACTTCAACAACACATTAGTAACATTTTGGATCTTCATCTTTTTTGCAATGACTAAATAAATAAATGAACCAATTTAACAAATGTTTTGTGTTTGTAAAGGAATCTTGTTTCTGTTCATATAAATTGATACTCCGAGGCTCAGAAGCATGTGGCTTTCCCCCCTACGACCATAACCAATATTAGTCACCAATTAGGATTTCCCAACTTCCGAGTTCTTTTGTAAACAAATATCCACTGGGCACATTGGAACAGATTTTGCAAAAATTATAGCTATGCAATTTCATGCTTAATATGTGCACCCCATCCACAGCTGTATGAGAAACTCAAGCAACTGCACATACAAATATAGTTATTTCGAATCACCTAGTTTGCACATGCTGTTGTAGTAATTGTGAACACAAATAAGAAGCACAAATTAGTACCTATGGGGTATGATACTACAAGTTGCTGAGTGCTGTCTGCCAGGTACTAAGGACCAGATCCTCAAAAGTATTTAGGCACCTAACTCCATTTGATTTCTGGCCATGTCGTTGATTTCAATGGGAGTTAGGTGCCTAAGTCATTTCAACTCCTAATGTGTGATGGGCACTTATCTGGATCAGGCCCTCAAAGTTTTTCAAAGTCTGGCTCATACTATATCTCTTGCTCTGTATAATCAGACAAACACATCACTCAATACGCAACAACAATGAAAGTGCTACTCTAACAGTTTGTAAGAGTCATTACAAACAGTGGATAAACAGAGGTGTGAAGGGTTGGCAATAATGAGTGCAGGTACACAGACCTGGCTAATTAATCATGAGGTGATGTTTCCTCCTCATGGTTTCAATGCAACAGCACCTTGATGAAGGCTATTGATGTAATGTTGCTGTGTTGTGTCATGATAATGCAGTCCTCACAACGAGGCAGTGCTGCTTTGTGATGTGGCAAGGCATGGCCTGAACATGTCAGTTTGTTCTTGAGGATTTGGACCTGTGCTATGAAAACTGATCTGATAGGTGACTACTACCGGTATGCATAGTCCAGGGCTAGTGCAGAGGGGAAGGATGCCAAAATCAATCAGAAGACCAGCTGTAAATTCTAAATACCAAGCTCCCATAATTTTTGTGATTGCAGATGACTTGGCTGTGTAATGCACCACACACGTAGGCATCTGTCAGCAGCTGGATGCAGGCTCAAATGGTATTCTACAGGATAGCATGCTTCCCTGGCATCTATTTGCAGCCAGTAGTAAAATCCTCTGGGATGGAATTACCTGCCTGGTCATGTGATCGCTTATTTGGGCCAGCAGCAAGAAAACAGGAAGGTGTCCAGTCATGGAGAGAAAAGATTCAGGAATGACAAAAATGCTAATTTACAAGGAATAAAAATGAAGGGGATTCTTTGCTGGGGAAAGGTGCCAGATTGATGCCACTAGAGACTGTCTCCACTGAGGCCCTGATTCAGCACTTCACCCCTATTCAGTAAAGCCCTTAAGTGTGTGCTTAAGTCCTGCTGTCTTCAAGATAAGCACATGCTTAAGTGTTTTGATGAAGGAGAACAGCTTTCAGTATGTGCCTAAATGCTGTGCTGAACTGGAGCTTTAGTGTGCAAAGAGTGGGCACCAGCAATGAAGGCTTTCCCCCATTGCACTGCAAGTCTCCTGGCTTCAAGAGTGAGTAGGTCAGTCTCTGTGGCCAATTCAGCGATCAGCCGCTCAGCAAGGGAGCGGATGGCTGCCAGTTAGCTTTAGTTAGATTCTTTGGGACAAGGGCTGTCTCCTATTCTGTGTTTGTGCAGCAAAACGAGGGCCCATTCTTGGTTGGGCCATAGGCACTACTGTAATAATAATAGTGCAGTGTTTATTTTGGATGTAATAATCACTTTTTAACGGTCATCAGCTGGCAATGACTGCTGGTCACTGCTGCCCCTGGTCTGCCTCGGAATTGCTGACCTGCCTACGAAAGGCTCCACATGCTGTCAGCACCAGGTTTTGAAGACATCAACTCCCATCCCTTCCCGCCCTCGAATGCCTATTTTCATATCAAAAGTTACAGTGCAAACTTTTTTAGGTGGATACATTTCCACACCCATAAATGTTAGCTACAATAATCTCCAGATTGTTTATCTAGTGCCCCCAGTGCACAAAGCAATCTGGGGGTGTCACTGTGTGGGGGCAGCATCAGCAGCGGGTCAAGGAGTAACATGAGAGAGTTCTTTTTTTTTTTTAAATGTCATTTGCATCCAGCTGTTGATATTTTGGAAAACTGCTGGGCTTTGTTTTCCTCTTCCAGCTGTAAAATCCTAGGCAGCCAATGGCCCTACTTAAAGCAATAGCCTGTGAAATCTTGTGTCCTGCCTTGCTACATTCTTCTGTTAAGACTCTCTTAGTCTGCATTGCTTCTTTCCCTTCAAAAACTGACTTCAAAACAAGACTGGACAAAACTCTAGACAAGGTATTGAAGGAAAAAAATCATACATTGCAGTCTAGAGGATGGACTGGATGATACAGAACAGGGGTAGGCAACCTATGGCACGTGTGCCGAAAGTGGCACATGAGCTGATTTTCAGTGGCACTCACACTGGCCGGGTCTTGGCCACTGGTCCGGGGGGCTCTGCATTTTAACTTAATTTTAAATGAAGCTTCTTAAACATTTTAAAAACCTTATTTACTTTACATACAACAATAGTTTAGTTATGTATTACAGACTTATAGAAAGAGACCTTCTAAAAATGTTAAAATGTATTACTGGCACGCAAAACCTTAAATTAGAGTGAATAAATGAAGACTCGGCACACCACTTCTGAAAGGTTGCCAACCCCTGATGTAGAAGGTCTTTTCTGTCTCCAGATTCTATGAGAAAGGGGACCCTGACCAGCACAGGGGATGTTACCTTGTTTATAATCATCATTTTCAGAGTGAAATAAAAACATTGATAGGTGAAGCAGTTCTAGGTAGGATGTGCTCACTGCCAAGTTTGTAAAATCATGTGGAGGACACACTTCCAACCACAACCACCATCAACCCCAGCCCAAACTTTAGTTAAAGGGCAAGGACTGTTATAAAGGGCAGCATAATGTGGGTACTGTCAAAATACAACTATGAAGAATTAATGAAATGGCAAAGTACCATGGCATAGCTTTATGCTTCCAGAGGTAAAGCAGTAATGACGTCACAGGCCATACAAAATATGGTGGGATTTTCCACATTGTCCAGTAAGTAGGTATAGGAACCTAAAACTAGACAAAGACTTCATTTCTTTTGTGATTCTCCCATCAAGTAGCTGAACTCATATACCCTGATTTTTACACATACAACTGTAAGTGCATTTGCACACCTGCTTTGTATACTTAAGTACCACGATTGTACACACAATTGATCTTTTATATTGAATTGCAGTGTTAATACAAAGAATGACTTTGTAAGAGATTTGATTGCCTCATTGGCACTTAGAGATTTCTACATACACCCAATGCTGAGCAGCAGTGGAACAGCCCTTGGAGATATACATATATTGAGAAAGTTATGTTAATTGATCAGAGTATTGGCTGTGGCAGGGTGCGTCAGGGCAGGGGATGATTTATGTGGGGTGTCAGGGAAGTATTCACAGAAGGGCTTTGGCAATTGGAAGCGGGAAACTCATTCTGTGGTGGGCTCACTAGCTTTGCGGGGAAGACAGGGTGAGAACATATGACAAGTCTGGTTGGAGATCTTTAAGGTGCATAGCTGTTTAGCCAGTCTGTTGTCACTTGCACTGGGTCAGATCGCTGGTTTACAAACACCAGCACCTATTTTGTAAAACCAACACCAAGTACTTGGAAACAGGGATATTTCATTTTCGGGGACTCATTTTCACCCTGTGCTCTTGGATTGCCGCAATGTATAACCACATGTTGGTAGTGAGTAAAAGAGACAATAGAGATCTAGCTACCCCACATATAGAAAAATACAAGGTAAAGTGGGTACAGAAAAACCCTCTTGAGGTGATATCTAGCTATTTCTATACGTTATACAAAGCAGAGAAGAAGAACATCCTGGCTGAACATAAATTCTGTTAGCCCTGAGTTTAGCTTATGATGCTTTACAGGACATTTGTGAGGGAAAAAAGGTAATTATAGATGTATATGGTGCAGGATGCTTATAAGGTCCCTAAACCAGTGATAAAAGGAGGTATTTTATTTCCCTTTTATTTGGAATAAAAAATAACTAAAAAGCCCCATCCTCTATTTACCAGAGTGAAAAACCCCAACCCTTTGAGAACAGGGATGGTTAAAAATGCCTCATTGATTTCATGTTTTCCATCCCCCAGAATTAGAACCTTGCAGTGTGCCTTTTACCACAGCTGAACTCTGTGCAGGCATATAGGGGGAGGAGGAAGAAGGGGATGTGAAGTTTGCTGTGCAGTCCAGAAGATGAAAACACTACTGTTGTTTATAGAGGGAAACCCAGGTTGTCAGCCCAAATGAATTCCTTTGCTAATCCTTGCAGGCTTCATGTTTTCCACCAGCCCTGGCCACTGTAAAGACTATCTTTAGGAGGCACAGTGTGTTTGGAAAGGAGCAGCTGGAAAGAGGAGGACGTTAATGCCAGCTTGGCAGGCTTTTTGGTATGGAAAAAAAGGAATGCTCTCTTGGGTCCCCCAACAAAATTAAAGCATATTCGTCCAGAGCAAAGTGATGCCAAGCACAACAAACAAAAACGGCTTTCCCCAAGCCTCCTGGGCAGCATCCCTCCAAGGTTTCACAATGGTTTCCATAGAACTTGTTTTGCTATCATAACAAATTCAATCTATCCAGGCACTATGGCGCGCACTGTGTTCTGAAGACAAGAAAATTAATTTCCTGGCTTGTTGGCCTGCCAAGGCATTTTTGTCTAGGTGCCACAGACAGGGACTCCCCAGATAACTGGTGCATCTGCCTTTCAGCAAACTGTAGAATTCAGCTTTTTAAAACTCTCTCACAATCTTTTAGTCTAAATACAGAGGAAAGACAAGTTAACTCTGCTGCAAGGGCTGAGGGGAGATGCTTTCCTTGGTTGAGAACTCCAACGCCTTGGCCTCAGATCATCCCAATTAAACCAAGCCAGCTTGTGTGCAGTGTGTCTGTGTGCAGCAACATACGTTTCCTGTAATAAACCAGCCTTCTACTGCATGTATCTCTCATTGCGTACATAAAGGAAATGAATGTCTCGCTCTACTCACCACAATATTGTTGAAATGCTAGTAAATATTGTGGCCTAGTTGCAATTAAAGACTTGATTATTTGCACTGCTGAGCTGGGGTACTTTCTCTGAATGCACGCGAGTATAAGCAGTTTAGTGGAATGTAACACACAGGGGAAACCCTCTTTGTGCATTTTAGCTGAAAGAGTCACGTTCCTCAAAGGTTTTAAATAGCCAAGACATTTTCCTAAGTGTCAGACAAAATGGGGAAGCTGAAAGAACTGATTCAAACCAAGCCATTTGATTGGAACCACCAGGCCCAGACCCTCAAAGTTATTTAGTCTCCTAACTTCTGCTGAAATCCATGTACGTTAGGAGGCTAAATAACATTGAGGGTTTGTGCCCCAGAGTTTTGGGAAACTCTAGGTCTTGATCTCAACTATATGGGTAGCACCTAACTCTAGTTCAGAAATTCTGTTCAGAGAAGTCTGAATACGTATTTGAACTATCCAGACCTTATTGAAAAGTGCTGTAGAATTTAATAGGGATAAAAGAAATAGAGCTTATGCTAAAAATAACAGAATTTAATGGAGAATGAGAGCCTTTGATAGGTTCTTATTTTAACACCACCCTCTCTAACTGTATGGCCAGAGTATAAATATTAAATCTGATAGGATGATTAAAAAAAAAAAGACAGACAGACAAAACAACACCCCAAACACTATAGGAAGTTTTCTTTAACAAAATAAGTAATTAAGCTTTTGAGTTTTCCCATGGGGGTAGACCTCTAGCATATCCAGCACTGAACTGGGCATTTCATAAGACCAGGCAGTCCTGTGTGACAGCTGGTCAGATATGCCTGCTGGTCAGGATGGTAATATCATGAGACAGGTTCTCTGGTGATAACATGGCACATCCACCCTCAGAAAGTGTAGATGCACTGGGGTGTGTGTGTGTTTGTGGAACTGAAAAAACAAACAAACAAAAACATGTTCTTTTCTGATTTGGCCTGCATCTGAGTGAGGAATCAGGTCACTTCTTATTTTAGCCACACAAATTTTCTCACCCCCTACTTTGCAGTCTCACCTATACCTGGAATGGATAGGGCTAATGCAAAACATTATTTCTATAACTATTTCATTGCAAAAGACCTGCCTGGAGATATTTTCCAATGTCACAAGGGAACATGTTCTAGTCTGATAATTATTTACTTGCACAAATACTGGACCAAATTTTCAACGATGGGTGCCTTGTAGCATCACTTGCTTTTTTGTGTGGCAGCCCTTATTGTTATAAATGACAGCTGTGTGCCTCTGAAGGCTATCTGGAAATGAAGGTGTTCATACAACATCTATGGGCAGATTGGGTGCAAAGGCAAATGTTGAGCATGTTACTTACGTCATCTACATTTGAAAATTTGGCTCATTTTGGAGCTTTTTAATGTATCCAAATAAACAGACTTGTCAGTCTCGTGTCTTCCTCTAGGACTTCTCTTTCAATTAGCGCCAAACAGAGGGATCCAAATGGCTACAAATGCTCAGAACTAGCCCTAGGCATTATTTGGTGCTATTTAAAATGAGACATTCGTGGCACCAGACAGCTTCCTTTCCAGGGGGCCTGTACTGCTGTGGCTGAGTCTAGTAAAGGCTGCCCAGGAAAGTGGAGTTCTTGTGAAATAACCAGTGCTATTATTGCCCATAATGACCAGATATTTAACCCAGGGAAGTTTTGAATGCCATAACTCTTCTACCACTGGCTCCTGGCTCATCCTTCTGGAGTGTCTCCCCTTCAGTTAGTCATGCTCACGCTTTCAAAAGAAGCTTAGAAACCACCTAAATAAACCAGCACAGATCGAGACATTGCAAATGTCATAAGAGTTATTCATATGTCTTACTATTTGTCCTACATTCGATTCAATTCATTCATGGATGATGAAGTCATTTTATCATTTTTTTAAAAAAAACAACCCAAACCTAACCACGCTTTGGGAATCTTTGACTAGATTACGCTGGTAGCAATGATCAAAGGGCGTGATTACAAGTTTATACTCCTCCCCTCTCCCCATTTCATTGCTTTTCTTTCTCTGGTCCAAATTAATTTGTGCATATTAAATACAAAATTCATGGATCTTCATGCTAATTCAGGACTAGTCCAAGATAAACATTATAAATAGGTTTAGGTTGTCACAGATATACAATTAACTTTCAAGTAATTTGGATTTTTCAGTAGGGCTTCAACCCAGTCTTCCCTGGTGCACGCACGATTTTCCATTCATACAAACTGTTTGCACTTTGATCTGCTAATAGCTGCTAATGTGCTCCAGTAGAATTGGCATGTGAAAATCACGTGTGTATACAGTTATCTGTGCTTCAAAGTGTATATGCAAGTGTACACAAAGGCAAATGTGCCCATGGGCTGGTGGAGACTGCAAACTACAAATCTTTGCATTTTGCTTTGAGGCAGTTTGCTAGTATATTACATATAGGGCAAATTCTGCCCTCAATAGCAAACATAAAGCACCCTTTAACATGCATGGGTGAAATCCTGGATCTGTTGAAGTCAATGACAAAACGTTCATCAACTTCAATTTGGCCAGGATTTTGCCCCATAGGAATTGTGTGTATGTAGCTGAAAACAGAATTTGGCCCATGCTTTCAAACTGGCATAGAGTTTCATAATTAAAAGTCTGTACTGGGCCATAGCTTAGGGGACTGGGTGGTTTAGAGGACTTTTCCTGTGAGATGGAGACTATTTGGACAGATACTTGGTGTACATTAGCATAGCACTGTATTGCTAGTGGAATTCCTAGGACAGACTTCAGTGGAGTTATGCTGATTTATACCAGCTGAGGATATGTCCCTTGTATGACTAAAGTAAACCACTGGTTAAAACCCAGCCCAAGGCCGGGATAACAAAGTTTTTTCTATCTGACCTCTGGAAGACACAGAACAGAGACCACAGACTTAATATGGCTAAGACTATAACAAGGATCAGAAATGAACCATTAGCTAGAATGGGCAGGGATGGTGTCCCTAGTCTCTGTTTGCCAGATGGTGGGAATGGGTGACAGGGAATGGACCACTTGATGATTATCTGTTCTGTTCATTCCTTCTGGGGCACCTGGCATTGGCCACTGTCAGAAGACAGGATACTGGGCTAGCTGGACCTTTGGTCTGACCCCAGTATGGTCAATCTTATGTACCAGAGAGACTGTAGTATGTGTATTAGAGGCGGGCACACACACCAGAATTTGTTTTTGATTTTGAATGCCCCCAAAGATGTATTGGGGAAGGGGGTTAGTTGCGAACCCTTCTAGAGATGGGATCCATCTGTGAAATTTGCATCTGGATTTACCCAGATTTCAACACTTGCAAAATTGGGGTTTGGACTGTTGATTCTGACACATCACCATGATATATATATTTTAGGTTACCTGTTACCTTCCCCTTATTTCTTCTTTGTTAATCTTAAAAATAATATATTATAAAATGAGAAAAAAGGAGTATGAAAGTCAGCAGCCTGCTACATATTATTGCAATGTAGATCACCAGGGTAAGGATGTTCAGTCATTTTCAGTCATTTTCTCCCCCTCTCTGACTGCTGCTGGGTTGGCCGAAGATGTGCTGCTTGCTTTTTCAAATCACTGAAGCCAGGGATGTAAAAGACCTTTCAGGTCATCAATGCAAAATTTTCCCTACAGTGTTTCTTCTAGTATACTTGTCCAGTCTGGTTTTAAAGTTTCTCTAGTAAACATACAGCATCGAAATTAGAGCATAAAAATGTCTCGGAACTGGTGAGTAAGCAGTCCTATAAAACGATCTGTGAGAGTAAGCTCATAGCAGCTTCTGCTATGGGCAGAAAAAGGGCTCTCACCCTGGGGAGCTTGCTTAAGAAAACCGACTTACAAATGGATGGAAAATTCAGATGATTCATCACCAGTTTTTTTTTTTTGTTTTTTGTTTTAAGCAGAGTGGTCAGTAAAAAAAAAATTTTTATGTGAAACAAATTATGATGATCAGGTGGAAGAAAACTATATTTTAAATGTCTCATCCATAAGGCTTCATTTGTATTAGAGAAAAGACCCATTTTGCCAACGCTTTAAGAATTAACTATCATGCCCCAAATAATCATGAGATTGGCTACAAATCATGCAATTTAAAAAGTAATAGTCGGGGTTGTTTTTATTTGCCTCTTGGTTTCTGAACCTTTGCAGTTTATGTTTCCAAGTTTTGTTCCACAACTACAAAGGCTTGAAACTTACTTAAAACAAACAAACAAACAAACAAAAAAGCCAAATAAAAGCTGATCATCTGACTCTAGGCACTGCAGCCTGGAAAAACATGAAATATTGCAAAACTCATGCTAAAATGGCAAGAGCTGGCAATACAGTTGAGCTATGAATAAGGCCTTGGATACTAATTGATTATTTGGTTAAATTAACACTAAAATGCAAGGTACTGATTTCAAGGGAGTGAGAGCTGGATGTACTAGAAGAACAATTACATATATGAAAGCCTCGTGTGCTGGAGGTCATAAGGAAGAGGACAAATTCTTCATACAATTACAGCCAGTGGCTTGCATTAGCCATGTCAGAAGTACATGGCCATTAGGATCAATTTTTTCAAAAGGCAGAGATTTTGGTCCATAGGTAAGAAACATGCACAAAGCTCGTGATTATTGCCAACGTGACAATCGAAGGAGCTGTATGCCCAAATAGCTAGTGAGGCAACTAGGGAGAAATTACCCTTGTGCATCACTTAGGCTTCATTTACACTTAAAGGTGTTGGCAGTTTAGCTATGTTGGTATAGTTAAATCAGCAGTGACTTCCTAGTGTAGATGCAGTGATCTCAGTATAAAAGTACTTATACTAACATAGCTTATCTGGGTTCCCTGAATGGACACAAGCTGTGCAGATACAAGCACTTTTATACCAATATAACTGCATCTAGGGCTTAATAGCAATGTCAGGGAGAAAAAAAAATCACCCCCCTCCCATTAACTATGTGGGAAAACCTTTAAAAGTGTAGACCAAGCTTCACATCCCTTGTTAAGGGCTTACATGGTGAAGGGGGCACTATGTGGGCCAAGTGCAGAGGGCACTTTCTGGGTGCAGTGCAAAGTGATGTATTTTACCCAAGCAGCAATTTGTTCATACAGTTACCTGCTTTGCATATGCACTTATAGTAACTATGGGCATGGTCATGCATGCAGTATTTTTATCATGCATTTAATACATTTGGCCTTTGGGGAAATATTTCCGTTAAAAATAGTAACAATTTTGATTTAATTAAAAGAATCTTTGCACTAGCAACCTAGCAGCTCTCTGCATAATGAGCTATTAGGGAGGAGGAAAACTTATGATTTATTTTAACATTATGTTTACACGCGTTACATGCTGACATGTGGTACAGTCTAGTGGATAGCACAGAGAACTGGGAATTAGCACTCTTTTTGTATTTTTGCTTTTGCCAGTTTCTTGCTGTATGAGCTCGGGCAAGTCACTTAACTGCTGTGTGTCTCAGTTTATCAATCTGTGTCACACAGACAATAACACTCACCTGCCTCCCTAGCTAGTCATGTTAGGTGTAATTCATTAGTGTGTCTCTCCCTAGAGTGAAAGATGTCCCAGAAGTGAAAAGTACTGTGGTTATTGTTGTTATCCCTTTAATTTGAAAGTGGAGGTTCTATGGGAATTGAGCAAGTAAAAGTCAATATATGGCCTTTTTTGGCAAGTGTCTTCCAGCAGATGGACATCTAATGACGTTCCTATGGTCTTCTTTATAGGAGCTGGCTGCTGCCTGTGATTCAGACTGTCTATGGAATGCAATGAGTGTGAAGTAAGTGGATAACAAGTCTGGAAATGGACTTTATTGTGGTTTAGAAGCTTTCAGTTCCCAACTGCACGAACACATTCCTTTTTCAAGTTATTGTTTCCCAGGATTTCAAAATTACAATCGAAAGTTGTTTGATGCCATCTGGAAACTGACTCCTTAGTGCTGATAATCCTCATCTGGTTTAGTCTCCAAACAAACTTGTCCTCCACCAGCAAGTAGATGGGAATTTTTCTTGTCTTGGTGCACCAGTTGTCTGAGAGGCCCCACCCACAAACACAGGGAGCGTATATATACTCCTACGTGACTATCAGTTCTCCGCAGTCCGCTTGCTCTCTTAATGGACTTTGCATGTTCTTCTGAACAGGAAATGCTTTGTCAGAAACTTGCCTGTGGGCATTGTGCTGCACCAATTAAAGATTCCTGAACTCAAGAACAAAGAGATGCCAGTGGAATTATGCTTTTAATCACTCGGTTCATTTTTTTCCTTCCTCCACAGCTGATTTTGGATGTATGGCGTGTTTTTTGTTGGTTGGTTTGGTTTGGTTTGGTTTGGTTTTTTGGATAGATACCCGAGAATGCTGCTAGGGAAACATCTTCATTTTTACATATGCAGAGAGAATGTTAAGCTGCTTATGCAAAGATTCTTTGAATTCAATCAAAATATTTACTATTTTTAATTGAAATACTGCCTTAAGGGCCAAAAATTTTAGAACTGGGGTTCATACACATGTGAAAAAATGCTTATGCTTTTTTGGTCCTGTTTTGTTTCAAGCGGCCTGTGAAAAATCAGATGTGAGCCAACCACGACAATAGTAATACCTGGCACTTAGCCAAGGATTCTTGTGCATTTTATTAACATGCCTCAACTTAGCCTCACAACACCTCCTGTGAGGTAGGATAACTATTAGGATATGTTTTTACGTAAGGGTACACCAGAGCCCAGAGTGGTTAGGTGACTTGTTCATGTCCTTGGCAGAGCTGAGAATAGAATGCAGGAGTCCTGCCGCTCGTTGTTATGTTCTTTCCACTTCTTCATAATACACATTAAGCTCTTGGAGGCAGGGACCATCTTTCTGCTCTGCATTTGTACAGCCACTAGCACAATGAGGCCCAGGTCTGTGGCTGAGGCTCTTAGGCACCACCACAGTACAAATAATAATAAATAATAATAATAATAATTAATAAAATATAGGGATGCACTGGAACCAAAACATAGACTCAACTGAGACCAAGTGGATAATGCTGAGTAATAAGAGCGATAGGGCCAGCGTCAGATTGGCTAATGCATAGATTTGCTTTAATCCAGGCGAAATTGCTTGGAGAAGGTACTGGCTCTACTCGGAGTCTACTGAATCTCTGAACACACCTTCTATGAAAAGTAGTTCTAATTATAAACAGAAAGTGGCTTTTTTGATGCAAATGTTTTCTCTAATCAAACCGCAGCCCTGCAACACACAAATTCACTACCTTCTATAATGCAAGAAAATAGAAAGAGAAAAAGCCATTTTTCTCTCTCATCTATAGCTCCTTCATGATTTTCTCCAACACTCATACATGGGAAAAGACAGAGCTAAAACCAAACTGTAACTTAAGCATAGGAGACCATGTTCTGTGCAGCCTGAAGCTGAAAGAAACAGCAGGAACTCAGAGAGACAGCTACACTGAATCCAATCAAAGGGCTAGATCCTTGGCCCTGGGTAAGTTTTCTGTGCTACTCCAGTAGCGCGAAGGGGACTTTATGCTGCCTTAATCATGCAGCTAAGGCTCCCCTTGTGTGGGGGAATCCCCAGCTATCATAAAGCTGACATCGTTGGCTTTAGGCCACCTGCTCCTTTACCTGAAGCAGAGGGGGCTGGAGAGGGCAGAACTGGAGCTCAATGTGCTGTGATAATCCTGGCCCACAAAAAAGGTCCAATGAAGACTGCTTCAGATGGAATAAATTAGAGCAGCCCTACGCCCTGCAAATAACTACACGTCCTTCCTCTTCTTTCCTCCCATATATATATCCGCTCCCTCCCTAAATAAACAGATGGCCTGCTTCTTCCCCTGAAACACACCCAGGTCCTTGCACAGGAGCACAGCAGGCCCAAGCCTGCATTAGAGAAGTACAAGAAGCCTCCCCATTTGCCCCTCCGTACAGGCGCCAGCCACCAGTGATTCCCTATGCTCTGAATGTAAAAAATGTCTGGGGTCGATACAGCCACAGTATGGGCTGGCACCACGGTTGCAGTCCCATCCAGTGGGTGGCACAGCGCCTGCATCCCACCTAATGGATAATATAGCAGCTGCACTATTCGGAGGCTCCAGGAAGCACTGTGTTTTCTTGAGATACACTCCCTCCCATAGCATCTCCCTAGGCAGAGCTGCTTTGCATTAGGCGCCCAGTGGAGGTCTGTGGCTAATGGTACAACCTGGTTCATTAGTAGTAAGAGAGAAAACAAGAGATGAACACTTCAACTCCTGGACTAGTCCTGGGGACCCTGTAAGGCCTGGTAACTTTCTCAGAGTGGCCAGAAGCATGCAACAAAATCATTTGCTAAGCATCTGGTGACACTTTTGAGTCATGCTGTACAAAGATAAGTAGAATCATCCTAAAGTGTCAATAATCAGAAGAAAAATCTCATTTGGGCAACAATTACTGTGGTGTGTGGCAGAACCCACAGAGAGTAATATCCTGGTCTTAGTGAAGGTGAGTGAAAGTCCTGGGTCATTTATATGCATCTCAAAGTACAGGTTGCAATTTCAGTTCTACTGAAACATCCGCTTCAAGTGCAGTTTTTCTGTGAAATAACTTTGCTATAAAAGGGCTCCACTGAACTGCAAGCCTGATGAACTGCGGCAGTTGTGCCTACCGCCTTCCTCCCCTCTGCTCTTCTGATTACTGACACACTGAAAATAATTCAGATATATTGCAGCAGAGAGGCTATTTTGGGGTTTTGAGATGTGGTTAGATAGTTGCCATCTGAATGACAAACACATTTTCTTTGTGAAGTAAAAAAACATGTAACTTACATATTCTCAGGCTGGAAAATCAATACCACTTTGGAGAGCAGCTATGGATTTATTTACTTATTTAGGGCCAGAGTCTACCACCTTTATTTACTCCCACTGAGTCTGTCTACGGGAGTTTTGTGGCCGCTATTTCTGTAGTATTTGAGTGTCTCACAATCACCAATGTATTGATGTCAGTACCCCCTCACCAGGATACTGTAATTATTACATTTTACAGATGGGGAATTGAAGCACACAGAGGCTAAATCAGTGGTGCATTAACAAATTTGGTGCCCCTAGGCCCTCAAAAAAATGCTTCCCCCCCAGCTCACCTCCGCTTCCCCACAGTAAGCCTGAGAGGGAGGGGGGAGAAGGGGAGTTGTGGCGCGCTCGGGGGATGGCAGCGGTGGAGCAGAGGTGAGCTGGGGCAGGGAGCGGTTCCCTGCCCCCCCCAAGACTCAGACCCCGCACCTGCTGGCCCCAGCTCACCTTTGCTCTGCCTCCTCCGATCGTGCTGCTACTCACTTCTCCCTCCTAGCGCTTTTGCGCAGCGAGCCTGGGAGGGAGTGAGGAGAAGGGGAGTTGCAGCACACTCGGGGAATGGCAGCGGTGGAGCGGAGGTGAGCTGGGGCGGGGAGTGGTTCCCAGCCCCGCCGGGTTACTCCCCGCTCACCTCTGCTCTGCCTCCTCCAAGCGTGCTGCTACTCGCTTCTCCCTCCCTCCCAGAGCTTTTGCACAGCAAGCCTAGGAGGGAAGTGGAAGGAGGGAAGCACAGTGCGCCTGGGGGAGGAAGTAGGCTGGGGATTTGGGGACGGAGAAGAGTTGGGGAGGGGGCATGAGCAAATTTGCTGCCCCTGCAAATTTGACGCCCTAGGCCTAGGCCTTGCTGGCCTAGGCGATAATACGCCGCTGGGCTAAATGACTTGCCCCAGGTCACACAGGAGCTCTGTGACATTGCAGGGCCTTGAACCTTTGTAGGCTAGTTCTCTAGAAACTGTGCCTTCCTTTTTGTATCCTAGACTTAGAGACTTCTGTGCCTAGTGCCACACGGGGCAATCCACTTCACCCACTGCTCTCTATTCAGAGCACGATGTTTGATTCCACTGTAAGTTGTCTCCATGACGGCAGCATCCTTTTCAATTGTTCTGCAGTAGGTCATTCTTTGTCCTCCCCACCTTCTCATTCCTCCAGGTGGAATCCAATCTAAGATGTATCTTGTGCTTCTAACACAGGGTAGCATGGGGGAAATAGCTGAAACAGGTCCAAATCAGAACCCTGGATAAAATCTCCCTGAAGAGCTGGACAGACTTAATTCAGACAACATCCAAATCAAGTTAATCTGCATCTGTTTCACATTTCCAAACACAACCTAAACTGCTGGATAGCTTTGTTCTATGCTCCCTTTAAATAATGTTATGGAAGGACAAGAAGTTTGGTGGTTCTGCTAGCCCTTACTGTGAGACTAAGGAAGCTGGAAGTGAGCAGCAGTGGTTTGGGAAGGTAGTTAGTGCAAGTGTAATGCCGACATACCCCGGTTGCCAGCAGGCGGGATTGAATCTGGGACCTCTGTAGCTTTGTGCATGAGCCTCTACTCCATGAGCTAAAAACTGACTGGCTGTTAGCAGCTAAGGCTTAGAGCAGACTCATTTAACTCTCTCTTTAAGTGGTCTCAGTGCCACTAGCTGGGACAAAACACCCCACCCAGAAGGTGTGTGGGTTACACAAGCCAGCTGACCTCTTGTTGTAAGGTGGCACACATACCCGTGGAACTATTATAGGAAGGCATCACTGATGAGTATGTATAGCTTTTGGTCACAGCAAGTCGCAAGATTGTTTGTAGGTGGAACAAGAATCATATTTTAAAAGTAGGAGGAAAATGAGGGGCAAAGTGGATTACTCTAATAGTGTGTGCCAGCATCAGGGGTCCTTGCAGCCAAGAATGTACTGGGCAAAGAAAGAGTCATGATCCCAAAAAGAAGAAAAGCTGCTTTTTAGCTGCAGAGATGGGAGAAGAATTACTACAGGGAGACAACATAGCAGACTTAGCAGCAGAAACACAAGAGGCCCAGAAGAAATAAAGAGAAATAATAATAATAGTTGTACCCTGTATTTCTCTGGTGGCTTCCAAGATTGTTCAAACATTAACAAACACTAGCCCTGTGTGGCAGTAGTGGTTATCTCCTATTGAACAGATGAGGAACTGAGGGGGTAGGATTTGTCCAGGGTCACACAGGAAGTTCATGTCAGAGCTGAGAATAGATTCTTAGTTCCCTGAATTGCAAGACTTTGCAATAACCACAAGATCAAGGGACTTGGAGACAGAGAGGAGAGGGAAGGATGCAACTGTAGTACAAAAACACCCCAAACCAAACCAAAAACCCCACCAATCCTGGCCTGTCAGCAGAAATCTAGAGAGAGAAGAACAGGATGAAGGACTAGAAGGAGAAAGATAGGAGAAGGGGAAGAAGAGAGAAGGGAAGCAAGAGACACCAAAACAACCATTGTCTTAGTAATATCTATGCAGAAGCAGTGAGCTATAGCACAATAAAACCATCCAGCCAGTTAAACCTAACCGTGGGAATTGGAGGGACAAGGTGGGTGAGGTAATATCTCTTATTGGACTAACTTCTCTCAGTGAAAGAGACAAGCTTTGGAGCTACACAGAGCTCTTCTTCAGGCCTGAGAAAGGCACCCAGAGTGTCACAGCTAAATACAAGGAGGAACTAGCCATGGGAACAGTCATCTAAGCATCTACCCAATAAGTGTCACAGCAAGATTAATCACCATTTATAATCTCAGGAGATTGATTCAGCCAAAGGGACTTGTAAAATTGCCATAATCGTATTGATCCAGGTTTCTTTTAATACTATAAAGTGCAAAAATACATTTTCTAATTAGCAAAATGTGGTTTTTGTTATATTCTGAATCACTTTTCCCTATGGAAAAGCAAAGTGGTTTTCAAGACCTGAACACTTTGGAATCACAACGACTCCAAGGGCTCCTTCTTAATAAAGTAAACATGTAGGGAAGGGAAATACTAGTGTGAATAGTTCCCCATAGTCCAGCTTGGGCATAATATCCTAGAGTTAATGTGAGGATTCTGAAAATTCAGATGATTGAGAGCTGACCTCTGGTTTTGACATACAATGTGCAATATTATGATAATTTGTGCCGACTTAATATTTCCATTCCATGAATGGGTATGGCCTCTAGCCTAAAAAATAGCTGAAAGAAGCCTCTGAATAAGAATACAAGTTATGATAAGGACTTTAAAGGTTCCAGTGAGCGATTATGATTTAAACAGGTAAATAAAATGTGTCCAAATGTCAGACCGAAGCAGCTCTTTTACCCTGTTGTGTTACTTGCAAAACTTCTCCATAGAAAAGGGTTCTGTTCTGTAGACCTTCCTCAGACACAGCTCCTACAAACAACTAACTTTATATGCTCAGGTGGCAAGCAATTTTTGCATGTGTTCCCAAGAGGAAGGCACCTACTGTGAATGTAGGTGCTGATATCCCACAGAGTTCAGTGGAACGTTAGTATACAGACCAGCAGCCAACCTGATGACGAAGATATTTAAGCAGAAGCCTGGAATTTCATTCCTAACTCACTGCCAGTCTTTCACTAGCCCTCCTATTTTGTAACACATGCTTTGAGGTACAGTATATACCATTCTGATGCACTCATAATATAGTTGGGCATTACAGACATTGAAGTCTTTCTTTTAACTTCAGTGGGCTCTGAAACAGGCCCAAAGTTCATCAGCCTTAACTTTGAATCTCCTTATTTTCTCATTTGTATTGCAACCATGAGATTTTTCTGTGTGTCCCCAATATTTATAGAAAGGAAGAAGAATCTTTGATGCCCTAATATTAGAAGAACGTTAAGACACAGTGGCCACTTTTATTACAGAGAAAAATTACCTCGCCCTGCTCTAACGCTCCTTTCCCTGAGCAGTCCCTGACTTTTGTTTATTTTATTTTATTTCATGGCCAAAAAATACTAGCAAAATTCTCTCTGCAGACAAGGACCATTTTATAGTTGTAGGAACTGCCCCAGAATGATTGCTGTGATGGTGCCAAGATGACATCAACTGCCATGGCTGAATGAAGAAGCTCAAACATTTCAAATACGGGCTACATTAAGAAGGAAAAAAAGTGTGTCTGTGAGGGATCGGGAGGAGGAACCTGTTCTGCCCGCAGCAAGCAGCCATGATGATCATATCAGGTAAAGGTGTCTTCAAATACTCTGTACCTCTGGGTTCACAAAGAAAAACTGACAGGGCTAGACTTTCAAAATCTATAACTGTGCAGGCAAAATCACTAAGTATTGTTTGCCTAATTTATATATCGGGTGTCAGAATTGCACATGCACACGCATGGGACCAAAATTAGCATTTTGCACAATACTTGTGAATGCAGTCGCAGTAACAGTCTATGAAAATTAGGTGCACATTTTACATACACAATTGCACAATCTAGCCCACTCCATTTCTGTGCAACATTCTAATCAAGGGCTTCTGTTCCCACAGAAGTAAACATGGGTTTTGCTACTAACTTTAATGGGAACAGGATCTAGCCCCCAAGCCTTAGCTTTGTATTTTTTGCCTGCTATGAAATAGTACTAATGTTTAACAAAACAACCAATCAACCAGTTTGCCAATAACTCTTATCTACCTAAGGATAAGCAGGATATATTCAAACAAAGCTTTACTCTTGCTTTTATTCAGTCCTGACAGCTAAATCTACTGGGCTCACAACAAAGAAATGACATTGTTTTACCAATCAATGTACTACTGTTCATCTAGAACATCTGCAATAGTTTTGCCTGCAGCATTACCCTATTCATTATGTGTCTTCATGGACTGTTCAATTAGGCTTTTTTAAAATGTATTTATTAAATGTACAAAAGGGTTTTTACATTGTGGAATTTGCATTGATATAAATAATTTTGAAAAAAACCACTTTGTGTCAGTTTCTCCATTTACAACTAATGTTTGGCAAGTGGAAAAAAAATTAGAAGCAGTTTAAAACCTGACAGCTCACCCTGTGACATGAAGACAGAGGTTTTCTATAGACTGTAGAAATGCTTCATTTTTTTGAGTTGCCAAAGTGTGTTGCTATCTACCAATGCAGCTGATGAAAATGCAGCTGATGAAAGGCTCTTACATTAAGAAAATATAAAACTTTACAAGGGATGGGTTCTTACCCTGTCAAGGAGGAGGCCACATTATTTTTGTGCAGAGGACCAGATGGAATTATATGTAATAAAAAAAGGAGTGCTGCTTACCATCATCCAGATATGCTTGGTCCAGGTTCTGTTCCTGTTTAATAGTGACTCCAGCTGGTAACACTTCTTTCTGATCACTAACGGGCGGTCCATTTTTTGCTGCTCTCTGGCTGGTGGCTGTCTGCTGCTGAATCACGGTAGGATATGAACTTGGACTTATCCTTTGTGCTTGACTGACCTGAGGCTGGCTGGGTCTTGCTACATTAGAGGTAAAATTTTCGCAGCACATGATATGCTGGAATTCTTGATGGCTTCCGCACCTCAGCTGCTGATTGGTTGGAGAATAGTGAATCACGGGAGAAGATTGTTGACTGGCTGGAGAGTGGTGGAGCACAGCTGAGGTTTGGCCTGGGGAACCAGCATGCACCAGCACTGACCTGTGTGCATCTGAAATGGAAACCTGTGTGGCCATCAAACTGGACTGCTGGTAGCCTAGCTGGCTAGGACTGAGACTTTTGCTTCTTTGGTATATTACAGCTGCTGGGTTCTGCTGATGATATCGAGAATCAGTAGAAGACAGGCCTGAATGCAATTGCTGGCAGGAAGCCATAGTGGCCACAAGACAGGAAGGGGATTCGGTGACCATTGTGTGCTGTGAATAGTAAGGCTGTGTTACTGTTCCCAGACCACTGTGTACTGTATTGCAGATTAAAGCTGGATCATAGTCATCAATGGGCTCTGTTTTGATTGATGGTACTAGAATAAAGCATGCAAAGGACGTTATTTTTAATGCACGACTGAGAAACAAAGATTGTTTTTCCCTGGCACTAAGAAGAGACCTAAGTCATTGTGAGAGTGTGTGTGGGTGAGTGCACTCTCCACAAGGGCACTACAGGTAGTAAATTGCTTGAGTGCAATCATGGGAGAATCTCTTGTGAAAGCACTTAGCATTAGGATGGACAAAAACTTTACCTAAAACTTAAACTTCACATTTCTCAAAGTTCAAAAATTCAGATTAGCTTATTATTTTTATTGCTATCATTTTAATTAATTTTTGGCTTGGTTCTGCAATTTCTAGCTCTAAGTGGAACCCAAGGCAAAACTACGAAGAAACCAGGAAAGAGACATTCCTCATAGTACTTCTGGCCCCACTGGAAAAAGGAATTAATAGACAGTTTATGAGATGTGTTGATATTGCAAGATTTGCAGCCCTGTTTTTCAGTCCAAGAGATTAAATAGAGACCCAGAGGAACAGCCTAGGCTTGACCATTTTTAGAGCTGTCTTCGAGACCTAGTCTTTTTGCATGAGTCTTCCTCAGAATAATGGCCGCCAGCATCAATAAAAGGAGAATAAACTCCCATTTGTAAAAGTTGACTGAATCTTGATGTGCTGGGAAAATGATGCAATTTTCATTTCTTGTGGTTTATCCTGTTCTCACTGAAATCATTTGCAAACTACTATTGTCTTAAATGGGGCAAGATCAGCCCATTTCCTGGACATCTGATGTAAAGCCCTCTGACATACACATATATATATATAAAAAAATTCCTCCCCCTAAATTACATGCAACCTTTAAACCATTTTCACCCCCCCGACATTTTAATGCCCTGAATCTGGGCAACAGTTATGTAGACAGATAAAAACAAAGAGGAGTTCTTGTGGCACCTTAGACACTAACACATTTATTTGGGCATAAGCTTTCGTGGGCTAAAACTCACTTCATCAGATGCATGGAGTGGAAAATACAGCAAATGGAAAGTACAGTATAAATATACAGCACATGAAAAGATGGGAGTTGCCTTACCAAGTGGGGGGTCAGTGCTAATGAGGCAAATTCAATTAGGGTAGATGCAGCCCATTCCCAACAGTTGACAAGAAGGTGTGAGTATCAACAGAGGGAAAATGATTTTACATTCTATTACATATATTATATTTCTACCTGCTTACTGTATTTTTCACTCAATGCATCTGATGAAGTGGGTTATAGCTCACGAAAGCTTATACCCAAATAAATTTGCTAGTCTCTAAGGTGCCACAAGGACTCCTCATTGTTTTTACTGATACAGACTAACACGGCTACCACTCTGAAACCTGTAGACATATAAATTTCTAATGGAATCTTATAGCTTTTTTAAAAGTTTACATTTTGAGGCTCTTTTTGAAATAACAGCATATTTACAAATGTAATTTCACAGTGCAACAATTTAGTGGCCATCAAAAGCCTTAATGATATCCTCTCTCTAACTATGAATCATATAGAGCAGTGAAGCATTTTCTACTAGGGACGGGTGAAATGCTTTGTACCAAGTAAGAACTGATCTGGGATGTTTCCCCATCCTTAGAAATTAGCAGCACTGAGATATCATTTCAGAGCTTGAAAAATCCAGTCAGGTTAGTTTTTGCTTTCTGGTTTCCACTGAGAAAATCAGCTAAAACTAGGAAGTGCTGGGAATCTCATGAGTAACCCTGTTTCACTTCTTGCTCACGAATTCCCAAGTGAAAGAGTTTGAGAAGCATCCAAACTTTTCTTTCATATCTAAACTGGCCCTACGTTAAAGAATATGTCCTACTTTTCTCCTTCCATACTCTAGTACTCCTTTCCCCAGATCTGATGTTAACTTACTGTGGTACATGTCAACTAGGTAAGGCAATATTCATTGTTTTCACAGGGTCAGAGCACATAAGCATCTGATCCTGTTCTCACTGAAATCATTTGCAAACTACTATTGTCTTAAATGGGGCAAGATCAGCCCATTTCCTGGACATCTGATGTAAAGCCCTCTGACATACACACACATATATATATAAAAAAAATTCCTCTCCCTAAATTACATGCAACCTTTAAACCAATAGTAACTGGTGATCTGGCAGTGATTCTGCATTAAATTAGAAAAATGCAGATGCTTTGTTAATGACAAGAGAATGAGGTATCAGACTACAAAGCCTGCCTTGTCAGAAACTGTAGCCCAATCTGCCCTCTGCATAAAGAATTACCTGGGTGATAGGTAAAATGCTGTGGTTGACTTCTTTTTCTTTTCCCATTGATGACATAGAAATTCACCTTCACAGGTGTACGGATGTGCTTGTTCCGATACTCTGGTATCTCTACAAAAAGCATGCTCTGAAACAATGAAAGGTGACAATATGGTATTAGAAAATGAAGTCCAATGATCAACAGGCTCTCAGGCAACTACCCTATGGAGTATATATCCTTGGAGGAAGGAAAAGGAATTTTCTTGTTCCCCTCTGAAAAGGAGGATGTGGGGAAAGAAGGGACAGATGGGTTAGGACTGGAAGATTTCTGATATCAGGAAACTGGTTTTTAAATGTCACATCCTCTACGGCTTCTGTTGCTAGTGTCCTGATGTTGAAGAGAGAAGTCTCAGCTAAAGAGAACACACAAAATACTGATTAATGTTTCAGTGCTTTAACTACTCTCATGCACTTGATAAACATGAAATGTAATTATTCTATATATGTATCTATTACTTTTTTACAATCTGATCCCACTGATCCAACTTCCATAGCAACAGTGCCATTCACTTCCTTAGGAGCAGATAAGGCCCATTGCACTATAAGGGCTGGAACCTAGAAGGCGCTGATGGTATCCTGTAAGTTTTCCACTGACCTCGTAGGAGTCAAGGCTGCTCAGTGCCTTGCAGAATCAAGCCCAGAATGTAAATAAAGCAGCGCAAACAAAGGGTCTCAGCCTGCAAAGCTCTGAGCAGCCTGGACTCCCACTGAAGTCAATGGAAGTTGGAGGTGCTCAGCACCTTGCAGAAGATGTTCTCAGCATATAGCTGAAAATCAGGGAGTAAAGGACATACATTATGTTGCATACTTACAGGTTGGCTCTTATCTTTATCCACTGTTGCCTCCATCTCCCAGATCTGCTGACCATCTAAAAGTAATATTATACTATTAACTTGTTGGAAAATGTTATCAGAAACTGACTTAAATAAAGTCAAATTAGTCATTAAGGCTCTAATTTAGCAGAGCACTTAAGCACATGCTTAGTTCCAACTGAAGTCAATGGGATTTAAATGTAAGCATGTACTTGAGTACTTTCCTGAACAGAAAAAGATTTATGCACATGCTTAAAGTTAAGCACACGCTTACGTGCTTTTCTGAATTGAGGCCCAGCTGATGCTTTATATGTAAATATTAGGAACGTTCAATACAAATGAAACATCTTGCTTTTCAGCAAGGCTCTGACTTTAGCCAGCAGGATGGACTGAGGGTACAAGGAGGTCAAATGATTTGACCAGAGTCATACTGTGAGTCAGCAGCTCAGCAGAACCTGGTTGAATTTTCATTGTTTGTTTTAACCATAAACCATGCAAATCTTCATCTTCCTTAGTAACATGCATGTTACTGACTGGAGGATTAGTTTCTAGTAAAAAGCTATTATTTATTGAAATATAAATCCTAATTTTTCACCTAAATTTGCATGTCACTGGTTTTAAGTGCCCAAATTGAGAGAGCTGGGGCTTTGATTTTCAGAGATACTGAGCACCCAGAGCTCTCACTGAAATCACCTGGTGGTGTGAATGCTTAGCACCTCTGAAAATCAAAGCCCCAGCTTTCTCTAGTAGTAGTTTAAAGGGACAGATTGTTACTGCATTTTTTTTTAAACAGGAAAAAAGATATTACCCAAGGTGAAGGGAAAGAGGGAACATTGTTATTATTATTAGAAGATGACTCATCCATTTGTTTTATTTTATTCTACCCAAGCTTTTTAAGAACCATAGTTGGGAAGACAGTTAAAAGGTGTCTGATTTCTTTGTGCTATTTGTGTCCTCTTCCTATTCTGATATGTACAACGTGAAGCCTAAACGTGCATGATAGCTATCTATCAACCCATCTACTTTACCCAGTAATAAAAATAACCTATAGCTAGACATGCACCTCAGTATGTCTTTACTCCAAACTTCTAACAACTGCCATATACATTCACTGTCTGGGCTATCCAACTACAATGGATTGAGGATTTACTGTATATGCTCTAATTAGCAATAAATCCATCAGATCCATAATGATGGCCACTGAAACACAGAACCTCTTTCTGCTGCCTATTACACTCGTGCACTTCCAGTGAGTTCATGGAATTACACGGATATAACTGAGAGCAGAATTTGGCCTACAGTAATTCAATCTGCTTTCTCTCTTTCTGTTGCTCTCCAGCATTATCAGTAGCATAGTCCAAAGTCTCTTAGCAACCCAAGGCTAACAATATTAGGTAAGTCATATCCCTGAATAATTTTTCATTTAAGGGGTGTTCAAAGAAATATAGTACAAAATATGTCCTGTGAAGTGCCTGGCAGTTACTTCGGAGACTACTGAGGGCTTTGGGGTCATTGCGTATTTAGTCTCTATCAGGTGCAATGTCACTTTGATTGTGTTACACCTATTTTTTACATATCAATCTAAAATAGATTATATATGCACTGCTCTGCCATTGCATTCTATGTGCTGTACCTGCATCAGCCTGGGACATTTCTCACAACAGTACATGGGTGTCCATTAACACCAATTTAGCTCACTGTCTGCTACTCTAAAACTCTGCATACTACTGCACATTGATAAAATGGCATCCCAAGTTTTGTGTGTGAAATGGAAACTGTTGGACTGAAATTAAATTTTGCTGAAACAGAAATAAATGTCCCCTTGGAACCGTCATGATTGGCCCACACGTTGTGTACGATATCTACATAAATCTACCTGCCTTAATAGCTTTATTAGTTGTAGTGCTTGCATGCTTCTGAGCCACCTCTTAATGGGCCACACAGGAAAATAAAACCCACCTACTAAGAGCAATTTATCTTAGAGATCCGTTTACTGTAATATATACTCTACACGTGCTGTAGGGCATTTATCTGAATACACTGAAGCATATTTAGAGCATGTGACAACAATAAAAAAAGTTTTATATTAGTAGAATTAAATTAGTGGGGTTCAAAAACAATAGGCATCCAATTGTGCGCCCAATCACCACATGTGCACATGCCAGGCAAGCTATTGCATGTCCAAATGGTCAATGCAGGGGTTTTGCACATGCATTTTTAGTACTAGTGCACAAATTAGGGGCTCAATCTAGCCAGGAATATTTTTTCATTGACTCAAAAAATAATTTGGAAGCTGCTTTTCTTTTTTTAAAAGACTTTGAGCCCTGCTGCTAACATTTTCAGTACATTGCATTGGGGTTTTAATCAGGTGATTTGCTTTAAAAATGTTGATGGAGTGTAAAAACCCCTAATAGCTCTCTGAAAATTTGATTAATATGAATTATGGGAATTGTCATCCAAATCACTGAGCCAGCACCCAAAAAACTCTTTCAACAGTTCAGCCACTAGCTGTTTGTGCAGCGGATGGGGGGGGGGGGGATCTTCAAAGGTGAGGTTCTGTTGGAAGGTTTCCCTGACGCTTATACATATGCTTTGGGTCTACAGAACTGGGGTGGAAATCTAATGAAAACTGCTTCTTATAAGATGACTTATTTTTCCTGATGCCTGGAAATTCTGCAAGAGCAACCTCTCTCTTGTGTTATATTGGGACTTCTGCTGCTAGTCCAAATGGTAGCAAAGAATGCAGGAAAATGAAAGAGGATTGTGAGGATTTTTGTGTTTTTATTTAATGTACTTTGCACCATTTATGCTCTTTGTTTTCCACTCCATGTGGCTAATGAGAACTGGCATGACAGTTGCACTTGGCTGTCTAATCCGTTTCCTCCCGGCAGCCCATAAGCAGAGGCTAATTCCAACTCCAGGAGAGATACTTGTGCTTGAGCATAGCTAGGGTGGTGAGGGGCTAGCTGCCTTGAGTATGTACCCATCCAAGATGCTAGGGGTGTACTCAGGACAGCTAGCCCCTCCCACTATTTGTGTTGCTGCTGGTATCCTTCTATTTTTGGTGCACGAGATGAATAACATCTGAAGTAGGTGTCTCCTTCTGCTGGACTTTACACCTTCCAGCTTGAAGTGCAGACCTACCCTAAGTAATAGTAACAACATGCCATATTCATCCCAGTGTAACTCCACCGGCTGCCATCAGGGATGAATTTGGCCCAGTATGTGGCTCTTCTATAATGCTTTTCATCCAATGAGCTCAAAGCACTTATCCAACAATAAGTAATTAAGTCAGCACCCCTACGAGGTAGCTAAGGGACACCCACTGCTGAAATGCAGCCGCCTCTGGGTTGGAATATAGCTGTTGTTTAACAGTGTGTAGCAGCATCGCTACACACTGGAGAGCAGAAAGTGAAGAATACTCAATCCAGTTGAAAGTGCAAGGGGATTTGTAGCCCAGATGGAATTACTGGAGTTGGCGTAATCTAACTGCTGCTACTACCGCTACTGAATTACTACCCAGCCGAGGCTCTGACTCAAACAGCCTCTAAAAGAGAGAGGACGAATCCCCCTTACATCCATTCTAAGGACTAGCTGGATCTGGGTGCACAGTCATAAGTGGGACCAGTCACCCACTTACTCCCTCCCTGAAGTGGAGAGAGTGTATAAATGGCTGGAGACTTGGCTCCATTCACCCCTCTCACTGAACAGAGTAGTTGAGCCAATGCAAGGACTATGGAGCAGTTTACTACTGTTACAAGTGAGCAGTAAATCACTCTCCGTCCTCTCTCCCCCAACAAGGCAGGGTCAGGGGAGGAATTATGACTCAACATGTCTCTGAGTCACAGTCCCTCCCTTGAGACTACTCCTGAAGTTGTATAGTTTATGCACTGTCCAGAGCTGTGCCTAAAGGCACAATCTATCCCTTTGTCTAAAATCTGGAGGCACAGATTTTTCAGAACTGCACACTTCGTCACCAGGATACTCTGGACAATCACAGTACTGGCATGCAAAAATGCCCAGTTAGATACTCAGTTACTTGCATGTGCAATCAAACACAAATGCCTACACAATGCCCAGTGCAAACTGGGACTGCAGATATGCATAGGTTATGACAATCTGGGGCTAGGTGCCAGCATCATCTTCTTAATTGTCATCTTTAGCATCCTCTTGGATACTTTTTTTGTTGTTACTCTACAGGAAGAAAATGCTGAATAATTTCCTTTTAGTACTGAACAGTTCAGTTCCTCCAAAGTGAGCCCGTTGTCTCTTCTATATATTCTTACACGCAGTAATGGAGTTCCAGAGTGCAGACAGCATAAGCAGGCTGTAATTAGAGTCTGCAAGCCTCTCACCTGATTTGCTGCTTAGCCCTAACATCCCAGAGGACCACTGTGTAAATTAATGGAGAGGATTCCAGAATTTTAATAATGAGCGTTTATTTTGGCCACTGCTGTGGACTGTCACAGGTAACAGCTATGCTCCTGTTAACACATTTACTGCTGAAACCTATTGAGTCAGCTGAAATGAAAACACCTTTTTTTTTGTGTGTGTGGCAGCTCTGGGTTTACTCCAGTAAAAACAAGGGCACCTCATGGCTGAAAAGCAGCACTTACTGAAGAATTCCCTTTGTAGCTGGTCGTTATGGTGAAAGGCCATCACACTAGCTCTTAAGGATTTCTTGTAAATCAAAAATACCAAAGAGATTGATATTGCAATTCCTCTGACTGTAAGAGGAGGAGGAGATCGACAGCAAAAAGTCTCTTACAGTAAAATAGTTTATAAATCAATCAATTAGGAGTTGACTGGGGATTTTTTTCTGCTTGAGGAACTGAAGGATAGGGTTAAAGCAGTTGAAAAGCACAGCTGGAGGCAGACACCTTGCAATGGTGTTTACACTGATCTGGTGATGAACTTCACTTTTCACTTGCTGTAGTGCATTGTCCCATACACCACTCTGACAAAGCACCTCCTGCTGCCTAGTCCTGGATCTCCACCCAGCTCTGTCAAAGCACCTCAACTCTTGACATGCAGAACCTCCTTTTATTACAGTCCCGGTTCTCCATATTACTGCCAGTGCCTCAAGGGCAGATACTTGCTATTTCCGCCCTTGGCATCTTCAAACTACCACGAGATGTAGAAATTCACTACAGATTCTGTTCAACTAATTTTCATTTTTGGCCTTTTCTTGCCTTTGCATTTGAAGCCAGGACTTCATGAGTGACAAGCTGGGCACTCATTGTCCCAGCCAGTACTTAAAACGACACCTTTGGACAAGATGAAGGTTAGAGGCTTGTTTGACACATAGTGGAGTTTATGAACTGTTATGAGATTTTGCTGTTGTAGGTTAAGTACTATAAATTCTTGAATTGGAGAGGAGGTAAGAATTAGGATACAGTTGAATGCCAAATTAGCCAAGAAAATCCTATGTGTAAAACCAAAAGCTGACTGGTATATTTCCAGTTACAAGTCTGGGGGCTAGTCTTACTCTCAGAACTGCATGAGTTAAACAGTTGCTTAACTAACCCTCAAAGCCAGCAGGCACATGCATATAACATTGAGTCATCTAAACAATGCAATATGACTGATCCCTAATAACAACTAAGGCAACTAAATGGGACTTTTGCCACTGTTCTTCCTCGTTACAGAATATGATCATAGATCGTGTGCCATACCCCAGTGTTTATATAACAGAGTTACCTTGGTCATAGAAGTACCACCTGCAGAGACTTTTAGCCATCATAATGCATAAAACAAAGGCAACACAGGCCTCAGAGTCATATTCAATACTCAAGAGGCCTGTGAACGCAAATCACAACAACATTCGATTTGATTTAGTGACTGAGCCACTGAAACTGCATTGAAACCTAATGAATCCAGGCATACAAGTCAGATGATGTTTAGACTGAGTTCAAAGTCCATGGGGATTAAGAGTGGGAATGAGGCTAACGCCAAGTAAACAAGGAATGTATTTATTTTGGGGTTATCATTCTAATGATGACGGATGCTTCTACATGGATCTATTTATGCCCACAGCCGTTAAACATTTTCCTACCAAATCTGTCACCAGTGACAATTCCTGTTCTTTAAGCACTGAAACGCTGTTGAATAAGAACATTTTGCAGCTCATGCACTGACCTTTATGCTTAAATATCATGTGGCATGCTCCATCTGTCTTGCTGCTTTTCTTTTATAATCATCCACATACAAACCCTAATTTTAGATGGTCAATATTTGCTTTTCCCTTAACCCCCATGGCTATGATCAATGGAGCAAGCCTCTGGCAGAGGCTATGAGGCCACGCATTAATGGCTGCATTCATTAAAAAGAACCCCACTTTAACCTATTTTTTTCATAACAATAATAATAAAAAGAAACCTCTGAATTGTGCACACCCAGAAAGATAACTGAAAATCTGAATAAAATGTGACATGGAGATGGCATCTCTTGGGTTCACTGATGGGGCAATCTGGGGAAGCCCTGAACACAGAATACTTTCCACACAGCTGCCAACACAACACATTTCACTAGCATGAAATATGCATAAATGTGTGTGGAAGGAAGGGGAGAGAGAGATTGAAGCAAAATTCTAAAATGAGCTGTTAAAAAGATGTATGCAGTGTAGCTGTAGCCATGTCTCTCTCTCTCTCTCTCACCCACCAACAGAAGCTGGGTCAATAAAAGATATTACCTCACCCACCTTGTCCTTCTACTGAAAAAGTGGAATTTTTACCAGAATGGTGGCTGCACTGAGAGATGCACAGGTTACTAATACCTATATTATAATAAAATCTATAGGTCCCAGCTGAGATTGAGACGCGATAGCCTTTCTATAGGCTTGGAAGGATTCTCTTTTTATTGGTAAATATCAATAAATGTTGATTTCACCATGCGCACACACACACACACACACACACCAACCAACAAATAAAATATTTCCACTGAGAATGCTTATCTGTAAATTTTGAGCAAAGTCAGAAAAAAGCTGCTTGAGAACATATTAGACATGGATCTAAGGCTATGTATTTTGCCAGGACATGTTGACAATTTGTGTTTTAATGGTTGTAAATGTAACATTGACCCCCCCCTTGGTTGGTGTCAGCAGGGATCAACCTGGGACCCTTAGAACTAAATTCTTGAGCCTCTAGTGCCTGAGGTAAAAGACTTGCGTCGCTTAGCCAACCTGTAGCAGGCTCATCAATCTCTAGCTGGCCTAGCCACCACTAGAGGGAGACAGAGTAATCATTTTCAGACCCCTCTCTTGTCTAAGCCACCAACTGTGAAAATTTAAATTAATAACTGAAAAAAGGTTTTAAAATATCAATATTATCCATTGAAATTAGAAAAAAATAAAAATCTAATTCTCTCAAGCCTGTTTTTACAGCTTGATGTAAATAGATTTCTTCCCCACTGAGCAACATGCCCTATGTCAGTACTGGAGGAACTGCATAGTGTTTAGATATCATAATTATGCTCTCTCCATGCGTTAGATAGAAACACATTTTCAGTCACCTCTGTGCTTGCTAACAGAGAAAACTGGGCATCAGCCTGGCTGATAATTTATCCCCAAGCGTGTGTGTATAACACTGCCTTCTTCTGGCTAGAATCAAAACTTCTTCACTGGTGTATTGAAGTAAGGAGGCCACAAAAGCAAAGCAACAAGCCGTCAGAAGGGGTTCCTGCACTTCATGGAACAGCCTAACTGCTCCAGAAGAGGACTGGCATGTTTTCAAATGTTGTCTCTTCTTATTGTGCACATAGGTAACTGGAATGGATTACAGAACCTGACCTAAAATTTGGACCCAGAAAGGAAACTTAAAGTGGAGGGTGATGGTGGAAAATGCATTTCAAAACCATTGGAATATATTCAGTTCTGCATTCTGTTGAAGGCTTGGTAGGAGTTTATTTCTAACCTTGAACACCTATTTCTAAAAAAGGGGACATAATGCACTGTAGCTAAACCTAATTTCATGATTTTTTTTACCCCTTTATCATCATGTTTACTAAGTCGTCATAACGACATGAGAGTGGCAATGAAGCCCCTGTATGCCCTGTTACCTAAAATCAGTGGCTGTGCTATCCCTGAAAGGACATCCACTTGAAAACGCATTGCCATTACTACCCAAAGTAGTAGATGAGCCCAGCTCCTAACCAGCTCATTGCCAGGGTCCACATGAGAAAAGAGGCTCTTGAATTCTGTGTGAGGATTTTATGTATAGAATTCAGACAGCATCGCTGAAGGGCCAGCAGATCAACTCAAGAAGGTAAATGTAGCTGGTGGATTTAGACCTCTCAGCCACAGTGGCCTTGATAGCCGACTTCTCGGTTTTTACCGGTGTTTTTCCCTGTATTTGTTCATTTAATGGTTTGTCTTAGTTGGCAAGTCTCTAACATACAGTGCAGTGAAATGTTCAGGAAATAGCTGATTTTTGTACTGCTTCAGGGCAATGAGCTTTAGCACTAAGCCCTGATGAGAGATCTGATTGTGTCAGAGAAATGAATGAGTTGTTAGAAGAATGTAATTCTACCTTTCTAGCCCAAACCATGATCGGACCAAAAGCCTTGCTTCAAACTTTGGGGGGAAATGAAAGTGTCAATCCGCATTAGGAAAACTTTGCATGATCCTCTGCAGGTCTCTTGTAATTGTTTTTCTTAATTAGCCAAATAAGTTTTCTCGAACCAGTTACAGCCTTTGCACATTATTCATGATCCCTTATTCATTACGATGGATTGTTAACTAGCAGGAAACTGAGCTTTCTGCCTTAGCTGAGCTGGCATGACTGATGGACTGAGACGGTCAGGAAATTCTTTTCACAGTTCTCACAAACTGAAGACTAACCATATTATTCTGTGGATTCTATAGCAGCTGGTAAGTGATTTTCAACTGAAAATGTACATTGCCTTTTAAGGATCACACCAAATATTTAATGGGCACTGTGTTAACTTTTCATCACACAGTTAGCCTACGTCAACTTCTAAAGGAATTTAGCATGGCTGGTAGGACAGTTGCTTCATCACTAAATGCCTATATAGCATTGTCTCTGGGCTTCGCTATTCACAGTGCTTCTTGGAAGCGCTTTCAAAATGCATGAAGATTAATATGTCTCTGACTTTTTATGAGCAGGTGACAGGCTGCTCTCCACCCCCCCCACCGAGAAGACCCTAACAAAATTTTCAAGATGCCCTGAGAACAAAAACGATTACAACTTTGCCAACTCCACTGATGGAACAGAATCCACTTATGGAATGTTCAGAAACGTCCTAGGAGACACTGTTAAGGGATGGCATCTGATCTCAGCCAGTGGCATTACTCTGAGTCACACCGCTGAAGGTGAGGTCAGAATGTGGCCCTAGGCAGTGCTCCCAGGGAACTTCCACTTTGAGATAACTCTCAGAGTTACTGCAGCTGGAACACATTTACAGCTCATCCAAAATGGGCCACTTAGTTCTTCATAAGGGTTGAATGCTGTGGATTTTTGTGTTTTGTTTTTGTTCTTGGATCAAAACTCCCATTGCGGTTAATAAAGATGTGCTTGTGGTGAGCTGAAGCCAGTGCTTTCATTTCACTGAGGCCTTGAATTTGAGTCATCAAGGCCAAAGATACATGTCAGGGTCTGGGAGGTAAAAGGCCAGCAAATTAGTCATCCACCATTCAACCCCACCCCAAGTCTGACATTTGGTACAGTGAGAACAAGTCTTAGAGGAGCTGTCCCCGAGTCTATTGTTTAAGGAACTCGACCTGAGTTGCAATGAAACAAATACAGTAGTTGAGTAATGAAACAGCAGGGTCAGATTGTAGTTCCAGAGCTGTTCCAAATAATTCCTTAGGCCAATTCATGGAAATATACTTCATTTTTTAAAATAAGAAATGTATATCATACACATATTTCTATATTTTTTAAACAAAAGCTCCACTCAAAATAAAACCACTGTGAACCTCCATATAAGAAAATGAGTCACACTAGGATGCGATGACTAAGTGGGAGAATGGGGAATTCCACTATCCACGCCAGCTTTTTATACGATCAATTTACTTTCAACAGGTGATGGGAGCTTCTCTTGCTGCCTTTTGTTTATTCCAAGAAATGTCATTGTTGTTTTTTTTAAACAAGTTTCAAAGCTGAATAATCAGGAACAGGCGTGCTTCCACTCAGAGCCCCCATAGTAAACACTGAGCCAGGGAATCCAAGCCAGTAGTGGCTGCCTGTGTTAATAAGGATTTACCAGCTGTAAAATTCCAAAACCTTGTGTCATATGAGGAAACCTTCCAAAACACTGGATTCCACTGTGTCTCAGTGAGTCTCTCACAGCTATGGCAACTCAGCTTCTGCAGCCACATTTTTTAAATATAAATATATACTTGGTGAATGTATCCTTAGATTCCCCCCGCCCCGTTTTGCAGTGGGGTTTTGGGATCGCTGGTTTAACATCTGACAACTTCCCCCTGGTGTGTGAGAATGCTTGGGGCACTACACATCACACCCAAGCTAAAGCATGCAGCTAGAACGATTGGCAGTGCTTTTTCAGCAACTGTTAGATTGAGAAAAGCAGAACGTTCCATTTACCAATGAAACTTCTCGTCTGCTCAACAGAAAAAAGACAAACTTTAAGCTGCCATGAAGGCCGACATAATAAGCATGTGGCATGTTGATGGCTGATGCTCCTCTTCAGCCAAATGCTCAAGCACTGGCATTTATCAAGGCATCTTTGTCTTTCTTCACCCAAAGCATTGCCCTCTACAGTTCATCCTGAAACTTGACCTCTTTTGGCAACAAAGCCTCCCAGCTGGGCTCTGGGCTCCACTCACAATTCTGCAGATATCTTTCTTTGGTGGCATGCAAGCCATAAGAAGAGGAGATTAACTTGTAAGGCAGTCGGTCACCTTTAACTAATATAAAAAGCAGGGGGGACTCCCCACACAGAGAAGTATAATATATTCCCTGACCCATCCTGCTGCTCTGCAGGGGTCAATTGGGGGAGGCTGTGCATCCAGAAGCATCCAGCATTAAAAGATGGATTGCAGCCACAAAATGAGAGGACCAGAGAAAATCCAGTGCAGCAAGAAAGGAACAATACTAGCACTGTAGCACATTTATTTAATATAGTACCCTGGGAAAAATCTTGTCAATCCATAATCAGTTGAGTAATCCCATGTTCAAAGGTGACAATCTCAGATCTATTGAGCCTGTTGCTTTTCCCAGAGTCTACAACTCCTTTTCTGACCTCTTCTACTGAAAAACTCAATCAAATTCCTGTTGTTCCTGACACTGAGTTCTGGGTTCAGTGAGTTAGAAAGTGGTGTGTGTGCATGTACATAGTGAGATTCTTATAAAATCAGAGTGGTAGGTTAAACTATAATCTCTTTAAGGCATGTTCTTTTGCTCTGGCCACTCTCAAAATTTAGATTTTCTCATTTCAGTTCCTTTGAGTTTGAAATTTGCTCTCAGAATTTACTGGGGCTTCCTTGGAATCCTGCAGATTGTTCTCTAGTCTAGGGTCAGAAAGCAAACCTTTCTGCAGGGAGAAATGGGAGTGCTTTATTGTGGAGCCTGAATTTTCCAGGGTGTTGAAAATGGCCTGAAGTTTTTGTATTTCCCTTGGATGTTTTTGAGGTGAATGGAATGATCATTAATAAACTGGAAGGATTATTAGAAGGTAGCTGTTCCCCTATTTCTCACCTACTTTAGACTTAGCACTATGAAAAGAGAAAAGGAACATTGCTCTAGGGCAAAGAATGTCTTCTTTATACTTGGGCACAATAGGGCCCTCCCTTGACTGGGGCTCCTGGGCATTACTTTAATATAAATAAATAACTGCATATTTGAATTATGGCCTGGAAATGCATGCAATTGTGTCATTAACTGGGAACTGTAAAGTAAAACTTTAGCACTGGAAGGGCATGTGCTTCTAGTGGTTTGTGCCTGAATCTATGCACATATATGACAATCAATGCAAGTGAGAGTGCGTGTGTTTAAATTAAAGGATGTTGGCAGGTCTGGACTGCAGAATGCCTACGTGCACATTCTGGCAGGGCTCTGCACACCAGCAAAACTGTATGTCACTAAACAGCATGCAAGTCGCAGCAAAGCACAGAAGCGCACTTCCAGAAGTGGCCTTAATTCGGGCCAGATTTTAGGAGCAACATCTGAAGCATTCATTAGTATTCAATGGGAGCTGGAGGTGCTCAACAGGATTTAGCCCTTGATGTGCCCATGTCCAACTAAAGCCCCACCAAAAAAATTGTTCTCTAGGTGCCACTGTGTTTAGTTTCTGTCCTCGCATGGCTTCCATACTCCCTCCACTGCTTTTGCCCCCTTTGCAACCTGGCATCACAGAGCTAAAAGACCTGATTCTCTGAGATGCTGAGGATCCTGAACTCCCATTTAAAAATGAGGCTTTCCCCACTCCTCTGTATGCATTCAGTGACTTTTAGGCCTGTTTTTCAGATGTATCAAGCACTTGCTGCTCCCACTGACTTCAGCTGGAACTGAGGGTCCTCAGGACCACTAGATGTCAGGCTCCAAGTAAAGAGAGAGTTAAGATTGAGCTTTTCTTATTTGATCAACAAGCGTTCATTTTAACTACCTTTATAGTGGCAATCCACACATTTCCTCAACTAGAGGCAGAGATTATAAAAGCCCCAGTTTCCTTTAAATTATGGTAGATAGCTGGGTATAATGCATTTCAGTAGGATTGCCAACATGCATCATTATGTCCAGTTTAATCTTCCTCTTTGGAGGAGAAATGCCAAACAATAGAAAGTGCCCCTACGCTCACCTGCTTTGAATGAATTAATATTTAAAGAGTGCAACTCTTGACAGAAAATTTGCTGCAAAATGTGTTATTTTTACAATCGCCGTGATATGTTTCTGAGAACCGGACGTACTTGCCCAGTGTCAGCGTACTGATGTGTGTGGTGAAGGCTGTGCCGGTGTTACTAGAAATCAGCAACAGAAGTAGAGCAAACAAACTCAGTTGTTCATTATTAGAAGGCAGTGAGGGATGGGTATTCCAAAAACTTTGGCTTGTGTATTTGCATGTCTACCTATGTGCGCAGGCATAATCACTTTGTGCAAAGCAGGCAAATGGAGCACAGATGGTTTATTAGGCACATTTGAACATGCAATCACTCATTTTGTATATGCAATCAGGGACTTGCTCACACAGATTAGAAGCACATGTATAAGTGCACAAGAGCAGTTACAGTAGTTTCTGTGACAGCTATACCCAAACAATCTCTCTGACATGTTGTGGCTGTCCAGTCACCAGTTCAAGTTAAGTGTGGCTAAAACACAGCTCCGAACCCCCACTGCGAAACATTCCCTACTGCTTCCTTTCTCAGTTACTAGGGACAACACCATCATCCTGCCCGTCAAACAGGCCTGTAACCTGAGCATCTTTTTCAACTCAGACCTATCTCTAGATCCTCACATCCGTGCTATGGCTAAATCTTGCCAAGTCTTTCTGCATAACATCTCTAAGACACTGCCATTCTTATCCCTCCACGCAGCTCAAACGCTCATTCAGGCTCTTTATCATAGTGCATCTCCATTACAGAAACAATCTTCTCTCTGGCCTTGACAAGTGCAAACCTGCCCTGCTCTTATCCAGTCAGAATGCTGCTGCAAAGAGCATTTTCCTAGTCTATCACTTTGGTCAAGGCACCCCTCTCTTTGAATAACTCCACCGGCTCCCACCTCTCCAGCACATCAAACACAAGTTGCTTATGTTCACTTTCAAGGACCATCATAGCCAATACCCACCCTACCTGTCATCTGTCACTCACGACTGAGCTGTTGACGCCAGCCTCCATTGCCCACTTGTTAAATTTTCAAACAAGCCCCTTTGTGTTTTCTCCTGTGCTGCCCCCTACACTTGGGAGCAGCTCCCTGTGAACATCTGCACAGCCTCATTATTGACCTTCAAATCCTTCCTCAATACTCTTTTTTGCTTTGAGCCCTACAAAAAATTTGACAACCATTAGGCTGCTGGTGTGCAGGAGCACAGCCTGTCATGCTGACTAATATTGTCTCACTGGTTCCCTGTGCTCCCCTGACTGCCTGTCTCCATCTTTCGTCCCTTGTCTTATACTTAGCTTGTAAGCCCCTTGGGGCAGGAACCATCTTTTTGTTCTGTGTTTGCACAGTCCCTGCTACAGTTGGGTCATGGTCCATGACTTGGGGCTATGGTGCTATAATAAATAAGAACAGAGCAATGAAGAGATATACTTCTTAACAGAGCAGGACTTTCCTTTTGGATTCACTATGGTGGGGTCACTGAGACTGGATGTAAATCAGGATGAAAAATCTATCCACTTTTGTAGCTACCAGGGAAGTGCAAACTGTTTTTGCCTAATCTGAAGCCTGCTCAGCTATCCTGGGTTGAAAAGTTCATCTAAAAACTTTAACATTATTAGGTTCCGATTCTGTGTAGGGCAGACTGTGGGAAAGGGAGCGGAGAGCAGCCAAGAAAATTTCTAGTGGAACAATTAATACACTGGGCCAAATTCTGCTATTTCTTACACTGGTGCAAGCAACCCTGTTGAAGACCAATTTTTTTATTCCCCCTGGTAGAGCAGGATTATCACCTGCAATATATTTTGTAATTAAGCAGTCTCTTGCATGACACCTTCAAAAAGGAAGCAGCAGACTGGGCAGCCACATGCAGCTCTTTTGAAGTCAGTCAGCCTCCATATTGAGTCAGGGGTCCATGTATATACATTGCTACTGGATTGGAGCCTTAGATACCACAGAGATGGGAACCTCAGAAATGTGAGATAGACAGACTCCAGGGGGAGAAAAAAATCAGGACTCTGCTGTTTGAATATGGAGGGTTGGGGAGATTTTTCTTAAATCGACTTTAAGCATCAGAGACCTTAACAGCTGCACCAAGTTCAAAGGGCACAGAGGCAGCCACTTCCTCTCTCTATACTGCATAGCTGAGTTAATGAAAGATTTATGGTGGATCTACTCCAAAGACATATAATTTCCATTTGGGTTGTTCTTCCACCTCCTGCATTGTCCTACAGATGATTCATGATGTCCACGTGGCCACCATAAGAGTTTGGCAAAGGAAAACACCATGCATATGTATGATTCTCCCAGAGGAACAGGACGCTTTTCTACCACTTGCAGAAAGCAGCAATATCCAGCACACAAAATGGGAGTAAATACAATGCAATGGGAGTAAATACAATGCAATGGAAGGCGTGTAATTTGCAAATTACTACATGGTAATTAAAACAAATCTAAAAGGGAAATTCCAGAACTTTGTTTTACATAGATTTTACTAGTAAGGTTAAGGCTCAACCAAAACATGGACAGCCTTGAATTTCTGGACGTTTGAAACCCTTCTCCGACACTGGAGCCCGCCTCTACCAACGTCAACATAAAAAGACTAATTTGGCCTCAGAAAATGAATGCTTGTCTGCAGATTCACTTGCTCCCTTATCAAGTTTTATAGACGCAAGTATGATATTTACTTGAGTAAATACTTACCAAGTAAGTGCAAATCTTAACCCACTTTCTGCCAGATTCTTAACTGATGTAAATCAGTGTAGCTCCATTAACTTCACTCAGCTATAATGACTTACGCCAGCTGAGGATCTGGCCCTTAGTTCTGAGATGCCTGCTTAATAAAAGCATGCAATGCAGTACGTGGTTGGAGCTCAAGACTACAGTGCTTAACTGTAGCATCCAGCCACTGAAGTTCACTTCCTGCTACCATTTCCTGTACCAGTCTTAAAACAACAGAGTTTTATACAGTGCTGGTTAGTGAGTTCATCAATTTGTGTTGTGGTCAGTACAACAGAGCAAGCACTGGTTATTTTAACATTGCCAGGCAAAAATATTTCAGCCTATCACCTAATGAGTTGCCCAGGGAAAAATCTAGAATGTCCTCTTTGATGTAGTGAAATAGTTTGTACACAAAATCCAGCAACATTTACCATTGTTCCTTATGGCATATTGTATGTTAGTATCAAATATGGGTAGAGTGTCGTTTCTCTAATGATGAATGTTGAGTTTTCTATAAAATCCAAAGAAGAAACTGAAAGGTCATCTCAGGAATGGCAAATTTAGGGGTTCAGTTTAGAGAGTCAAGTTTAATTTATTATTAAACACTTTAATAGCCCTTTAGCTCTGGTTCTTATTGCACGACATGTCATACATCCTCAGTTCCTAGTTCAGTGGAGAGACTGGCCTTTTGACCCCACATCCAAACACACCCAGATTCTGGAGAGTTTGCAATTCAGATCAAAATTGTCAGATTGACCAAATGGCAAATTCACTGCAAAAAGGGTACATTAAAATTTCTCGCTGCATGGAGAGGTGTGTGCTAGTCTCTTTGCCAAAAGAAAATAAAAAATTCTGATCCTCTGGTTCTGTCAGCTGGATTGCTAGGGTGGCCTGAAACTTCACCTTTTAAGGATCACGTCATCTAAGCATGTTCAGAGCAGTTGTACACACTGTACAGTGTTTAAACGCCCATACTTGCAAGTGCCCTGTTTACGCTAGTGCTCCCACTCTTGTTAGCACCGACAGAACCGAAACGGGGAAAGACAATGTGGAAAATTTTTGAGACAATTTCCCCATGCAGACAAGGCCCATGCGTTCACAAAGTGAAACTCGGAGATAATCATACTTTCCCTGTGTGCTGGTGCAGCTTCCTTCCTTCACAAAGATATAATCCTTGCATAGGCTCACTAGGGCTGCTTAGCTATCTGAAAGCGGAAGCAACAATGATGGGGGCACCAGAAAGATGCACAACCCACCTATTGTGGGTTTATTTTGGCTTTGTTTGCTTCTGAACAGCTTATCAGTGTTTCTTATAAGAGAGCATGACGATCAGAGTTGCAGCACTCAAGCTACTCCTTTAAAAAAAATTCTTAGTGTTTCTCCAGCAGCTTGCACCCAAGGGTCTCAAATACTGTTATAAACATGATTCCGACATGCCATTATGAACACACAGTAAGCAGAGGTTAGCAAAGATGGTAAGGATGACTCTAGTAAAAATTACAACCCCTGAGCAACTATCATTCTTTTCGTTCTAGCAACACTTCATGATTCCGGTGCTAGGCACTGTAAAAACTTATAACAGGCTGTACACGTGTAGAGGCAGGGACTACCTACGGGCTTGACTACACAGTAGGGTAATGCACATTTCAGGGGTGTGATTTCTAAAGCGCACTCGTATGCAGCACGTTAATTGGTCCATGTAGACCCTGCTGGAACACACTAAACCGTTTCAAACTGCTATGTTAAAGTGCACTAGGGAACCTCTCAGGCTGGATCTATACAGACCAATTAATGTGCAATTCACTAGTGCACTTTAGAAATCACACCCCTGTAGAGTCTACCATCCCACCTTGTAGACAAGCCTTAAACAGACAAAATAAAGGTGGTAGCATGTGGGGGAGGAAGAGGAGGAGAAAGGACGTATCAAATATATACAATTGTAAATTGCAACCTTAACTGTGTGTTCTGCCAAGAGCCACTAAGGCTGCTTGGAAAACTTGGAAAATATATATGGTTTTAACGAACCAATACTATTTGCATGTGATGTTATTGAAGGAAGGTGGGGGGATTTTTCCCTAGAGAGCTAGATTAAATATTTTTATTTTATTTTATTGCTACTGACATTTAAGAGTTCATCTGTTCCTTCTGCTAATTCCTCACTTGGGGCCAGCTTCTGAAATACTTTAGCAGTTCAGTTACAAGTTTGATTTTCACCTGCAGGTATCATAGTTACGCACACAAATCAGGTAGTTGAAGATGCAAATATCTGAATGTGTTTATATAGACAATCACCTGACTTGCATAACTGTACACTAAAAAAAGGAGCACATTACTTCTGATGGGAGATCATCAATTTTGATCATGCATATGTAAATCTGTATTTGTGTATGCAATGCGTATTTTGTGCAAGCAAATGTGGGTTTTGTAAATGCAAAATGCAATTTTTGCTGACATTTTTTAGGGTGACATGCTGAATTTAGGGTCAAATCCTGCAAAGTGCTGAGCACTGTTGACAGGCAAAATTAAGGGTGCTCAGAACCTCTTGAGACACCGAGGGTATGTTTACACTGCCAAAATACCTGTGGCACTAAGTGTCAGAACCCAGGCCAGCTAACTTGGGCTCACAGGGCTTGGGCTGTGGGGCTAACAATTGCAGGGCAGACATTCAGGATGGGGCAGGAGCCCAGGCTTGGAGATCCTCTATCCTTGTGGGGTCTCAGAGTCTGGGCTCCAGTTTGAGCCCAAACATCTACACTGCAATTTTATAGCAGCGCAGCATGAGCCCTGCAAGCTCGAGTCAGCTGACCCAGGCCAGCTGCAGCCATGCCGGGGGTCTTTTATCTATATAGATGTACCCTCAGTGCCTTACAGAATCAGTTTCTTAGTCAATAAAATGTATATCAGTATGATACAAGTTTTAGATCAAGAACAATATCAAATTAGTTGGCTTATAAAAAGGATTGTGCAAATGTGAGAAATAATTTTTTGTGAAATTTCTCATTAAACTATTTTCCAATTCATTTCAGGACTTTTCACATGCCTGAAATTTCACTATTCTATGGAGGAGCTATTTTCACATTGAAAACGTGGAAAATTATGATTTTGTTGTTGTTTTGTATTTAAAATTGTTCTCTCTAAGGAAAAAGTTGAAATGATAGGTATGCAATATATATGCAACAATAGATTAAAAGTAACTTTCCTTGCATTTCAATAGGAATACAAAAATCATCCTATTTTTATAAAAAAATACACAGGATTCATGTTTTTTTCAAAGAAGATGGACTCATTTTGTACTGGATTTGCAATAGAAAAAATTCAGTTTCAAATATATCTATGATAGTATTTAGCTTTTAAAAAATGAAATACAAATAGCATTAGAAAATTGCAACAATATACCTAAATGTCATCGTATTTCTTTGATAAGGTTTCATATTTCTGCTGATCCATGGTTTCTTTGTACTCCTCTGGGCCTCACATAACAAGGTGCCCTTGATTTACAATTTATTTACTGGAGCCTGAAAATTAAGGGCCTATCGCAGATATTTACTCCCATGAGTAACTTTACTTATATGATTAGCTCCAGTGACTGCAATGGCTTTACTCATGTGAACTTTAGTGGGATTACTCATATGAGTACAGTTACTCATAATGTGTGACATATTTTTAGGATCAGTTCCTAAGACTGTACATTTCATCAGAGAAACACTGCAAAATCTGCCTTACCTGATGTCTTCTCAGTGAATATAACTTTAGACTCTGCTGTGAAATTCTGACCAGACAGGATCATCTGCTGTCCACCGTAAACTAGGCAGCTCTCAATATCTTGTCTTTCAACCATTGGAAGCTCATGAGCAGATCTTTGGGCTGTAGACAAAATGCAGACATGAATGAAATCAAATATGATTTACCAGGACTTTCCAGATCTTCACAGAACTATCCACGGATTGATCTTGTCATCGTTACCATTCTCTTGCTGCCAAAGGAGCTTCTCTAAGATGCTAAATTTAGGTTAAAAAAGGAAACATAAACTTACTCAAGACCTTTTATTTGGAAACATTCAGGATCTGGCTCCAAAGTTGTAGCTGTGCTGGCCTTACTTCTTGCCCTTGACAAAGGACAGCTTGGATGAATAAGCTGGAGCGTGCCCATCTCTGTTTCCAAATAAACGGCCAAATTTTAAATGCTCACACACTACAATCCTGGAGCCTTAACATTCTACCTGCCAGAAGGATTCCACTGAACGACACTGAATTCCTTTTTTAGAAAACCAGTACAAAACTCCACTCCTTTCCAGCAGGACAGACAACATAAAAAGGCTTCAGAACAATCCATTCACTAACAACAATGCACAACTGCTGTGTACACAAAGCCCTATGTTTGTACCCAGGGCCGGCGCTTCCATTTAGGCGACCTAGGCGGTTGCCTAGGGCACCAGGATTTGGGAGGGCGGCAGACTGCTCCAGTGGACCTCCCGGAGGCGTCCCTGTGGACGGTCCGCTGGTCCCGCGGCTCCGGTGGAGCATCCGCAGGCACGCCTGCGGCAGGTCCACCGGAGCCCTGCGCTTAGGGCGCCAAAAACCCTGGCGCCGCTCCTGTTTGTACCCTCAAACAGCTACTTGGAAACACAAGATGGGCCACTGCATGCACACAGCACCATTGGCACACAGAAGGCCCTGCAGTCATGAAGCTGCAGCAGTGGCTGCAGCACAGCTCTGCTGCACTCTGTGACCTTGTGGGGTTACTTGCCTCTGCAGGGATAACTGAGTGACAGGTCTACGTACTACAGAAAGAGAAAATTTTAACGTAACAGGATAAACAACAAGGAAAAGACCAGCTGAAGGAGGATCAGTGTGGAGATATGTTATTGATTGATGCCCATCTATAACAGAGAGGGTGGTATCTACAGGATGGGGCAAGTCGGGACCACGATGGGCCATAGACCAGGAATATTTCTCCACCTCTCTGGATTTAGTTATTCCAGTCAGGCAACTGGAGAGAATAATACTTTGCTGCCTTGCAGGAGGGGGAGAGAGAGAGAGAGTTATGAAGCAGATGAGGCTCCTCTACAGAAATGTAATATAGCATCTTCCAGATCATAATCATTGAATAACATGAGTTAAAACAATTCATACGGGCAGGAAAAAAGCTTCTAGGAATCATGTCTCCATCCACATTAACCTGTTTCCTCAAGCAAGCCCGCTTGTTCACAAGCAGCAGTATCTGAAAAAAGCCATGATCCAGGAGTCTTTCCCCAGAACAGACATCTGGGAAGGATCAAACACCATCCTGGGACCAGGCCTGGTGTTTAGCCCAAATGTATTTGTGTACACATTTTTTTTGCAAGTGATGCTATAGAGGCTGGGTACAGGCTCAGCTGACAAACTCCACCTCCAATCCCAGAATACACTTTATGCTTATTTAAAAAATATAGTTTCATATTTATCACGGTAACTGTGTCATTGTAGATTTTTTTTGTTTTGCTTTGAATGTAGGACTATCTTTTGCCTTATTGTACCCATCAAATGTATTATGACAGCTGGACAAAGAAGATGCCAATGAAGAGTATCTATGCAGACAACTTTCACAGAAGCTGTTAATTTCTTCCACATGGCTGTAGGATTAATCCCTCTTTTTAAATACTCAAGGTTTTGATGAGTTCATAATTGGATTTATCACAAAGACAGATTTATAGCCCTGAAAGCTTAAGAGTAAATAATAATCATAAAAAACCCATCTACTGCATTTAAAGGAGGACACACTTAAACTTCACCTGGAGCAGTAGTATGGCCTCTCATTCAGTCCAATGTTGTGTCACAATGAAGGTGTGATGTTTCTTTACAGGGTGACCACAGGCCTAATTTTCAATGGAGCCCAGCACTCACTGCAGCTTCCATTGATTTCAGTGTCTGAGGCAGGAAGTCTTAAATCCAGTTTCCTTTAAGGGCACACACTTACTCCTGCTTCTGAGCCCTGCAGCTACAGCTTTTTCTTTTAAAGGGGCCCACAGAGGGTAACAGATGCACTGGGATGTGTGCATGCATTCCAAGCCCAAGTTTTCCTTTACGGGCACCTTTAATTCTAAAAGTACTTTTCACACTGGCCCATGCAACTATGTATTCAAAATCCACACTTGATTTGCCCATGAAGGTTCAGCAACTGTGTGGCCAAATCTGGCAACTGCATACACAAATCGGCAATTACAGTCATTTGCACACAGTCACCAATGTGCACATGCAGCAATCATAACTACATGTATAAATTAGGCCCCCAGTTGCAAGTGAATTTTGTGCTTGCAACTGCACCTGTTGTTCCTCTGAAAATTGTGCTTATATATTAGGATCATTTTGCCTGTCATTGAAAGGCTGCCATTTCTGGGGGTGGAATAGTGACTATGCCCCCACCCCCTGAACCGCAGAATACTAGATGACAGTTTAGGACAGTGAAACATTCCATAGCTAATTAAAACGTCAGGATCGGAGGATTAAAAATATCAGTACTAAGAATTTCAATCACAGGGTCTGGTTTTTCTCCTTGAGGCAGGCATAAGGTTAATGGGAGCAGTAGGGGAAGACGTGAGGTCATGGTGCATAACATGGTTTATTCAGATGACATTTACCTGTATGCATCCAGCTGCCATTAAGTTGCCATTAATTGAATATTCTATTATTAATTATTATTATTTACTATTTTTTGATGTATTGTTTTCTCCCTGAGCCACAACTGTAATGTAACTGGCAAAGAAATTAGGCTCTTAGCATATGCCATGTTTTCACTTGTAAGAGGACAGAAGATTCACTGGTGTGTTGCTTCCATAGGATTATTGTGTTCCATTGCTAAGAATATTAATTACCAGTAAATCCCTTTCCACTAAGGCTCATGATGGATGACCTGTATGCAATAATTTCGCATTATTTCTTCTTCTCCCCCAGGGGTCAGCACTTCATAAAGTGACCTCCAGCTACTGTAGTTTATGAGCTTGAATAAATAAAACACTGTTGATTTAACCAGTTGGGATGTTTACTTTCAATAGCAACTGTTACTGACATAAGGCAGCAAAGCAAATGTTAAAGAAATACTTGCACTTGGCCTGAAGCAGCGTGTCAACCTATTAAACTGTGCATTATTTTTCTATTTTATTTGACTGTCTGCAAATCAAGATGTCATGGATCCTCAGTGCCAAGAAATACAATATGCCCAGTGACATGAGAGAAAAAGAGAACTGTTCTCGGGGGGGGGGGGGGGTGTTCTGCTGTGCCTCTGCAAGCCCCAGCCTCACAAAAGGGGAGGAGGATGGGAAAGGGGGAAGCAAATCGCTCCGTGTGCCATGCTTCAGACGTGCAGAGCACACGCCAGGCAGACTGTGTTCTGGCAGGAAGGGAGGTGGCTCCTACATCTTTCTGGTGGTTTAGAATGCTTTTCTCATTCATATTCATACAGCCCAAAGCCAGAAGGGGCCATTGGGATCATGTAGTCTGACCTCTTGCATAACACAGGCCAGAGAACTGCACCCAAACAATTCCTAGAGCAGATTTTTTAAAAAAGCATCCAACCTTGATGCCAGCTAATGAGGAAGAGGGTAAGTCCACGCCTTCCCTAGCACTTTGGGAAGGCTAGCAATGCCATAAGGATTTATGCTGCACTTAGGGTGCTTGTGGATTGGGATTGCGGCTGACCTCTGTGCAGGTGTGCATGGGTGTGGGAAAGCTCCTTGCACCTGCTCACTTTCCCCTTCCTCCTCTGTCCAGCTGCGGAGAGCCAACTATCATCTGCTCCTCACAAGTTCCCTGCAGAAAAGCTGATTGTTCTTTGTATGAAGAAGTTGGAAGACAGCAAGTGGCTCAAAGACCTCATTAGAGACAATCAGTCCTTGAGATAAGCACGCTCTGGGCCCAATCCTGCCCCAAGGGAGTGTTGTTAATGGCTGCGTAGCAGCCAGCGTTGTGTTCCAAGTGACAAACTCTAGTAACGCCCTTACAAGCATTATTTTAAATAATCACTGATCCTTCCAGCTTCACCTGAAGCCCCCTCCCCCATCACTCCAAGAGATGCCGCTCTTCTCTTCCACTTTCACCCTGCAATGCCTCACTTTGGATAAGCAGATCTAGTCCTGCTTCAGGGTCACGCATCCTTCATTGGCTGGGAGGGCTGCCAAGCATTACCTTGTTTTCCCCACATGCCGACGGGAGGATGACAATGACAGAGTGATTTTTGAGGTTCCAAAGTTTGTTTTAGCCCAATGCACAACAGAAACACTCTGATGTTTTCACAAAAATGTAATTGTGTCGATTTGGGGAGAGCAAGGTGTGCGGGGGAGAGTGGTTTGGGGGCTAGGGCCCTGGCCTCAGAGACCCAAAGAGTGTGAGGGTCTCTCTATCTCTCTCTCTAACCTTCCCAAGGAAAACTTCATTGAAACCAATACGTCTCGGGAGATATTTCCACTTTGGTGAAACAACATATTTTTGTGAACTTTCATTTAGCCAAAGATGTTCTGACCAGCTCTCGTACTGACTCATTCTGTGACTAAACTTCACTGAGTCTAACACTCGCCTGAGTCCCCAGAGAGGAACTTCCTAGGCATTCCTTGTGTGTGTGTGCACGGTGTGTGTGAAAGGAGCACTGGGATAGAATGGGAGATGTGAAGAAAATCACTAAATTGAGCTGCCTCTTGGGAGATGTAGACTTATGGGCTCGCCATGGGCAGCACCAATCCAGCCATCACATAAGGGACAGACACTCTGCTATATACACAGACATGGCTGGATCGTGTCCCCTTTTCTCCCGGTGCGAGAGCATTTTCAAAAATTAAATAAGCAGAATTAACATATATATGCTACCTTCACTGCGCTCGCCAAATGCTTATACATCATCAGGAATTACTCACATTGATAGGAATGTTAAAAGGTAGGATTTGATCCAAAGTCCACTGAAGTCAAGAAAGGGCTCCCATTGGCTTTGTTTGTCTCTGGATCAGGGGCTTACTTCTATTCTACATTGGCTCTTATGTTGCCCTCATCACTGTATTATCTCGGCATCTTAATCTCTGGGGCCTGTTCCAGTCTAGCTGCAATAATTTCTCCAAGAGCTTATCCTGACCTCCAAGAACACCTATGGAGAAAAAGTCCAAAGAACAGCTACCAGGGCTCAGTTACATACCCGGATTTCAAACTTCTGCAGGTTGTTTGGTCCCAGAGTTTTGGTTTGACCTATTATCATGGGGTCAGCCGCAAAATTCTGATCTGGTGCTGGGTTTGCATTTTGATCCCTCTCAAACTCAAAGGTCAGTGGTTTTTCAAATCAAGGTTGTCGGCTTGTGGCCATCCCTACCTGAAAGCTGAAAGGATTAGAGGCAGGCTGTCTAATGAGGAAAGTCTGAAATCATGATCTATGCATGGCTCAGATGAAAGACAATAGACGTGCTAGGATAGTACTGGAAAGGAATGACTGAACCTTACAAGATTTAGAATAGAGGCTTAGTATGTAAAACTAAAAGCACCTGGAAGCTAAACGTGCAAAAGCTTTAGATAAACAGTTCAGAAGCACAAACAAAGTTTGGCTTGGAACTGAGTTTTGGATGAAGGATCAGGTGTTCACTCCTACTTTACCTGACCTGGTTTGCCCAATCCATAGGCCTTTGCAGGGAACCAAAGAAGAAAGATTATTCGGACTGGTCAAAAGGGACAAGGAGGCAGCGATGAATGGAAGTAATGAGGAAATTGAAAACTGAAAGCGAGATGGTTATGGGGAAAAATTGCTGCCACAACTACAGCAAAGTGCTGGCACTGGCTCCAGAAGGAGCTTCACCAAAGCTCCATCACAAGTAGAGCTCACAAGAAAAATTGGACACTTGAGGAATTACGACCTGGATCCACATTGCAATTATCCCCCCATGCAAACTTCAGGCATCCCCTGGACATACCCACCCTTCCCAGTGTCTCAGCCAGCCCGAGATCACCTTAGCAGGCAGGCTTTCAATTAACTGATCCAAACAGGTTCCCCTGATTCCCAAGGCTCTTGACTCAGTCCAATGCCATACGGGGGAAAAAGAAGACAGGAATAGATGACTCAATTGATGCCTTCTGATGCTAAAAATATCTGATCCTATAAAATTCAAACTAAAACCTGAGAGCAATAGGAAATGCTCAACAGAGGCATAATTTGCTATGAAGCAGCAGAACAATTCTTCCTTCTCTTCTTAAAGTGAAACTTAATGAGCCAAAGTAAATATCTCTTTCCTCCTGTCACACTGTGTTTGTTAACCACAAGCTGCTCGCCTGAGGCAGTGTAGAAATTAGCAGAGCTCCTGAGCCCCATGCCTAGTTGAAGCACATATGTTCCAGAGGAGACTTCAGTCCAACAATCACAGTCACAGAAGCACTCCGAGCCTTCTGGGATATATGCATGGGAAGGCTGCAGGAGAAAGGGGACAAAGGCTAGAGGCAGTGCTTAATTTGTGCCAGGGCTTGCCAGTACTGAGCCCTGGCACCTCTAGACTTGGCATTTCATAGCCCTGGAACCTATGCCACATCAGTTCTGAAAATAAAAAATTTGTTTGGGCCCCAGCTCCTAATTGCTGGAGCCCAGCATGTCTTTCATTACAAATTAAGCCCTGGCAGGAGGGAGATCTGGATTCTGTAATTTCCATGAAGAGACTAGGGATGGGAGGTAATTTCAATAGAAGGGGTGCGATATTCTGTTTCCAGATAAGAGTGAAGAGTGGTGAATGGCCTATGTGAAAACTGCACCTTTCGTTAAATCAAATCAATCAATCAATAAAATAACTGTGTTTCTGGACCTCAGGGTTGCAGAGAAAAGCTTGAAAATATGACCTAAGTACACCAAAAACGCGAAAAAGAAGAAGTCAAAGAAAGAGAATCTAACACTGATGTAAAAACAAATCAAACTTTGGGGCCTGACTGTGTTCAGTGCTTGGGGTTGGCAATGCTGCCCTGTGTCCCACACTATTAGCCATGCTAGAACTACCTTGGAAAATGCTAGGGAAGCAGGAGAGCAATGTGGGATGAGAAGTTTAGAAAGCACTTGTTGCCAGCACAATTGAAGCAGCAGTTTGCACAGGGCCTTTCGGACAGAAACAATGCACAATAAATAGAGGGCTTGTTCATGCCCTCCCCTTGCACAGTACTGTTTAAATGAGACCCTTGGGGAGAAGGAGTAAACAGCATTATGGCAACAAAGTGAGTTAAGAATGGTACTTTCTATACTGCAATCCCAACACGTGATTAATGACAGGAAAACCATGGCTTCGCTTCACTTCACTGCAGAGTAACTCTCTGGGTATGCACAGCATTTCCTTTTAATCCCTCATAGAGGAGAGCTGCTGAGATTAACCTTTGCTCAAAAGTTTATGGTCTGCATAATGCATTGGGTTGTTTGCTTACACTTGCAGTAGCATGGTGATGGCAGGCAGCAAACGGGAGTTTACTCTCACACCAGGACTTTCAGCCTGAAACTGCGGATATGCATTGTCCCACTGTCTGCAGCTCCCAGCTACCAGGCCAAATTCTGCCAGCACCCATTGGGGTAAATATGGAATTGCAATTGCCTAGATTTACACAAAATGATGTTGAAAGAGGCAAACATTATCTCTGTCGCAATGAAATTTCCAATTCTAAATTTTGAAAAGGGAATTTTTTTAAAACAAATCCTATTATTTTTTAGCAAGAACCCTAAAAAATTTCGAAGTATGTTTTTCTGATGCTAAATTGGACAATTTTCATGAAATAAAAAAAAAGTTAAGTTTTTCAAATTTAATTGGGAAAATCTGCAATCAACTTAGCACTCATGCTCCATTAAAGAGGTAAATTAAACAATGTACCAATTGTCACCAGATCATTTATTACTGCTTTTAAACTCTATTAACTATCTCTATAAACTAAAGCCACTCTAGCCTGTCACTGTAGTCTGATCAGCTGGGATTCATAGCTGGGGAAAAGCAATAAATGATTTGCCAAGAAGACGACCACATTTTTTCAAATGACTAGCTCTTTCCATCACAGTTATTAATGTGCCATATATTATAAACTGAGAACATCTAGATTTATGGGAAAATCTACTAGAAGAAAAGAAAAATAAAGGAACCTTCCAGGGAAATTGATTAAAAGGAAACAAAATTTTGATCAAATTTAGTGGAACAAAATTAGAAAATCGAAACCATCTAAATTCCTCAGATGGACACAGTATTAAAGGAAGAGGTTTTTTTTAAACAAGCAACCAACCAACCACCTTATAAGAACAGGTTTTCAGAAATCTCTGTTATGTCAACTGCAACCATTGTAAAGAATTTATGAAGCTGGCATAACATCCGCTAACTTGGACTGCATAATAAAAGAGCTTCAAGATACTTCAGAAAAGACTAACAAGCATCTACTAGAACAGAAGCTGTGACATAGCTTGAATGGTATTCATGATTCTTGCATTCATTTCCCATGAGGGATTTTTTGTTTGTTTGCAAGAACCTTTGAGAAAGCAAAATGCCAGTGTGTCTCAATGCCAGAAGCACTCATGGAGCTACCTGGAAATCCCTCCTTCTCTTTATAGAAATTTGAGTCAAGGAGCAGAAACAAAACCATCTGACTCAGGTAGCCAATCACACACCAAGTGTAAACCTCAGCCAATAGTAAAAGATGCAGTGCAAGCAATGGGCTGAAGTAATTTCACAGAAAGAGTTTGAACAATTCTGTAACATTGGACAAGCTTCTAAAGATTCAAAACTGTTCATGGATGAGTCACAAAGAGGAAAAAAAGGAGGGAGGATAGATATATTCGCTTAATAAGCTTTTCATGATGGAGAGTTTGCCCAGCTCTAATACCAGCTATGTATCCAGAAATGCCATGCTGAACCTAACATAGAATCATATTTTGGCACTAAAGAAATTAGGGGTCCGATTTTCAGAACCGGAGACCAGATTGTTTCTTATGGATGAGCAGGCCTAGGTGAGTGAAAGCAGCCTTCCACCTTTGTACCCCTGCACAGCAACAGGACACAGTCACCGTCCAGGGCAACACAAGGACTGCATTTTTTGAGAGCCCGTGGGTTTAGGGTTGCCAGGCACCCAGTTTTCAGCTGGAACACTGGGTCGAAAAGGGACCCTGGTGGCTCTAGTCAGCACCGCTGACCAGGCTGCTAAAAGTCAGCTGGGGGGGCTGGGGCTAAGGCAAGCTTCCTGACTGCTCTGGCTCCGCACAGCTCCTGGAAGCAGTCACCTGGTCCCTGTGGCCCCGAGGGCAGCCAGGGAGGCTCTGTGCACTGCCTCCACCTGAGTGCCATCTCTGCAGCTCCCATTGGCCAGGAACCACGACCAATGGGAGCTGCTGGGTGGTGCCTGCGGGCATGAAGGTAGCGTGCAGAGCCTCCCTAGCCATCCATGTGACTAGGGGACGCAGGGACCTGGGTGCCACTTCCTGGGAGCTGTGGTAATTGCTGCTGGAACCCCACACCCCTGCCTGCATCCCAACCCTCTGCCCCAGCACGGAGTCCCGTCCCACACCCAAACTCCCTCCCAGAGCCCACATACCACACCCCCCCCACATCAGTCCCCCTGTCTCAGCCTTGAACCCCTTCCTGCACCCCAAACTCCTCATCCCTGGACCCACCATAGAGCCCACACCCCCAGCCGGAGCCCTCACTCCCCCCACCCCGCACCTGAACCCGTGCCCCAGACCAGTGACCGTGAGTGAGGGTGGGGGAGAGTGAGCAATCGAGGGAGGGGGATGGAGTGGGGGGAGGGGCCTCAGAGAAGGGGCAGGGTAGGTGTGGGAAAGGGCTGCTCGGTTTTGTGCGGTTAGAAAGTTGGCAACCCTATGTGGGGTACAAGACACCCCTGTGCACCAGGCAGAGTATGTTGCACCTCCTGAAATGTTGTGGTAGCTGGCACACTCCCACTGTGTGTCCCACAGCCCACTGTGGTTGTTGGCTCTGCACTGCATGTATTACTCAGCTAGGCCCTAATTCAGCAAGATACTTAAGCTTGTGCCTAACATTAAGGACATTGATTTATGTGCTTAAGTAACTTGTTAAATAACGTTAAATAAATCTGTACATTACCATAACCATATATGCAATGCACAGGTGACTGACCAGCGTGTACAGGCACTGGAATTGTGCACACACAATCACAATAACTGCACGGGCATATTACCTGTGCAAATACGCTCATGTGCAGAGAGGTTTGAGGGCTGGGGGAACAGGCCAGGTGAACACACTGCTATGTGGATACACTGGCTATAGATCTCTGCAGACATCTGGTACAGACGTGGGGGCTAGTACAGCATCCTGTAGGGGAGGATTTCTACCAGCCCATGTAGTACCCCCACCAGTGAGTGCCAAGCCCATGAGGGAGTGGATTTAGCCACAAGCAAACATAAACGGTTGCTACAATTAACGGTGCAGTTTAAAATTCCTTTGCTTCATCGATTGCTTCAGAGTAAAAGCCACAACCACAAAAGTCACTAGCTGCTGAATAATCTAGATGTCTAGATACAAGGTCCCTTCTGAGACATAACGGATCATTTAAATACTGCACAAGAAGATATCACTTCTTCATATCCTTCCATACATCTGCCTTGGGAGAAACTTATCCTAATGATATATTTGGAATCACTCCTGAATCTGAGGGCTGAATCTGACATAGGTGAGGTGGAATAAGACCTCCCCATGAAAGGAAGATACTTCTACAATTCACTGATTCACAATTCTTGCCTCATTGCGGTCGATGATCTGCTGACATCAATGGGAGTTCTTAAGCAGGCTCAGCCTCTGTTGAGGTGGACAGTCCAGTGTTCTGTCACAACTGGCAGAGCAAATGACCAGTTCACTTGAAGCTGCTACATAATGATGTTCCCCTTGGAGACATTTTAAACTGCTGCTGGATATGGTGGGTCTTATGGGAGGGTTCATCATGGACAAGGACTCCCAAGTGGCAAAAGGGAAAATATAGCAGAACAGTGAAACCACGTAAATACTAGATGTGGGGGTGGGGTAGGGATGAGGATCTGACCCAATAAGTATCCTGGATTGCGGCATCCATGCTGACGCTACACTTTGTTATTCTGACCATGTGATCTGAGCTAATCTGAGTCGAAGCTAGAAGGCATGAGTCTGCCAGAACACAGCTTTCTCCTTTATTGTGTGCTTTTATCTGCTTTGCTAATGCTGCTGGTTTTCCCAGAACTAGGCTGAGGTTAGTATCTGGTGCTGTCACTTGTAAACATTGATAATTAAATATTGGACATTAGAAATGGAAAAGACGTATTACTCCTAATTATCTAGTCCATCCCATCAGGCCAATGCAAGATGGCTCCCTAAAGTACATTACAGTGCTTTGTCCCAGCCTGCGTTAAATTTCCCAAGTGAAGGGGCTTTCTCTTTTTTCCTTGGGGAAACAAATCCATTTTTCCCAACAGGTATTTTAGTTATTTATAATAGGAACCTAAATTTTCTTTGGCTCAATTTAATTCCAATAATCCTAGTGATAAGCCAGCTGGGCCAACCTCTGTCTTCTTGGAGTTTACATCCTTCAAATATTTGTAAAAAGTTATTATGTCACCAGAGTAAATGTGTAGCCAAGTTGAGCAGGCCGACATTTTCGAAATAGCATAGGTGCTATTGCAGCAATTCCACAAGCAAATTAAACATGCATGTGCAAAATGGTGCATGCAAATAACCAGCTACCTGATTAACGCCTACAGTCCTGTTGACTGTGTGCACAAATTCAATGCACAGTTGTGAATGGTTTTAAAAAACTTCAGCCTGCATTCTTTTCTAAAGAAAGCATTGTTCTTTGGGCGGGAGCCCAGACACCTGAGTTCTGTTCTATGCTTAGACACTGACTCACTGTGTGACTTTGGGGCAAGTCACTTAACCACTCCGTGCTCATTTAAACCTCTCAGGCTACGTCTTCACTACCCGCCGTATCGGCGGGTAGCAATCGATTGCTCGGGGATCGATATATCGCGTCTCATCTAGACACAATATATCGATCCCCGAATGCACATATATCGATTCCGGAACTCCACCAACCCGAACGGAGTTGCGGAGTCGACATGGGGAGCTGCGGACATCGATCCCGTGCCGTGAGGACGGTGAGTAATTCGATCTTAGATACTTCGACTTCAGCTACATTATTCACGTAGCTGAAGTTGCGTATCCGAGATCGATTTTCCCCCGTAGTGTAGACCAGCCCTCAGTGAAGTGAGTATAAGACTTACCCTACCTAGCTCACAATGGTCCATTGAAGTTTAAATCATTTTGAAAATTGCTTTGATACCTGTGATCACTTTGATCTCTGATCTCTTCAGATGAAAGTAACTAGGGAGATGTAAAGTTCCACTAACCTTCCCTTATCAACCAATCTTCCTTCCCCTTGCCCACTCTAGTCACTTTTGCTGCTTTTCTCCAAACCGGCTAACACCACGATTAAATTAATATTTGTAACACTTGATTTCTTATCACAAAACTGCTTCTCCTCCCCCACAACACTTACACTAATTGCTCTAAATAGAGCCTGCCTCTGAATTATAAAACACATGGTGGCCTCTTCAGTAACCTCCTTCACATGGCTTGTTACAAAATGGTCTTTGTTCCCGGGCATGAGTCATGCAGCGCAAGAAGTGAAAACTGTTCATGGTGTATTTGTGAAATCCCCAAACAATCAAGAAAGCTCCCATTACCAACAAAAAGTATCACAGGATGTGCATAGGCCAGATAAGTAGGTGGAGCCCTTCCAGAAATGACTCTGAGGATTAGGTTTCAGAGTAGCAGCCGTGTTAGTCTGTAGCCGCAAAAAGAACAGGAGTACTTGTAGTGCCTTAGAGACTAACAAATTTATTTGAGCATAAACTTTCAAGGGCTACAGCCCACTTCAGGTGCACTTTATGAGAGACATTTTCATGGCCCACTGCCTATGGTTTCTTAAAGTCCAAGCCTGTCAGCTGCTGAGTGTCCTTAACTCCCATTAAAACCAGTGGGAGGTGTGGGCTTTTCAGCATCTTACAGGATCTAGTCCTTAAAGAATCAAATTCATATGCTTTCCTCCATCTCTGTTATGTTCTCCATCATGAGAATACCAGAAAACCAGGGGCTTTTCCTGTTTTGTTCTTGTGCACCTCTGCTGTGCCCCGAAGCTTTTAGATAAATTAAATAGCTATCGAAGACGAACCCAAGCTTCAAAATCCAGATCTCCATTGTACATACTCTCCTTCAACACCCCCCGCCCCTCAAAAAAATCAAAAAACAAAACAAAAACCCCAAACCAACAGCTCAAGGTTTTTCAGCTCTGCAGATTAGAGTAATCCATAACCGAAATAGAGATTAACCACAAAGTTAGGATCTGATCTAGATTCTGATTCCAAACATCCCGATGTCTGTGAACATTTGGATGCAGAATTTTCCTTCTGGCATCTTTGTACTAGATGCAAAAAATGTCTCTGGCGTACCTTAGGTAGGTATGTTAAACACACACACACATATAGCCACTAAATGCAGAAAAGAGGATGATCTATCAGTCAGAAGGATCCAGCAACAAGGAGCTAACGTTAGGTTGGATTTTCAAAATGCCTGATGGGAATTAGGCACCTAAGCACTTTTGAAAATCCTACTATAAAGCCTTTCCTACTCCCAAAGTTAAATGCTTCTGCCTGGGACACAAACCCTATAGCCAAATTCTGCCACATGCTGACATTTGGAGCTCGTGTACATCTCTAGATCCCGAAGCTGCAACTCTGCATGCCTGAACAATCCTTGCTCACTGATAAATCCTCGAATTTCAGTGGAACTACATACATCAGTAAGGATAGCTTACATGAATGAGAGCTGCGAGACCAGGCCCCTGATCTGGAGTCAACCAGTGAGAAAGGCAGAGCATCTGCACTTTGTCAAATGATGCGTACACTGCGTGGGATGTGCTAATTTCCCGTTATTGCATTCTGGTTTATAAGGACAATGAAATGTGATGGGTAGTGGGCAACTTACAGCATTCGATGGGATTAGATGCTGTTTGCAAAGAGACTATTCTGCCACTGGATTCAGGGATGTGCACACGGAAGACAAGCCGCACCCTGGTGTTCTTCCTACCAATGTCCGTCTCCCCCTTCCGCAGTTCGATGTCCGCGTTCCTCAGCTTCAAAATCCCCGCACAGTCAATGCTGACAAACAAACAGAAGCCATGTTGGGTATGTGTATGTCAGTGTTTCTGCTCTCAAACATTTCAAAGACATTTCAAAGACAAAAGAGGGCTAAACCATTTTGCCTCAATGATTTTGAAGAAGCAAAGATAAAAGAAGCCCTGAATTCTCTTTCCTTTTGTAATGTAGGTATTACAGTTAAACGTCCGAGGGTTTTCAGCAACATGACTGGGCAGTTGTGCATCTAATTTGGGACTGCTACATGTGTGCGGATAGCTAGTTGCACACCTAAACTGTGCAGCAAGTGCAATGCTCCGATACTATGATGATTAACAGGGTATCAGTACATAGACAGAGGAGATAGGATGTGTATGCAATCATGGTAACTGCACAGTCAAATGAGACACACAATGCATGCACGTTCTCCTGAAAATGTGTATGAACAAACTTAAAACTAAAATAAAATACATCATGTACTATAGGGGTTACAACATAGGACTGGGTGTCTAATTCCAGCTGCGATCCTGGGCAACTTTCGCAAGTAATGTTCCTTCTGGGCACCGTTTGTAAGATAGTAATCACTCTTCCCTGCACTACAGAATTGTTACCAGGCATTTGAGATCCTCAGACTCTACTACTAAGTGGTACAGGAAGCATGGCTATTAAAAAGGTATTTTAACCTCAGCTTTAAATGCAGGTTTTTATTCGTATAAAGTTAACATCAACAGTTTGGAAACTTGAGCCAGAAATCTGTTTCCTACAAAAAATATTTGGCCATTATAGTAGTTTATGATTTTTTGCCATGCATATCAGTTTATTATTGTAGGGTTGCTCATGAAGGAGTGGCAATTTACCCTCATGTTGGTTGTAGGTTTGTTTAAAGCTTGGGATGCTGACTTTTATTTATTTATGTTGAAGTCGGAGGAGAGAAAGGGATGATGGAGCATTTGTTTCGGAAAAAAACAGAAGAAGCGTGTGGGTTTTTTTAAACAGGGTAAGATTTGAGCCTCTACCAATTTTGCCCATATCCATTTAAAATGGTGGGCTAGTCCCTTTCTCTAAACCATCCTATAGCTGTTTGGAACATATTCAAGCTGAAATTTAAGATTGGCTTTTCTATTTATATATTACAAATATAAGGGGAGGGAGCATGGCCTAGTAAATATAGCACTGGACTGAGGACTCAGGAGATCTGAGTTCTACTTTGGGCTCTGCTGCTGGGTGACCTTGAACAAGAGGCTTCACTCAGTTTTTCTACCTGAAAAGTGGGAATAATGAGACTGATCTCCTTTGTAAAGCACTTTGAGATTGACTGATGAAAGTTCTATGTAACAGCTGGGTATTATTATTAGCATTGTACCTTTGAGATACATCAGCAAGGCTCTCTAGATTCTAAATCTACTCTTGCTACTCTCTTCAAAAAAGGGAGACTTTGTGGATCGTAACATGGCTTGCCAAATTCTGAGTTCTCACCAGATGATGTACAGCTGATAAGATCTACCTGTGACCCCTAATCCACCCCACATATCATGCGTCCCTCACCACACTGCACAATATTTACACATTTTCTCTAGTTCATACCACTATTCATTGCTGCAGGGTTTCTCCCATCCCTGAAACACCATCATAAATTCTCCAAGCCCAAGTCATTCACACTGAGAACATTTATGCCACTCTGGCATCATAAAAGGGGCCTTAAGTGGTATAAGTTATATTCACACCTAAAAATCTAGAACCTATCCCCAGCACAGGAAGTTGATTCATTTAAGTGATTTCTCTCCAAACAACACATACAAATTCTGCCTTATCTCAAATAGTAATAAGAGATTTGCTGCAATAGCATCCTTACGTTGCTCTCATGTTGTTTTTGGGCTCCAGGGGGATCTCTAGAACTTTGGTGTTGCCTATGATTTTCTCATAGCTGGTGGTGGTAACAGTTTTGCCTGTAATGCGATGGACTTGATAGAAAGCGTGAGGTTTAAGTATCCGTTCATCGGCTGTCCCAATGAAGATCTGAAGACCCAGGGGTTTGTTCTCCATGTAACCATGAAGCTGTCAAGAAATCAAATCTATTAGCACATGTTGTACTCCCAGTGCCCTTGTCATGTAGACATTAAGACATACGCACAACACTAAAACCAGTTCATCTCAACTCGTGTAAATGGGATTTTTTTTTCCCCCAGCAGCATCTTCTGGAGACCTTGTTATACATGGAATACATCTAAGAAAAGATTCATGAGTAATTATTCTTTGATTTTCAGTGGAGATAAGAAACCATATTGCTTCAGTATTGGCTTTGATTGCAATCTTTAAAAAAATCTGGCAAGTAACAGTGGAAGCCCTTGGCTGCTTGATCCCATCAGCCATTTTTGAAGCAAACAGACAGAAGGAGGGATACTGCTATTTTGCTCAGACTGGGTTTTGGAGCAAAGACCATCTTTTTGTTCTGTGTTTGTACAGCACCTAGCATACTGGGGTCCTGGGTCATGACTTGGGCTCCTGGGTGCAACAGCAAGACAGATAGTAAAATAATAACAATAAGAATAAACGAATACAAGTTTTTTAAGTACATTTGTTAAGAAATGAGCAAAACAGAGCTAGAATTTCTCTCTCAGCCAGAGACCAGGGGATATATATCTTTGTTTATTAACTTCAAAAATTATTAATCAAACCATTTGAAATTTCTCACATCACTGAAAATTAAAACCAGACATATCTACCACATAGCCAGGGATTTAGCTGAAAGGGAACTTTGTGGCCTGAGGCATGCTAAAGTTGTTTTCAATTACTTTGTCCGCATACAAAACCTTGAGGAAGCCATACAAAGTAAACAGCACTGGAAGATCAGAGAACAAAACCATTAAGCTAATAGAATTCATGGCCAAAATCTTTTTTCTTCTTTTCACCAGTCAGCAGGAGGTATCTCTGCATAGAGTGATTAATTCACCCCCCCTGGAAAGAGACCACATGCGGCATCAATGCATTGCTGGCAACCTTCCCCGGTATGGTTAATGTAAAGTAACACTCACAGTCCTCTGATACATTATGATTCACATAGCACATATTTGCCATGCATATGAAGACAGGATCCTTGTCCCAGAGATCTTACAACCTAAGGTCACAATCTTGCAACCTTTACTCACATGAATGGTCCCACTGAAGTCAATGAAACTTATGTCCCAGAGAGTAAGGATCACTTGTGTGAGTAAAAGGGTTACTGGATCAAGCCCAGACACAGTTCGGTGCAATACATTGACAACAGATGTAAGAAGGTCTATCAAGAAGGTGTGAGTAACAGTACGGGGAAAATTAGCATTGGGAAATAGTTTTTACTTTGAGTAATGACCCATCCACTCCCAGTCTTTATTCAAGCCTAACTGAATGGTGACCAGTTTGCAATTTTTCCCCTACTGTTACTCACACCTTCTTGTCAACTGTTGGAAATGGGCCATCCTAATTATCACTACAAAAGTTTTTTTTCTCCTGCTGATAAACGGTTACTCTTGTTATAGTTGGTATGGCAACACCCATTTTTTCATGTTCTCTGTGTATATATATCTTCCTACTGTATTTTCCACTGCATGCATCCGATGAAGTGGGTTTTAGCCCATGAAAGCTTATGGTCAAATAAATGTGTTAGTCTCTAAGGTGCCACAAGTACTACTGTTCTTTTTGCTGATACAGACTAACACAACTACCACTCTGAGTATAGGATCATCTCCCAAGGAAAAGGCGTTGACCCAGCTTAATTTTTACTCTGGATTTCAGGATAGAGACTGAAAGCTGAGAATGATTTATGACTAGAAAACTCTGACAGGGGATATTTGGGGGGGTATTATAAGGTGAGCTATTCACAATAAAACTCCCCCAAACTATATACAGATTGGGCTGGACAAAAACCAACTCCTTTGAGTCACATTTGCCACAAGGGGAAAGAGAAGCCAGACATGATGTGTACCTTTCCATACACTATTTTGGGATTTTAAGATCCTATTTCTTTTAGTTTAAAAGTTTTTTTTAAAAAAAACAACTTTGCTTTTGCATAAAACTCTTATAATATTAACATAGTCAGACATGGGCTGGGCTGTGACCTGAGGAAATGCAAGGCACTTTGGCAGATAAACAAATAACATCATTCAGAAAACAAGGAGACTTTTCTTGTTTCGTTTGCTGCAGCAATTGGGTTTTATAAACAAAATGGAAATTTGTGGCATGATTTGACTCAACGCTTCATAAACAAAGTTCATTCATATAGTCTACATTGCATCTCTGTATCAATATCAGTAAAAATGATGTTTATGTTTAAGTGCATTATGATTTTTAGAATTGCACACCCATAATTTTAAATGCAAAAACTCGGTGCATTTGCACATACATTACCACAGTTGTGTGTATGTGTAGTAGAAGTCCAACAAGACATTTGGAAACACAATTACCACACAAAATTGCAGTAACTGTGACCACAAATTAGGCAAGCAAATGAACATGAAATTTTGCTTGTGCCGTTCTAAACAAATGGACCAGTACATCCTATAAATGGATATAAACACAGACCCAAAATTCCCCAGACCTTTAAGAGGGCATTTGAAATTCAAATCTAGATCCAGATCTGCACTAGTCCTTGTCTCAAAATTTGGCTGAACCAAAATCCCAGTTCTGAATACCCTTCAACTTCGGAGGGTCTGAAAACCCAACCTCATCTCTAAAGTGTAATGCAGTGCACTCCGAATAAAGCCCATCACTTGAGACTCAAGGGGTGAATCCTTTAACATTGTTCAGTTACTGCAACTGAAAACTGCACGATAAACTTATAGTGTACATCAGTGATAGACTGGTAAATTCCCTAGAGTGTTCCAAAGTGTGCTCACATATACATATTACATGTATTTGTGTCTATAGGGAATTTAGTTGGACCGTCTTTGAAATATATTTACTGATTTAAGTTTACATTGACCACCATACAGTTTATAAACAGCAGAGATTTACCCCCTCAAAGACACCACTCGTATTATATTTGTTGTGAGATGTGAATTGTAGCCCCTTTGTACAAATGGGAAACCTGATGATTTAAGTGATTTGCTTATGGTCACACAGTGAATCAGTAACAGAGGTGGGGTAAGAAAATCAGGGCCTCCTAGCTCCCATGGCTATGCACAGTGCAGTAGATCACACTAAACCAATTCTAAATGAATCTGGTATTCCAAGAATGAAGTTGTAACCATTTCTGACACAGTTCCGCTCTGCTGGCCTTGCACTATTTATATGTCAGTATTTGTTACTTGATGTTTTTGTCGTCTTTAATTTGTAGACTTTTGGGGCCAAATTTGTAGTGGGCTTCTGTTTGGGCACCTGCACATTAGAAAATTACACACCTGGCTGACTGCTGAGTGCAGGCAAATTGTGATGAGTTTTGCACTAAGAAAAATGGAGACACCTGCAAATCTTGTGGGCAACTTTTGGGAGGCCCACCGAAAATCTGGCCCCATGTGATAGAAGCGCAAGTTGCATGACAGAGTGAATGTCGTGGGGAATGTTTATTTCCCCTTCATTCCAGCAGAGATTCTCCTAGTCCAAATTTGCAAGTCTTTCTCCCCTGTGGGGGGATAAAGCTGCATCTTTAAAATTGATTACCTACATCTTCCTGTCTAGACAATGCAAGCCACTGCCAGAAGGAAAGTATAAAATAAGTGAATGAATTCACTGAACCTACTTATCAAAGATCTACAACCTATCCTGAAAGATGATCCCTCTCACTCTCACAGATCTTGGGAGACAGACCAGTCCTTGCTTACATACAGCCTCCCAACCTGAAGCAAATACTCACCAGCAACCACACACCACACAACAAAAACAAAAAAAACAGGAATACTTGTGGCACCTTAGAGACTAACAAATTTATTTGAACATAAGCTTTCATGGGCTACAGCCCACTTCATCAGATGCATAGAATGCAACATATAGTAAGGATATATATACACATACAGAACATGAAAAGGTGGACATAGCCATATCAACTCTAAGGGGCTAATTAATTAAGATGAGCAATTATCAGCAGGAGAAAAAATACTTTTGTAGTGATAATCAAGATGGCCCATCTATTTCCCCATGTTAAGTATTCTCACACCTCTTGTCAACTGTCTGAAATGGGCCATCTTGATTATCACTACAAAAGACTAACACCACTGCTACTCTGAAACCTGCCAGTTTTGTTTGCTTGAAACTAATCAGCTCTCTTGCTCATTTCAGTTCACCACAACCTGAGGGCTGGTCTGTTAACTGTTGCATATTACTTTGCATCTCCCTATGGAAGTCATTTCAGCTTCCCTCTGAATGAAGGTGTGTGTGTGTGCGCGCGCGCGTGTGTGCCTGCGTGCACGCACTTGTGGTCAGCTTTTAAAATAATGCACTGGTGATTCAGAGAGACATTCATCAGCCTCTGGTGAAAAATTGGGAAAACAGACCTGTGCGGGTTACATTCAATTAGAAGTAAATACAAAGCAGCGTGAGAAATCGCTTCCGCCTACTGCTTCCCTTTTCCTGCTGTACACGAAAAGATAAGAAAACACTTAGAAGCTCTCTCCTAAGTTTACAAGGAAGGAATAGCATACGATTTCAGCCTGCAGCTCCCGCTAGCTCAAATTGGATCTGCAAGCCTGCTAAATTCCATACTCCCCTTTAGACATGGAGAGGGGTTTCCACGTGAAACCAATGGCTCTCAAAGTCTTTAACAATGAACTATTTCCCCAGCCAAATTCTTCATCTTCCCTGTGTCTATTAAAATGCTCAGCTACATGAAAAATAACATTAGGAAACTACTGAGGAGACAGGGCGAAGATATATTTGTTTAGGTACCTCCTGCTTGCTTCACATTTTCCATCTTGGCTGTTGAATTTATCTCCTGGGAGGAAGAATTTTACATTTGGTGTCTAATCACCTACTAATCATTCATTCTCTCAGACTGCAATGTTTCCAAGGATGCCTGCAGCCCTTTATTCACAAATGTTCCAACCTGAACTGAAAGCCTCATTCTCTTGTCCTATGGAGACCAGGGTATCAGTAGCTGTCACTAAGCACGAAGGCCTCAGCCAGCCACTGGATCGTATAGCAGTCGGCATGCTTGTTTTAGTTAAAGCAATAAAGGGGAAACATGTCACATGTTTTTGTTCAATATAATGTAGTCAGGACATTCCAAGAGAACACAAACCGGAGGAACTCTCTTCCCTAGTTCTTTTTACTACTTAACGAAGCAGCCTAAAAAGGCCTCAAATGATAATCATTTGAACATCTGATTCTGCTCAATGGTGACATTTTATTATGCTCATTTTTATATGTTTTATTTTGAGGCAATTTTATTAACATTCCAGGGACCTAAATCTCATTTACGCTGTCTCTCTAATGAGATTCAGACCCCCAAGTGTTTGGGCTTTCTGGTCCCTAAAGAGACAGTACTGGGTTAAGCTAGAGCTTTGGCAAAGAGGAGGCAATAGAGAGTCATGGTTAGAGCAAGTGCTAGAGCGTGAGACCTATAGGTTCTATTCTTGACTCTTTTGGCGCTGACTTGCTCTAAGACCTTGGGCAAGGCCCTATGTCTTTCTGTGTCTCCCTTTCCTCTCCACTGTGTAGATAAACTGTCTTGAGACAATGGTTCCAAGGTACTTTGACCACTCATTGATACTGTTTAGGAGGGGAAAAAATGCTTTTTTGCTGTTGCTAGCAGGGCCGGCTCCAGGCGCCAGCGTTCCAAGCATGTGCTTGGGGTGGCAATTTTCAAGGGGCGGCATTTTGGCCCTTTTCAAAGGGTTGCATTTTGGCACACTGGTTTTTTTTTGCTTGGGGCAGCAAAAAGTCTGGAGCCAGCCCTGGTTGCTGGTATGTGATTCGCTCCTTTTTCAAGCACTGGTGAAGTGAAAACATAATCTTCTCAAGCAGATTGTCTAGTGTTTGGTTATCATTTCCGGAGTTTGACCAAACCAAACAAACAGATAACTGTAGGAGGTTGACCAACACAAATGAGTTTTTAAAGGGAAAATTACTGAGGAATACACTCAAATGAAACAGGGTAATTGATTCCTATATAAAGCACCATATGTAGCACCTGGTTATGGGTTTGCAGGTGTATTAGTAGGTGAGATATATGGGTATTGTTTTACTGTGATGGATAAGATTTATTACACTTGTGTGGAAATGTGAATTTACTTAATGTTAAGAAGGATAAACGGTATAATTTAAGGGATTCTATTTTCTGTTCATATATGTTAATGACAAAAAATAAAAAGTTTAAACAGCATCATACACACCCTCTGTGTCTCAAGTAAAACACTAATTCACCATGGGTGCAACTCAAACTGGTTAAGCACAGGGTAAGCAATAATGGGGAAAATTAACCCATGCTAGCCTAGTCTGCGATAGCATGACCACATCCCTGTGCCTGCTTCCACACTTGTGCTGTATCTGGATATTTCAATCAGTAGAAAAAACAAGAGTACTTGTGGCACCTGAGAGACTAACAAATTTATTTGGGCATAAGCTTTCATGGGTTACAGCTCAATACATTTTCTACAAAATATATTGGTTAGTCTCTCAGGTGCCACAAGTACTCCTGTTCTTTTTGCAGATACAGACTAATACGGCTACTACTCTGAAACCTGTCAATCAGTAGAGCATCCCAAGATTCATAGCCTGCACTTCAGCATGCTGCCCTATGCTTTCATTCACAGGGTGGGGTGGGACAACTTATCTGCTCAGAGCAGGGATTGTGGGAAGAAATGGACTACAGCCACAGAGTTCATTTCTTGGCATGCCCTCTCCAAGGGTCTCCAGGGGTCTGTCTCAAACCTGGGCTGTGGAAACTTTCTCTCCTCTTTGTGATAACCCTAGGTGCCATCTTCAGGGATGGGATTACTCTCTCTGGCCTGTCTCCGTGTAAGCTGCAAGTCAGACTCCCTTGCCTTAAGCAAGGGCGGCTCTAGACATTTTGCCGCCCCAAGCATGGAGGGTCCTCTGGTCCCATGGCTTTGGCGGACCTCCCGCAGGCACGGAAGGTCCGCTGAAGCCGCGGGACCAGCAGACCCTCCACAGGGAAAGCCGCCAAAGGCACCCTGCCTGCCGCCCTAGCAGCAACCAGCAAAGCGCCCCAAGCAGCTTGCCACCCCAGGCATGCGCTTGGAGCGCTGGTGCCTGGAGCCACCCCTGGCCTTAAGTATCCCCCAATAGCCTATAAAAAGAGTCTGCTATTATACGGAATGGCTTCAGAACTGCCACATACATACCTTGGGCATTTCCCACCCTTGGATGGGAATCACATGTTATGCAGGACTCTATAGCGGCCTCAGTTTCCCCACTTTCAGCTGGGCTCAGCCACAGCAATACTGAGCTCTGCCTCAGTTTCCCACTTTCAGCTGAGCTCTTGGCTGCAGCAACACTGAGCTGTGTGTGATGCTGGAGAAACTGCAAACAGGAAGCTGAGCAGAAGGGATGAGGAAACTGAGCAGAGGCAGAATGAAAGCCCACTTCTGGTTAAGGAGGGGGCTATGGAAAGGAAGGGTAGGACTTTCACATCTCAATTGTTGTGTCCACCTGCAGTTTCAAGTCTTCACTGCAATCACCTCAAGATAGTAATAAGCACAGTAAGCATTATTAACAGCTACCACAGGAAGAACAAGAGTACTTGTGGCACCTTAGAGACTAACAAATTTATTTCAGCATGAGCTTTCGTGAGCTACAGCTCACTTCTTCAGATGCACAGAATGGAACACATAGACAGGAGATATTTATACATACAGAGAACATGAAAAGATGGAAGTATGCATACCAACAGGAAGAGTCTAATCAAATGAGATGAGCTATCATCAGCAGGGGAAAAAAAACTTTTGAAGTGATAATTAAGATGACCCATAGAAGGTGTGAAGAGAACTTAACATAGGGAAATAGATTCAATTAGTGTAATGACCCAGCCATTCCCAGTATCTGTTAAGGCCTGAGTTAATTGTATCTAATTTGCATATTAATTCGAGCTCAGCAGTCTCGGTTTGGAGTCTGTTTTTGAAGCTTTTTTGTTGCAAAACTGCCACCTTCAAGTCTGCCACTGAGTGGTTAGAGAGGTTGAAGTGTTCTCCCACTGGTTTTTGAATGTTATGATTCCTGATGTCAGACACAAATCTGAGAAACTAACACATTTATTTGGGCATAAGCTTTTGTGGGCTAAAACCCACTTCACCAGATGCATGGGCTGAAAAATACAGTAGGCAGGTATACAGCACATGAAAAGGTGGGAGTTGCTTTACTAAGTGAGGGGTCAGTGCTAAACGAGGCCAATTCAATTAGAGTGGATGTGGCCCATTCCCAAGAGTTGACAAGAAGGGGTGAATATCAACAGATTCCTCTTTGTTAGGCTCTAAGGTGCCACAAGGACTCCTTGTTTTTTTAAATGATGCTTCAGATTCCAAATCCAATATACATTCTCCAGAATAGTTACTTGGTTTATAGCCCTCAGAGACTCTGCTATGTAATTTAGACATAGCACAGTGCGCGAGAGTAAGAAACAGAGTGGAAATGGGGTGAGGAAGGATGTAAGCTGCAGTGATAAAATCTCAGTTACTCAGCTTTACATGCACATCACAGTAATTCAGTTACATTTTATCAACAACCAAAAAAACCCAAATTAACACATGCACTGCAGGTGATGGAAGCAGCAGGGGGCTTCACGAAATGGGGACCGAGATTTCTTGGAAAAGTGTGATGAAACGCTTGTGCCACTAAGTTGACTAATAACATGAGAAACTCAGCAAAAACTCCACTGTGAAGCCCTCCATTCCTTACTTCCCTGTGGTTTCTCTCAGTACCTGCTAGAAAAACATAGTAGCATTGCTGACGTCTCAAGCCATCCATTCATTAGTCATTTGTGTGAGCACTGTCTAATTTTCAAACGTGCCTAGACACCTAACACCTATTCATTTCAATAGCATTTAGGCACCAAACACATTTAATTGCTCTGTTTCCCATCTGCTAAATGGAATACTAGTATTTGCCAATGATGATAACTATATTAAAGATTGTGAGACGCTCAGATACTATTTAGGTAATAAATACACACAATTACCTAACACAGACAGATTTTAAGACTAGAAGACGAGGCCATTATGATCATCTAATTTAACCTTCTGCATAACCTGGAGCAAAGAACCTAAACCAATAATTTCTGTATCAAACCCATCATTTTTGTTTGAGCTAGAGCTTATCAATTAGAATGTTATCCAGTCTCAGCTTAAAGCCTTCAAGTGATGAAGCATCCACATGTGTCTAGGGGAATTGTTCCAGTGCTTAATTACCCTCATAGTTATTAAAGGAAGCATAGATTGCTGGCTAAGCCTGCACTTCTCCTCTTCCTTCAATTTTGCTTTACTATCAGGGGTTATATCTGACATGCCCTATTAACCAGTCTGGTTTCAGATGTCCATATAAACCAGCTGCAGGTTCCTCTAGGTTTACAGGAACTACATTCGATATATCTAGTCATTTCATTTTCTCTTTAGCTCCAGTGAATCTTTAGACTGTTACTTCCTCAAAGTAGGGAAATGTTAAGTGTCTGGCAAACTTCTAATGATACAGCACCATGTAACTGTAAGGACAATTGACTGATCTGCCCTAATATTTGGCAAGATTCTTTTAAAGAGAATTTTTCAAATTAGCCCAAAATATAGGCCCAAATTTTCAGAACTGCATACCTATCACTGCAATTTGCACACATAATTGAAGTAGATCTACCCGCAAAACTATCAGTTTAATGTCTAATTAGCCATTTACATGCACAATTATCATAGTTGCACAAACTACCCTAGTAATTTTGCACTTAAATGAGACATGAAATGTATGTTCAGTTTGACATGTGCTCTTCTGAATATCTGGTCCATAATCTTTACAAGAAAATCAGAGAAGAGGATTGGAATATGAACAAGCTTATTTCTTGCTAAGAAGGGGAAGTAGATGGGTTGGACACAGCAGAAGTCTGCTTCACTGAGTTCAACACAGTCTGTGCAGACAAAATGCTAAGCAAGGAGCAAACACACAGAACTTGATTCTGGAACCCGTGCTCACACCGAGGGTATGGTGACATTTCCAATGCTACAGATGCACTGCTGGAACGCTTCAATGTAGACACTACCTACACGCTGAGAGGAGGGCTTCTCCCAAGAAGAGGCAGTAGGTAGGTCAATGGAAGAATTCTTCTGTTGACCTAGCATGGTTTACACTGGGGATTAAGGTCGTATAACTGCATTGCTCAGGGATGTGGATTTTTCACACCCATGATAGATGTAACCATACTGCTGTAAATTCTTAGTGTAGATGAGGCCTTCATGGCAGTTACCCAAATAGTCTCATTTAAATCAATATAAAAGAAGTGACAGACAACAAAATAAAACCACCCCTAATGAGGGGCAGTAGCTTCATCGCCGGGAGACCCCCCCCCCCCCCCCCACTGACGAAGCACTGTCATGAAAACAAAAAAGCTTTTTGTTCTTAAAACTTTTGTCGTTCAAGGGGGTGTTTTTTTCAAACCCTGAGCAGCAAAAGTTTTAACCACAAAAGTGCAGTTTAGACATAGCCTTAGGCCCACTCAGCGTGTTTGGGTTGCAGTATCAAGCCCATAATCTTGTGTTATGTTTGCATCTGATGGTCTGGTTTTACTAATAACCCTAAAAGTACTAGCTGAACATTAAATGTTACATATATGTAAAAGTCAGAGCCTTACAGGGAAGTCTGAGCTAGAAAACAATGTCCTCTTTGACTTGAAACCACAAGAGAACACCCACAGCAGAATGCTTGATTCAAAGAGGAAAGTAAAAAGTAAGTCTGTTATTATAAAACAAACTCTTCTGTATTTCATTAACAGCGGGACAGTTGTAGCTTCTTCGAATTAATTTAAAATGCAAGAGTCACAATGATCACTAAAGAGTTAAAAACGGGGTAGGAGAGAGGAAAATTTGGCGAGCTCAGTTGATTGAATGAGTCTCTTTTAAATGTCACTTCTCTCTCTTTGAATACAGGAAAAGAGCTGCATATCAGCATGCAGCACACTACAGACTAGCCTAGGTAATATCAAATATTGTATTTTTCTAATGCCTTTCGTCTCAGGATCTGATACTTTGCAGACATCAAGGCCTGGTCTACCCTTGAAAGTTGTACCAGTATGTTGTACCAGTATGACTTATTAGGATAGGCTGAGGGAACTGGGCTTATTTAGTCTGCAGAAGAGAAGGGTGAGGGGGGATTTGATAGCAGCCTTCAACTACCTGAAGTGAGATTCCAGAAAGGATGGAGCTAGGCTGTTCTCAGTGGTGGCAGATGACAGAACAAGGAGCAATGGTCTTAAGTTGCGGTGGGGGAGGTCTAGGTTGGATATTAGGAAACACTTTTTCACTAGGAGGGTGGTGAAGCACTGGAATGGGTTACCTAGGGAGGTGGTGGAATTTCCATCCTTAAAGGTTTTTAAGGTCAGGCTTGACAAAGCCCTGGCTAGGATCATTTAGTTGGTGTTGGTCCTGCTTTGAGCAGGGGATTGGACTAGACAACCTCCTGAGGTCTCTTCCAAGCCTAATATTCTATGATTCTATGATGGTTAAGGGGTGTGAATGTGATTTTTACCACTATCATTATACTGGTACAAGCCTAGTGTGGAAGCAGTTATATTAGTATAAAGATGCCTGATAGCTTATACCTTTCCTGTAGGGCAATAGTTACACCTTAAAGAAGCACCTTTACACTGATATAACTGCATCCATACTGGGGTGGATGGGGATAAGTAACTGATTTAGATATACTGGTGAAATTAGAGTAGTACAAATTTCTACTATAGAAAAGGCCTCATCCTCATGGCACTCAAGCAAAGTAGGTCATATTATTATACACATTATATGAATGGGTGTAAACTGAGGCACAGAGTGGTGAAGGCACAGTGATTCAGTGGCAGATCCAGGAAGAGAGCTCAGGACTCCTGCCTGTCTGCCTGTAATTTGCTGTAAACCCTGGGATTTTCAAAGGTGCCTAAATTACTTGTGATCTTAAATCACTTAGGTGTTTTGGAAAATCCCACTCTAACACCACACTCAGTTGACAAGATCAACTTAGACTAGAGAGGGGGTGTCATAAATAGATAGCTAAGGGTTAATGTTTCTTTTACCTGTAAAGGATTAACAAAGGGAACCAAACACCTGACCAGAGGACCAATCAGGAAACTGGATTTTTCAAAGTCAGGGAGGGAAATTTTGGGGTCTGAGTCTTTTGTCTGTCTCTCAGCTATGAGAAGGTTCTTTCTATCTTCTAATCTTCTGTTTCCAAATTGTAAGTACAGGTAGAAAAACAATATAGGCTTTTATGTTGTTTTGGTTGTATTTACATGTGTGTAGCTTGCTGGAATGTTTCAAATTGGATATCTTTTTGAATTCAGACTGTTTATTCATATTTCTCTATAAGCATAGCCTGTATTGTCATTAATGCAGAGATAGACTGTTCATGTGTTTTTTCTTCTTTTTTATAAAACTTTCTTTTTAAGACTTGTTTGAGTTTTTCTCTCTGGCTAGGTTAAGGAACGACGGGAGAGGAATTCTCTTTGTGTTTAGATCTACGGGGGTGAAACTCTGCAGCACCAGGAATGGTGGAGAGGAGGAGAGATAGAATCTTCTGTTTCCTTGTATTTGGGGTTTGTCTCTTTGTGAATGAGGAGACATGCTTCTTGGTATGGTGATGTAAAGAGATTGCATACAGTACTCCCAGGTTAGCCAGAGAGGAAGTCTGGGTGGAGAGAGAGGAGAAGGGAAGTGGTTATTTCCCTTTGCGGTAAGACTCAGGGTTCTGGGTCTTGGGGTCCCTCCAGGGAAGGTTTTGGTGAGACCAGAGGGGGCCAAAACCCTGGAATTTTTGGATGGTGGCAGTGAGATCAAAGCTAAGCTGATAATTAAGCTTAGAAGGGTTCATGCTAGGCACCCAGATTTCTGGACACTAAGGTCCAGATTTGGGAGTTAGGCTTATGATAGGGGGGAAAACTAGTCTTTGATGAAAAGTCAAGGCAGAATAACCGAGAATAATCACTTTCAGTTTAACAGTGAGAGAGAGATGCAAAATAACATAGCGCTTTTCATCCAAAGACATCCCAATTCTTTACAAAGGTATGTAAGCAACAGGGTGGGGGAGGAGTTTGTTGAAATAGGACCAAAGAGCAACAAGATGCCAAGGTAGTAAAATTTTCTTTTAAATAGTTATGGCTCACAAATCTTTTGAGTTGAGAGGCTCTATATAAATGTGAGATTTACAGCTGGACTCCACCATATCTAGGTAATAACAATAGCTCACAGCATGAATTCAGCTTACAGTTCTTCTGCAAGGAAATAATGCCAATGGGTGAGGAACATTATTTTGTTAAAAATACAATTCTGAGAAGTAACTCAAGTTTTTGTGTTAAAAACCAAATGTAGATTCCTTACTATTACTTTTCTTTAAAAATTTCCCCAAGTTTGAGCTTAAATTGTATATGCGTTGTCCTGTTCCTGTGGTGCTATTCACATGCATAATCCCCAATGAAAGAGTTATGGCTTACGTATTACTCCCCATGCTTCAAAGCTATTTCTGAAATGCTTTAGAGCATGGGCCAGATTGTCATACAAATCAGATGCAAAATGTGCTTGTCTAATATGCACACATGTAAACTGTACATCACTAATTAACCACATGCAAGCACAATTATCCAAATTGCACAAATTAACTGCAACATAACATGCCTAATTTGGTTAAAAAGCCGCCCTTTTGCCCATTGCTAAAAGGCAGTCACCTCTGGGGAAGAGCACGGTGTCTGTTTAACAGCTCACAGAAACTGTTTAGGACATCGTATTGAATCAAAAAGTAAAACTGTTTCAACTTTCCAAATAAATTCAGCCTTCGGCAAAGCCAATTTGGCACAAAGCCAAGGGGCTACTTAAACTATCTAAGTCCTGAAAATAGGACTTAATGAGACTGAGGTTGTCCATAGGTTCTTGGACTGGTCCAAGGTGAATTTCACCTTAATTTAGCTTCTAATTTTTGAACTGAAGAGATCTTTCCCGTGCATAATGCTCTTAATCAAACAGTTATGACCTCTTTACTGCATACAAAGGAAATCCCTTGGTCTGGGTTCACCTCCTTTTCTTTTCCTGACTCAGTTTTCACACATACAAATATAGGATTTCAACAGTTTCCTGTGGGCACTAGGAAAAAAGAGAAGCCCGGCTAGCAGTACTCACACTCCAGTGCTACTGCACACCCAGTTCCCTCAGGCAACTCTGAATGAAGCAATGTCAGTACTTTAGGATCATTAGCCACTCGGGGGAGGCAGTTTTAAGAGGAGCTTGAGCAGATCAAGGTTCAGTTCTTGATCCCCGTGTGATGCTTGGGCAAATCAGTTATGTCTGTCTTAACCTCATTTCCCAATCGTAAAATGAGGATACTAATATTTCCTCTCTCTGCCACTTTTTGTCTGTCTTGTCTATTTATATTATAAGCTCTTCATGGCAGGGACTGTCTCTTACTTAGTGTCCAGATGGCATCTAGCATATCCAAAGGCTTGATCTTGGGTGGGGTCTCTAGACTGGGGCTATGTAATGTAAAATAATATCCTCCCCCACCCGATTTCTTGGCCTTCCAATGCCAATAAGCCCCATGGGACCTTGCAAGGAGGAAACTGAAGGTGTCTGCAACTTCCTCCTTGCATTATCGGTGACCATGCCAAACTGGTAAGAATACAGCATCATGCTAGCACCATCTTTTGTTCCTGACATACAGGCTTCTGTTGCTGTTCTCAGAGATCTAACACAATGTAAAATACAAAAGCAAATTTCCCAGATCAGTGGTTTTGAACTTGTGGTCCACGCACCCTGGGGGTCTGCAGACTATGTCTAAGATTTCAAAAGGGGTCCAAGCCTCCATTTGAAATTTTGTAGGGGGCCGCAAATGAAAAAAAGGTTGAAAACCACTGTCTTAATTCAATATAGCTTGGCCTTTCAGTGGCTCCAGCTTTAACACGCAGATCATTGTTCTGCCATTCTTGGGAGCATGGCAGTGGTGCAGGCTCCCTGGTGCAGCGCTCCAAACGTTCTGCGCCGAACACATGAAGAAGAGGAAGCAGCGTCAGAATGATCAACCACAAGATAAAACTGAAAGGATATGAGATCTGCTGGCTCATCGCTTCTGAGCACCCAAAACCAGCAGCTTGCATGCAAAACACAGATTTAAGAAAAAAAAATGCAGGCCAACACCAGGCTGTAAAAATTAATCAATATAATAGAGGGAAAATGTTCTCCCTAGAAAGAATTTGTGGGATAATGCAGGCACACACACAATCTCTCTCAACCTATGTTAGAAGGATTTATAAAAGAGGGATTATTTCAGAGAGAGGGTAGTCAAAATGGTGGAATCAGACATTAACGCTGGAATCAAATAGGATGAATGGGACAAATTCATCCCTCAAGTAACCCTGCTGAAGACAATGGAGTTCCTACAAGTGGGGTGAGTTTGGCACATCGTATATAAGCACCATTTGGACAGCAATAAAGAGAATTATGCAGGATCAGACTTAGAAAAGCCAGTACAGGGAGGTGTTAGCGAAAACCTTCCAAAGAAACCCAATAACATATTTTATGATCTGTCAAACATAGGTGGCTGTGAGTCTGTAGTTTCGAATCATCTGACTGCTAGACAACTGCAGCCCCATCAACACTTTGCAGGCAGCATCAGCTTCCTATTCTTCAGTCTTAAAAGGAAGAGAACTTGCTGAACATTAACTTTAGTTAGTTAATAGACCATTCCCAGCCAGTTGCTAAAAGGCTCCTCTACATTTTCAGCAGCACAGTCTCTACTAGTTATAACCATAACAACCACCATCACCACTCGTCTGCTTTATTTCTTTCACTTCTGTACAATTTAAACTAAAAAAGAGTGAATACAAAAGTTGAAATGTTCTGAGGGAAAGAAATAAAAATCAGCGCCAAGCAAATTTTATTACCTAAAAGCTTTGGATTTTACTAGCCTGCTCTGGTTTCAGATGTCATAAACCATACAGGTGTAACTCTGTCATATTGCTTTGCACCCATATGAACCTTATTATGTTAGACTGAACTGAAATCCAGTGACTATTTCCAAGTTTATAATAAATCCTCATAAAGAAACTGTCCACATTTTCCCCATATACATCTGTTCGGAAGCACATCTGTTTGAGAGAGTATAACATTAATCTTTTGGATTTGCAGTTCAGTATCCTTAAGTCTGACTGTAAAATTATGATAAAACTAGGAATATCTGTTCCTGTCTCCACCAGGAAATGTAAATCCCTCCTTGACTGCTATCAGTTAGAGGAAAGAAGTGAAGAACTGTTATTTCCCCCCACCTCTATCCCTTCATGTCATAAGAATCCCCTTCACTGTGATAAACATCCCACTGGTGGGCATTATCTTGGAAAGGTAAATGATATCAACTTGTAAGCAACATAAGGAATGAGTAAGTGCGGATTGCTCATTTATGTCATAGAGCCATAAGATTTAATACATACTGTCCTGGGTCATGAATTTGTCAGCTCCATAAACTGAGCGATTGCAAATGTTTAAATCAACAGACTGAGGTACACCAAATACAGGATTGCTGTTTATTGCCCTAAACGCCTTGCTCACGTTCCTTACACATAAGCACAATCCAGATGAAATAAATAAGGACCACTCCTGTAAGGGCCAAGGTCTCACTCCTGCAAGATGCTGAGCACTATGACCTGATCCAGGAAAACACTTACGCATGTGCTTAAATTCAAGCATATGCTTAGACCCACTAAAGTCAGTGGGATTGTTCATGTGCTTAATGTGTTTTGCTGGATCAGACTAGAAGATTTAGTGCCTTACAGTTCAAGCCTGAATGCAAGAGGAAAGTTTGAAGGATCTGGCCCTGACTTTGGCTAATCAAAGTTAATTTTTGTATCTGTGACTGATATACTTGTATCATTTCCACATACTACTGTAACTTCTGAGAACACCAATCAAAAATTGTCCTTACTTCCTGAACAATATTAGCTGAAACCAGGGGGGGGGCCTAAGAAAGGTGATAACTTAAAAGATTGCCATATCCCACAGGAATACTGCTCAGTTACTCAGCCATCCTTTTATCCAAGACTGTTAATGGTGTAAGTGAGAACGGTCCACCTTACAATGACATTAAATTCCATAAAATGATGTCTTAACTCATCCATCTTTGTGCTAGACAAGGGGCCAAACTCTGCTCTCATTTAGACCAGTATAAATGTGAAGTTCTTCCACTGATTTCAATGCATTTACACCAGTGTAACTCAGAGCAGAATTTGTGTCTGATCATTGATGTTTGGGTCAGACTTCAATGCACATGAACCACAGGTTGTATAAAAAACTCCCACTGTTTCTGTGATTACATCATCCCAATTCACAAGTGAGGTCCTGCCCTAAACTCACTTACCCTTTCCCTACAAACTAATGCACCCAATAAACATGTCTTCTCTCTATTTACAACTTCAGAGCAGGCTATCAAACTTCTCCTTGAAATCAGTCCCAGCACTGTGTACTTAAATTGTCCTCCTGCCCCCGTATCATACCCCAACTGTTGCTGGGGTATGCATTTCCTATTGGGATCATAGATGCAGAAAAAGGAATTATTACAACAGATGACAACTGGAACTGCAAGCAAAGTATTAAATAAATACATGATTCAGCATCTGCTCAGTGAATTAAATATATCCCAGGCGAAACATTAAAATGCATATGCTGAGGGATTAAACTAGGGAGGAGTGAACTTGGCTGGGGTAATTTCAAACCCACTTAAAACGCTACTATTAATCTGCTCAATTGATATGTGGGTTTGCTATCCACGTAGGAGAGACTTTGTAGAAAGGAGGCTGAGACAGAAGGAAATTCAATGGAAAAAAATAGGGTGAAGTAGCTGAGAAGAGAGAGGAGCAAAGGGAAAAGCAAACAGAGAGATCTGAGCAAGCAATGAGGAGAGAGAAATTCTAAACAGTAATGGAAAATGGAAGCCTAGTTTGTAGAGTGCCACATACAGGACACTCGCCTGTGTTAGTCAAGCTTTGTGGGGTGGGAGATCTTGCAACCCCTATATATAGTACAGGCTTCTCTTTAGCTGGAAAAATATGGGGCCAGCTTCTCCTCTCATTTGCATGGATGAGACTCAAGGAGTTATACTGATGTAAGTGAGAGGACAATAAGGTTTTACAAGTCTTTTAATCACAGATCAGGGCAGGGAAGAGTTTACATTATAGGGCAAAGAAGATTTGGGAACTCAAACTAGTTTGGAAAATTAATTTTAAAAATAGTTTTAAGAGGTTTGCAAAACCTCAACCCTCACCCCCAGAGGATCATCCAGTTCTGTCTTAAATTAACTCACATGAGTTATGGGGAGCATATTATTAACTCTGTGGAAACTGTAGCTGAATGTACACACTGCCCCTATCCAACTCTCATTAAAGTCAAAGGGAGTGGTTGTTGTCTGTTCTTTCACTGTACTAGAAGCTGGATGAGCCTTTAGCATTTATTATCTGGAATAAAAAGACTCTGCGGGTTAGATGCATTCAGAAGTATGCATGGCACCCTCTAGTTGGCAGGAATGTAATCTGCATAGCCCATGTAACCCAGTGAGAGAGAACAGCAAAGTGGTTCAGAGACAGTGAGATCTGGTGTGAGCACTCACTGGAAACCCCAGCATGAACCCAACATTGAACTGATTTCTGAGGTTGAAAAATGGGGTAGGTAGTTATTTCACAAAATAATAACTATCACAAAAGGCCTGAGATGAAACAAAAAGAGGCTGTTTTGAGAGTTAAACTGGCTCAGTCGAAAGTAAGAATTGTTGGACATCTCATGACAGAGAGAAAGGAGAGTCTGTTAGTCTATAAGGTGCCACAGGACTCTTTGAGAGTTTAATGTGATTTCTAATCCAGAAAAGTTGGAGTAAACTTTGGCCTCTGAGGTTTTCACAAATGAATCTTCAAACTTTTTGAAGTTCACCATCGCTGAACTTCAGAGACTTCACACATGTTGGTGAGTGTGAACATGTTGCTGCTTTGTATTTATGTTTGCACATGTCCCCCCATAGGGTTATCTCCATTACAAAATCAATTAACACGCTTCCCTACTCCCACATTCCCCAACCATCTGCACATTTCATTAATTCTAAAATCTCTTACCTGGACCACAGGATGGCTCCCCGTTGGTGCTTTGACTGCCCCTCGACTCCCCTCTGTTTCATAGTGTGCCCGATGGTGAGGTTTTGGCTGCACTTCAATGCACAATTCATAAGAGCCAGACTGATTGGAGAGTGGCCACTCAAGAGGTGGGAGGGATGCAACAGGTACGCTGGACAGGAAAAGATCAGGCAGTTTGAAAAACTCTATGAGATATAGGTGTGATGGTGGCAAACCAGCTAACCAACAAACCCATTACAACTTAACAAGAGGCATTGCAATTGTAATCAGGACAGTTCACTTCTGTGTGAATATCAGAGAGACATAAGTAGACTAGCAATCACTAACCCATTCATCTTTAGTAACAGGAATCAAGAGAGATGGTAAATGTATTTGACTGTATACCTATATCCTGTAGAAGTTTCCAATATAACCAAATTAGCTTGTAGATGCTAAGTCCCTTTCATGTCTTAATTGCCTTTACATCATGTATGAAGTGTGTTCAGTCAACATTAAGATCAAATATATGAGACACTGCATGAAACTAACAGTACATGTATTGTCTTCAGCTTATCTATCTCTGTAATAATGAATGACAGGCAGTTGCCTTATGTAACTCAGGGTACCTGGGTTACCTGTGGATGCATAGGAAATAGAATGTTAATTTCCAAGTGATGGGTCAGTGTGCACTCAACAAAGAAGAATCTGCAGTCACATGCTGTGCTCACCACACTTGACAGCCTGTTTCAGTTATAAAAGAAAGCTCAGACTTGATCCTGCTATCTCTGGGCTGCTGAACTTTTAGCTGGGAAAGTTTAAGCCATGGCACTGAGATCTCCAAGTAGTTACTTGGAATACCCTGGAAAACGCAGGGAAAGGCTCTCACAGACTTTATCTAAGCTGCTCTTTGGGTTCTAACCTTTTGGGATGATTCCTGAGAGACTTGTGTGCACACCAGCAGATTCACTATTGCGGCTACAGCTCTGATCTAAGGACTGTGCAATCACTTGTAATGTATATGATCCTTTTCACCATTTAATAACTCTCTTCTTTTTTATTATTAATAAATCTTTACTTAGTTTACTGAGGATTGGCTGACAGCATGATATTTGGGTTAGATCTGAAATATCTATTGACCTAGGGTAAGTGTCTGATCCTCTGGGAATGGTAGAACCTCATGTATGGTGAACTGGGTTTTCAGTAACCTCTCATCATAAAGGCAGTTGTCTGGATGGGGAACTGGGGGCTCGAATGCCTAATAGGGACAGAGTTTTGGCTTCTTGTTAATGGAAGCTCATTTTGTTATTGGTCTGGTAAATCGAATCATAGAATAAACCACCCATTTTGGGGGGGTGTCTCCCCTGTTTCTTGCAGTCTGCCCTGAGTATTGCACTTTCAGCTGTGATCCATTTTAGGCACCGGTCACAGTAGGTACTCATAAAAGTACTTGTAATCACTTCTTCTCCCTAGGTCCAAGGTGCTGTGGGCTTCTGGCCCAGCTGAAGTCACTGGGAATTTTGACATTAACTTCAATGATGACTTTACCTTGTACCCTTAATTACAAATGCCACCAAAATCTAGGATTAGCAAATCTTTCTGTAAATCACACTCCAAGCAGAGACACAGTAGCTTCTTAATAAAAGTCTTTAATGGAAAGTGTGCACTTATATCTGATCTTTGCCATGCAGCTTAGATTTTAATAATTTATTGTGAATTAATAAATCTCCACTTACTTGGCCTGGTCTACGCTAGCGGGGAGGGAGGATCGATCTAAGATATGCAATTTCAGCTACGAGAATAGCATAGCTGAAATTGACATATCTTAGATCGAATTAAAATTACTTACTTCACATCCTCGTGGCTCTGGATCGATGGCCACGGCTCCTCCGTTGACTTTGCATCTGCCTCTCGCACTGCTGGAGTTCAGCAGTCGACAGGAGAGCAATTGGGGATCTATTTATTGCATCTACACTACATGCGATAAATCGATCCCCGATAGATCAATCGCTACCCACCGATCTGGCGGGTAGTGTAGATGTACCCTTAGTTTTGTAAACTGTGTTTTTTGGTTTTGATTATATAAAAAGAACAAAGTGATGTATAATATACATGAAAACAAAGATAATAATGCACAAAAAACACTAATAAAATGCTAATGTTTCTTACCAGATACTACATTTCCCTGTTATTAAAGTACAGGAAAATCTAATATTATAACATTACAGTAAAAGAAAATATGTTCAGTGCTGGGAATGGATCTTAACCAACTATTACCTCATTGAGATAAACTTCAGCAAAGACTCCTCTGATCAGACAACTCATAGAATTTAATGTCCTATATATTTTTGCATTAGATTTGTGGTTACTAGAGGACAATATGTTAAATCACACAAGGTCCAAATCTGTGGGCTGCTGAATAGTTCAGTTCCCACTGGAATCACATCAGTGAGACTTGAGAGCATTTGGTACCACAAAGGACTGAATCCATAATTCCCAAATACATCACTGTATATTGAGACACCAATCCTACAGCATGAGCTGAGGCAAAGGAACTTCACACAAGGACCAACACTGGTGAATCGTACTGCAGGATTAGGGGCCTTATATTTTAAGCTTCTTGGGAGGGAAACAGTATTCGTCTTTGAAGCGTGCCAGTGGCGCTAAATAAATTACATCCAGTGCTTCCACTGGTAAAATTGATCTGTTTATATGACTCTTTGCAGCAATGCAGCGTATCTATGAAGAATTTGATGAGAGTCAAGGAATAAACCTAGCAAGTGAAAATACAAAAATGTGAAAAGTATAACATACCTGCAGATGGGGATTGCAGGCACCAGCTGCTTTGGCCAAGACGGAGGTACTAACAAAATGGATTCAGGTGCTGAGTTTCTCCTGTCTTCCTGATCACAAGGCCCAAGGTAATCAACAGTCTGAAAGACGTGACATGGAATGCTGTTTTTGTGGGAAGGCACTGATGGGGGATCAGGACTGGTTTTCCAAATTTTCATGGGAACACCACAGGGAGGATCTGTGCTAAGGTTGTTCATAGCATCCATGAGACTAGAAGAGCTGGGCAACTGGGTATAAGTGAGCAAAGAGCTGTCTTCTCTCAAAGGGATGTGAGGAGAGGCTTGTGGAGAAGGGGTCCTTGACTGTCGTGGAGAAGTGGAAGGCAGCTGAGTGTTGCAGAGCTCAGTGCAAGAGTACCTCCGTTTTGCACCTGGCGATGACGACCTTGAGTTGGGACGGGGTGATGGTGAATGTGGTCCCAAGCAGGTATCCTCCGTGATGCTTGTTCGTGGTGACATTATTGGCGAGGTTCTAGGGGAATAATGAGTATGGATGTTTTGAAACTGTGGACAAAGGTCATCACTAGGGCCATTATTTGGTGAAACACATGGTGATGTGTAAGGAGAGAAATTTGTCTCTGAAATGAAACTTGCAGATGAGCCGCTACTAGCTGGGCTCAAACACAGCGGTTCTCTGTAGCCCTCATGGCCAGGGACAGGCAGTGTAAACCTTGGGCTAGCGGTGGCTGAGTTGGACTGATGTTCTACCAAAAGATCTGTGTCTCTGCTGTGCAAGGGAACCCTTGAATTAGTCAGTTCATTGGATGGAGTGATCTCAATCCTAGGGCTCAAAGCAGAGGCCCCAGGCTTTACAGGGTCCAAGTTGCATTTTGACCCTATGCTATCTGGCTGTCCATATCTGCCCATGTGATCTGCAGAAAGACTAGGAAAAGCCAGGGGGCTGTATGGCTTGAGGCCATAGTCCAAGACATCATCATGAGGGTATGTAACTCCAGTGGGTGGGCTGTTGGTTTTATGTGAAGGAGTCGATTCTTCTGGAAAAAGAAGGGTCTCTTTAAGACTATAGATATTACTACAGAAGCTGAGCAATCATGGATTAAAAAATGCATATTGATAAAATGGATGTGATCTGGTATTAGGTGAATAGTAGGTGGTTGTTTTTTACTATTTTGTACTGCAGTTAATGCATGTGAAAGATACTGGATTAACAGCTCAGGAAGCTTAAATCCTCAGAACAGGCACAGGATGGACAGTGACACTGCAAACTTCTCCACACTGTCCTGCCAATCTACGGTTACCTGAACCCTGACATGGGGTCACCTGTGGGGGTGAGACGGTAGTTCAGTTTCCATGCCTGTTTAATCCTTGGCCTCTCTGCTGACGCTGAAAACAGGGTACAAATGCCAATTGTGGTGATATGATTTTTGTATATTTTTATCTGTCAGGAGCTGGACTGAGACCTAACATGTCACAAAACCAGATCCCAAAGGGACTGAATAAAACTAAAAGACAAAAAAGCGTTTTTCCATTTTCTCATATAGCAAAGTCCAGGTCAAATATGATTCATGAAAACAAAGTTCAACACAAATATATAAATTACCAATTAATTCTGTTTTTACAGTGTTGTAGCCTTGTTGCTCCCAGGACATCAGAGAGACAAAGTGGGTAAGCTGATATCTTACTGGTGGAAGATACAAGCTATCGAGCTCCACAGAGCTCTTCTTCAGGCCCGGAAAATGTAACCAAAGTGTTAGAGTGTCAACACCTGTACCTTTGAGAACGAGGACTGATCTGTCAATCCATAGCTAACCAGACACTAAAAATCATTGTCTCAACAGAGACACTGGCTTTATGGCTCATTACAACAATTTGTAACCTACTAAGCCTCTTTTGTCCTGTGACTGCAGAAGTGTTAATTGCCCACTTCATTTTCAGTGGTTTATTGCAACCATATGCTTAACAATCTGTCCCACCTTGTATTTAGCTGTGACACTCTGGTTAGCTTTTCCAGGCCAAAACAAGAGCTCTGTGGAGCTCAAAAGCTTGTCCCTTCTACCAGTGGAAGGTCCAATAAAAGATATTGCCTGACATAGCCTTGTGTCGCTCAATAATTCTGTGTGACAGCTTATTTAGCTTCCTATTTCCTCAACAAAGCATGCAATAAGTCTCAAACAAGTGAGCATGAGTAATCAGAAAACATACTGTACAGTTGATATTTAAAAATTAAATACGTACAAGGAAGCCACCCTATTTCTTATTCAGGCAAACTATTTCTTGATTTCAAGTCAAAGAGCATTTGATCTGAATAAGGAGTACACGGTTCAGCAGAAGACGTCAAGGCTCAATCCTAGAATCTTTGCTTATGCAAGTAGGGTTGCAGGCCAAAGTCTATAATTATCTAAGAATCTAGATTTTTTTCAAATAGAGTGGGATGCCCAGGGGCTGCAAGCCACAATCCCCCCTCTACTGCCTTTGAAGTTAATAGCAAAACTTCCACTGATGTCAATGGGCCTGATTCTGATTTCACACAGGGGTTCACCAGTCCACTGCCATCAGTTTCAGTGGAATTACGCCTGAAGAGCATCTGTTAGTGAGAGCAGAGTCATGCCCAATGAGAGCAGCACTCAACCCCTGGATTTAATGAACACACATATGTTAGCTGCAGTGCTGATATAGTTTCACCAAAGTGACATCTGAAAGATATTTATCCACTGAACAAAATGATAGAGAATATAATAATAATTTCCACATTTGTCTCTAAATGATAAGAGGCATGGAATATTTTTGAAGATTTTTATTAATTTGGCATTCAGTAGTCAGAATTACACTGTAATTAATTATGGATTAATTCGCTTTTTGAATTCACCCTGGGGCATACAGCTGAACGTATTGCAGGCGAACAGCCCATCATTAAAATATCTAACTAACTGTTCCACCTTATTCTCCTAGCCATTCCCAAACAGCACTCCATGCAAGAGACCAGTATTACATATGTAATGCGGGAGGTGCCAATTGTGCATCTTACAAAAGTAGTGTATGTTTTTCCATGAAATGTTTGCTCACGCTCTCACACACACAGTTACATTTTATTTCAAGGGAATTTTTCACATCCTTTAATATTTCTTTTTTCCTGATACAATGCCAGTTTTGAATTGAAAGCATGCAGGAATCCAAAAGTTGGCTTCCCTGATTCAAATCCATCTTTATTTATAAAGGTAAACTCATTATTCCCCTGCTTTCCCAGATCACTTTCCAAGTGAAAAAAAAAATTATAAAATGCTCTGAGTTCTTGGTAAAATGACTCTTTCTAGTTTGCTACAAAACATGACCCCCACTCAACACCCCCGCCCCCAAAATACTAAAAAACACTAATTTTGACTAGGTCTCCTTTTTTGTTCTGCACATTTTGCACAGCCTCTGGGAAGCTGCATTTAAACAGAAATTCTGTGTGTTTTTTTCCCCCTTATCTTTTATGCCTCAAAAATGCCTGCCAAATGTTTATTTGACAGAGCCACAGAAGGCTCTGAGAGTCCCACTTGCAGATTTCTTCAGGCTCCTGTTAGCAGTTGCCTTATTTTATCACAGTAAATGGCTGTTTACAGAGATAACAAATTAGAAGTAACTAAATCTTGAGCCAGATACATTTTAGCATTGTTGATCTCAAATTTCAAATTTTTGGTATCCATGAAAACTGACTGTCATCCAGATCACACAAGTTCTGTGGCACCTAACACCAGAGACTGATCCTATGCAACATTTCATACAAGAGGAACTCATCACACACTACTACTGTACAAGGCAACATGCCCCTTCTCATTCATACAAAATGTCCCTTCCTTTGATTTCAGTGGAATTACTCTTGATTTACATTGTGTAAGTGAGTGCAAAATCAGCCCCCCAACTAGAGCAGGACCTGATCTCAACACTATAGGAGCTTAAACTTCTACATTGACTCAGTAATCATGGAACGGTTCTCTAGGCTGACCAATTTCACACCAAGGAACAGTAAAATGAATGCACGTTTCAGTTCCCAGATCAACTATGGCCCCTACTATACATAGCAATGTGATATGGGTACATAGACAGACAGATGATGAGATAGCACAATGTGGAAGTGTTACAATTCCTGTCCTCAGATCCTCAGCTACATTTGTGAAGTGATGCAGTTTTTCAGACGTGTGTGTATGTGCCTGGAGGGCATGAGGGAAGTAAAAAAATTGTCCTATATATGGAATTTTCAAAGATGCCGCTGCTAACAGACCTCACCCCTTCACATGTTTTTAAACTGAGCTGCAGAGATCTAATAAAGACGAACTTTAATAACTGAATAAATTAAATAAAAATTGAAGAAATGCTGAAGAAATATTAATACAATAAAATTATTGTGATCAGCATCATCCTACATCACTTTGCTTATTGTCAAAATACTTCAACAGTCACTTCCACCCTTACCAGCCACTTTCACTACAGGGTCAAGCAGGGGAATTCACATTCCTGCTATTATTCATAGCAACAACATGAACCTAGATTCATATAGCACTTTTCATCCTCAGACATTCCAAAGATCTTTACAGACTGTATGTACTGAGATCGCTCACCCACCACAAAAACATGGCAGGAATTCTGTGCCAGCAACACTACACACAATGAAAATTAAAACCATCTGTAATTTAACCTCCATCAGTTATCGATATAGCAGGCAGCATCACTGGAATCTGATCAAGGCACTAAGCAGAACATCTCTGAACATCACCTTGAAAAAAAAAATGCCAGGGGATCTTCACTGACCTAAAAAAATGGCTAAGGCCTCAGTATTACATCTCATGCAAAAAAGATCACCTCCAGCAATACAGCGAACTCCCTAGAACCACCCTGGTATATTGGCTCAGTTCTGCCTCAGGGAGAAGGCTGCCACTCACTTAATCAACATAACTTCCTGCAGTACCTAGGTTTTTCTTGGAGTTTTCCCATCCAAATCCCAATTCTGCTGAGCTTAGGAGATGCAATGAAATCACTGTCTGAGGTGGTATGGCTATAACCCCTGTGTTTGTGACATCACAGTCTGTCACCATAGAAATGATTGTGATGTTACAAATACAGCATTGAGACTTTGCTGCAGGAAAAAAGAGTAGAAGGTTGGTGTGAAGCAGCAATTCCTGCTTTAAATTTAAACCACTCTTTCATTTGGGGCCCAATTTGGTTCCTATTGAAATCGGAGGGGGGTGTGTGTGGAGGGTTGCCTTTAACTTCAGTGGAAGCAGGATGGGGCCTTTAATTAGCAGACACATAGTTGCCAATAGTCCCTTTCTGGCTAGCACTCTTGCTGGGTTTTGGACTCTGTTCCAGGAAGGAATAAGCCCAGCCAACATCCCAGCTCCCCCGCTTGAGCACCACAGGAGTTTATTTTTGTAAACAATGTCAGCCTCCTGCCTTTGAGAGGGGAAGTAAGGTTGTTTCTCCACATGCAAGGCAGGCCACTTGAGTGCTCTGCTGGCTGCTTTCCCTCTGCATTCACAGGCACCAGCAAAAGCACAGAGCAGCCCAAACACTAAGAGTGCCTGGGGGGCACTCAGCCAGACGGCCCCAAACAGTGGCTGCACTACCCTGGCCCCCTCCCCTCCAGGTGATGACAGAACCATAGCAAATGCACAGCTGGGCTAGCATATCTAGGAGGCAAAGGGCAGAAATTCTCCCTGTTTACAGCTTCACTATAGGGGCTTGTGCAGTGGAGAGGGGGGTGTAATTAGTTGTGCTGTGGGGACAAAGATGCATCAGTGGTGCTGGGTGGACAAGAAAAAAAAACTGAAATGGAGCAGGGGGGACAAAATGGCAGGACCTCAGGTCGGAGAAAAACAGGAGCTCCTTGAGATGAGAGAAAGCGGCAGAGAGAAGCCTCATACTACTGCTCCCCACATTGAAGATGTTAGGGGGAATGGCCCTACTGCTTTCCTCCTGAAAGCAGCAAAGGGGGTCAGAGTCTCCATCCTTGCAAACAGATAATGACACATACAATAAGCCTGTTGGAAAAGGTTTGGGGGGATTTTTTGGGTGGTAGGGTTTTGAGTCTTCTTATGGGGCCCTCCCTAGGTTCAGACAGGCAGCCACACTTCTGTCTGTCTAGCCCAACCCCACAGCTTTAAGGTTTTGTCTGTTTCACCCATGTATGGCATCCTAAAACCTGGACTGTGAGCTCTCTGCATAAAGACTGTCCTCTCTGGTGCTTGGCCCTACAGTGCCTGTCACAATGTAGTCCTGATTGGAGCTCCTAGGTACTACTATAATATAAATAATAAGATATAGATATATTCAACGTACTTCCAAATGCATCAGAAAGCTCATACAACCACCGAGTGGTTGGAGACTCCTTGCCCCCTACACACACACCCTAGCTTGCATGAAGAAGAATTGTCCATCAAGTTTATTTTTAAGAACACATGAAGTTAAGCCACACAGAAATATGGTAAGTGGACTAAGTTTAAGGACAAAACTCTGTATTCAAACTCTCCTGACTTTGACAGGCAGTTGAAGTGCATAAGGAAGGAAAGCTGCCTCAGGCTTGTGTATATTCAAGATTTCCCCAGCATGAAAGTTTCTCATATTTTGTATTACTTGCAACTACAAAGCTGCTTAGACTGCCAAATGTGATCTGGCCAATTAGTATGAATTTAGAGAGTAATGGATCATCAGCACAACAGCATAACCATGCTGGATTTGTGTAAAATCATCTAAGAAAAGCTAAAGATAGCACTATCCAGGATGCAAAAATCAAGAGAATTTAAGGTAATGGGCCTGATTTGGATCTCACACCAGTTTTCCAACAGTGCAACTCCCTTGATTTTAATGGAGTTATTTCTTATTTGCACCAGGGTGAAAGGAGAATCCAGCCCACAGAATGTTAAAATACATAAACTACGTAATTGAAAGGGCACAGTAAAGATATTTTTCATGTATTTGAAAAAGCCCTTTCTTCTGTTATTTACCCTAACTACTTGGAAGTGTAGAGTGAAAGTTGGTTTCATAAGTGAAATATGCTTCTCTCTAATGTGCATATTAGATTCTTTATTGCAGGGCTGCTGATAAACACTGGGCTGTGCTTACTGGTTTGTTTATTGCAGGGCTATTTACCAACACTGAGGTGCTGATATTTTTTCTTTTAATAAAAGCAGCATGAAAGACTTTTTGTGGCAGGGTGTGTGTGTGTGTGGGGGGGGGGAGATGAGGAAATTACATGGAGATTGAAAACAAAAGAAGCCAGGTCCCAAATTTGACATATCAACATTGGCATTGTCCCTTTAAATCTGTGTAAAAGATTACAGCTACATTGGGTTGAAGATGTTAGCAAAAGGTTGTGCCCAGAGACAACTGCTGCCTTCAGGTCTGCACACAACCTTTCATTGTTCTTAGTGGCACTTGCTTGTATCTTAGGGCAAAACTAGTCCTCAATCATTTTATATAGACATTTTTATGGGTCTCAAATGACTCTACAAAGAATGGTGCCCCACTCTGAACCCTCAGTATTAATGGATCTTAACTAGTCACCAACTGATTGATAGCAACCAGAGAACACGTCTCATTCCAAAACACAGGAGTATAGGAATTGCCATTCTGGATCAGAACAATGGTCTATCTAGTCTAGCATTTTATATCCCACAGAGGCCAGTACTCTGAAACATCTGTTAAGATGTATGAAACCGTACAGAATGGCTGGTGTAACCTGCTCATACACAAAGTTCTTTTCTCAGCCAAAAATGGAGAAGGTTGATCTTCAACTGGAAGAAATTCAGCAGATGGCTTTTCAAGAAGACATTCTCTGAGCAACAGGAAAGGATGTCTCTCAGGTTTCAAAATTAGATAAAATCAAGACAGCAGCACTAAGAAGTTTTCAAAGCCTTGGTCAGGTGAATCTTCAAGAGAATTAAAAAAATTGCACACACCTTTGGATTCCATGGGAAAACTTAATGCTCATCCCTACAGTACAACACATCCTCTTTTCAGAATTCCAGAAGTCTGTTTATCTAAGCAAACCTCTCAGTTCAGCCTGCTACTAGCTGGCATTTCTAGTTTTAATACCCTCAGAAGAAGATAGCTAATGAAAACCTTGAGATCAAAGTTAAAAGTGAAAGGCAAAGTGGAAATTGGCACCTTTTTACTACACTCCTGCCTATGTAAATGCTTGGCTTAGAGATGACAATCCAATATTAATAATATTGACTGTTGGATTTTTATTTGCTCTTTTTTTCTCTCTGTTGTTTTTATAGCAGCCCATGTTCCTGTTGTCTCAGGCACACATAAGCACTGGAGATGGCCAGCTGCTTTCAGTAAGGATATTGCTGTCTTTTCCATGGCAACAGATTGTAATATAGATACTAGTTTTAAGACATAAGCTTAAAAGGACACTGTCAAGTTACACTATTTTTTTTTCATTTGTCTAAAACAAATTTCCCCCAGGCTCCAATCCTGAAGCCTGAAATTGATATTTGTTTCCTTGCCAAAAAATGGATCCTGTTTACTATGTTTACGGTGACGACTTATTATAGGGTTGGCCAGGAGAGATGGGCTGAGCATCCTAATCCATAAGGCAAAACCAGAGTCACACAGCCAAATGTCTCTGAGTATATGAACTGGATTCAAAACCTAGAATCCGAAGACACTCCTATGGCTTAGGTTGTGTTTTGAATCTAAAACTGAAAAGGACCTGTTTACCTTGTTCCTGCTGAGATGTAGCCAAAACCTCTCAAAACCAATCATCAACTACAACAAGCTTGACATACGGATTAAAGCTTTTTCTTTAAATTTTAAATCTTCTGTTTTCTGTTGTAAACATTAGTACATTGAAGGTTACTAATGTACACAAATTGCTTACAGATTCTGAATAGGGTCTTTTCAAAGACAGGGAATGTTGTCCAGATTATGCTAGTATTTTGTTGTGCGCTTTCTTGTGCTAATTATTTCCATCTTGGGAACAAACAAAATTAATGGTAATTATGGTTTCTAGCGATTCAAATATGGGGAAAGCAGGCTTTAGAAGGAAGTTACATCTCTCAACAAGTGTACACTGCTCACCATTAGCGTGGTTGAGAAGCTGAACCTTTCTGCACCCTCCTACACACTACAATATCCTGTGGAGTTTCCTACTATAGACTACTCAACAGTAGCCTCTACACTAAAGAGATGAATGAAAAAAGAATCTGAAGACTTCACTGAATATGTTTTTCATTGAAATAATTGCCCTTACCAGTCACTGGTTTACTTTAGCAATTTTGAAATTGTATTAAACCTAAGAGATAGTGTGGATTTACGATAAACTTTAGATTATATTAACCATCCTGCTTCTGTTACATTGCTTGTGCCTAGGAATGCAGCAATAAGAAGAATCTACTGTGCTAATCGTGCCATACTTGATACCTACTTTATTTCCTTCTGCCACACTGCCCCCTATGCACTGAACAATCTTCCAGTTCCAGCGTGGCAAGCCATGACATTCTCTTCATTCAGATCCTTCCCAGAAAACTGACTTCTTTTGCAGTGTCCACAAAAAGCGATTCCATCTCAAAAACTAAATCCTAGTTAGTCCCTTCTCTGTGTCCTATCAACTGTTGCTATATAGTTTAGACTGGAAATTTTAGGGGACAGGAACGCTGTGCATTTTATATCACTTAGCTAACGAATAGTAAGAAATCAAGCATGCTCAATTTTGTTAGGCCTGGACAGCTTAACACAGTGGCTGTTAACCTTTCCAAACTACTGTCCCCCTTTCAGGAGTCTGATTTGCCCTGCATACACCCAAGTTTCACCCCACTTGAAAACTACTTGCTTACAAAATCAGACACAAAAATACAGAAGTGTCACAGCACACTATGACTGAAAATTTGCTGACTTTCTCATTGCTACCATATTATAAAATAAATCAGTGGAAACATAAATATTATACTATACACTGAAATGTAAGTTCATAGAGCAGTAGAAACAAGTCATTGTCTGTATGAAATTGTAGTTTGTGCTGACTTTGCTAGTGCTTTTTATGTAGCCTGTTGTAAAACTAGGCAAATATCTAGATGAATTGATGTACCCCCCTGGAAGACCTTTGTATACCCCCAGGGGTATGTGTACCCCTGGTTGAGAACCAGTGGCTTAACATGTAACTTTGGGCAGTGTGGAATGAGAAGGCATATATTCACATATCAACCTTTACAGCAATTCAGGCTTATGTGGGCTTTGCGGGATAAAAAATGCCCCTCTTCTTTTTCTGGAAGGACTCAAATTGTAAAGTTGGGAACTAGAAAATCCATATAGTCCTTTAACCCAATCATTTATGATGTCAAGTAGCACACGGGACTCCCATTTTAAATTCAACTTTCAAGATATCCTCTGCCAAGATGATGCTAGTCATAGGGAGCACAGTAGGCATCCTCAGCTACAGTCAATTCCATTGCACAAATGTGCACTATTGACACTGATGTGCAAAGTATTTTAGAAAGGGCAGGCAAGCGCCTCCAGTCATTCAAGTCACTAGATGGTAGCCAATCTACCTTGCCTTAGTGATTGGTTGCTACTGTCTTATAAAGAATCTGAACCCTAAAATAATGTTAAAGCAACCACACATTTCACCTAAAACTAACTTGTAAAATAATCATTTCCCTCACTATTAGTCACTCCAGTAAAGTATAAAATTAGGCCTCGCTCCTGCAAAGATCTATGCACACGTCTAACATTACAACTGTGAACAACTTATGCAAGTAAAGTTCAGCAGGTGGGTAAGTCTTTGCAGGAGGGGAGCCACAGTGAGGAAGTGTGACAGTTTAAAAACAACAAATTCAAATGATCTGACATAGTTTAAATCATGTTTCTCTCTCTTCTGCATTCCCCAGTTTTTTGAAACCAAAATGTAAACGTTATGCAACTTTGAGCAAGAGGCAAACACAAGGCAGTCTGTTGCATGTGTGCATTGGCTGTGTTTTGCCATTGTGATTAAATTCATCTGCCTGCTCTCTAGTCATTCATCCCATTACAACCAAAGCAAACAGTTCTAAGGGGATAGATACACTGTGGCTACTGCACGATGAAGAGCAGGTGAAGTTTTCTTTAGCTTCCTTTCCTTTTGCTAATACAAAGAAGCTCAAAATAGATTGTCCACAACGGATATTGTAACCTCACCAGAAACTGTAGCATTTCCCTACCGCCCTCTTAGGGTTAACTGGAGAAAACAACTTGATCGCTCCCGAGAGCGCAGCCAACCCCTCCCCTGAACTACGGTTCCTTCTGTCCAAATTCTGGAAGGACCAGCCTCATCCCTGGCACAAAGCCCTACATATTCCAGACACCCTCGGTACTTTGAAGCCATTTATCACATATCCAGGGGCACAGGGGGGTTAAGCTGGTTTTTTTTTCAATTGATCGTCGCCACAAACCTTCTGTACACTTCAAGTAATCATAATCATAATCGAATAATATCGAAAAGTCGAATTCCTCCTGCGAGCTGATGTTTCGATCTGGGTCATGGTCCCCCTGCTGCAAGTCAAACTCCGGATCCTTATGGGTGGAAGTCATCTGTGTCGCCTGGCCAAGTCCTGCTTTTATTAACAGGGAGAGGAGATGGGGGCAAAAATGGACACCTCCCTGGCTGGAAAGCTGTGAATTTCACGCCCACCCAAAAAACCCCAAGATCCTTCGAAGTATAAGAGGAAACGGGAGTTTAAAAAGAAAAAGAAAAAAAAAATCTCCCGAGCTCCTGTTGTCACCTCTCAGCGCAGGCAGCTGCACTTTTAAAGCAAGGTCCGCTCTAGTCTATATGAATAATCCGGAATGGGATGGTGAGGTGAGGAGTCCCCAGCTGTGTGATGGGTGAGTGATCCCAGGCTGAGATTCCCCGTTCCTAGTCCCGTCACACAGTAGCTTAGTGATAAGAGTGTGAAATTAACTAGATGAACAGTTGCAACTTCCTGTTCTCAGCAGCCACCTGCAGCTCGGAGGCGGGTCCTGCCTGAGGGAGGAGGAGCCCCCTCCTGCAACCAGCCAAAGGGGGACCGGGGGAACTGCCCTGTAATTCGCAGGACGATCAACCCGGGGATGGGGGTAGTTTGTGGCAGAGAAGGATGGTGGGGGGGCAGAGAGGGAACTTGGTCAGGAGCAAGAGATGAGAGAACCCTGGGCCCTGGGGAGCTGAAGAGAGGGGAGGCCGCATTTGAAAGTGGGGTGGGAGCTACATATTTTGGGGAGTGCAGAGAGGAGCCTACATGTATGTACATGCGAGCGGGGGTGGGGGGAGGATGCATGTATTGTGGGGAGAGCTTTTAGCTGCGATGGTGGGTTTTTAGTTCAGGGTGGGAACCTTTGATAAGGAATTTTGCATGTGCCTGGGTAGGAAGCATGTAGGAGGGAGAGATGATTTGGAGGTGGGGGGGTGAATCAAGCGGGCATGTGCATGGGCAAAAGTGATTTGGGGAAGGGCAATAGGAGAGTATGTGAGAGAGGCTGGAAGGAGATGAATTCATCCAGAGAGACTGGGGATGGGGAATCCACAGAGCGAAGAAAGGAGGAACAGAGGAGGGAAAGGGAGAAGGTGGGGGAGACACACCGGAAAAGAAGAGAAGGAAGGAAAGGGACTGAGTATTTGCACAGGACAGCAAACTAGACTTTACAAATATGGTGGAAGAGATAAGGAGAGATGTGGCAGAAGGGGAAAATAGAGAGGAGGAAATGAAAAGTGAAAGTAAAAAGAATAGACACAAGGGATACAAAATAATGTTTTTAAGGGGCCTTATACTTACTACAGAGCTTATATGGCAAACAGAAGGTGGTTCTTTTTAAAGGAGTGGATAGTATGGACCGTAGGGGTATGACCAGAAATCTGCTGAAAGCAGCAAACAGCCTAGGGGAGCCTTGTTCAGCCAGCCTCTTTCCCCTGGCTAGCATTTTTTTTCTATGCTGAATAAAATTCTTCCTCTTGGATCCTCCAGCCCCACTCCTGGGATTGTTCATGTGGTTGCACTTGTTTTATGTGCTCTGGAGGGTCTGCTGCATCCCAGCCACCCTCTGCTCTGCCCCCAGCCACTGTTTCATGCAGTTCTCACTCCTTCCATTTCAATCTGCGGATTTTCACTAAGTGCAGTGTAGGACAGTGGGCAGGTTTTGGATTGGACCTATCCAACAAACAAGGACAGGCCTCTCTGGACGAGGTTGTCTTTAGGAAAGAGAAATTTTGTGTCCATCTTCAGAAGGCCTCTATTCTGCTCATCCCTTGCTCATGGGGAAAAATAATCTTACAAAGCCAACCATCCAACTCCCTTTATGCACTTCCCATAGACCACACTACCAGTGCAACCAGCCTCCAGACCCCCTTCATCAGCTTCTCCACCAACCAGCTCCATATTTGCCTCAATTCACAGGACATCCTTCCCAAGCTAGTCCACAAAGCTGCTACCCACTCCTGCCTCAAAACTCACCTCTGTCGTGATGCCTGGGACATGGTTGTCATTGGGGGTTCTGTATACCTGTCCTATATGTTTTATTTCTTAAGCATGTGTTGTATTATCTAGGTATCTTCAGGACTCTCATTACTATAGCGTTTGAGCAACTCACAGTCCTTTAATGTGTCCAATGAGGTAGGGGAAAGTGTTGTTATTCCCACTATACAGGTGAAGAAGGGGCACAAAGAGGCCTTTATAACCTTCAGCATATCACTTAGGCGCAGGTTTTTAAAGATATTTAGGTGTTGCTGCGCTCAGAGTTGCAGTCTCAGTGATTTAGGCACCTAACCCTCATTTTTCAAAAGGGATTTAGGCACTTGAGAGCCTATATCCCACTATCTTTAAAGATCTGAGCCTAACTGACTTACAGAAGTTTACACAAGAAATCAGTGGTGAATTGGTCTCCCAAGTCCTAGGTTAGTGCCTTAACCACTGACCCCTCCTTCTGCTCACTATTATCATAATGTAGCCAACACTGGCTGGCACTTTACTTATCTGATGCTCTCCCTTCCTCTAATTTTCATGTCTCTTAGTTCTGAAAGACAAGATGGGTGACATAATATCTTTGGGCCAACTTCTCTTGTTTTGTCATTTCTGCTCTTTGGGGCAGATAAGGTGCCTTTGTCTGTGTTTGGAAAGCATCTCATACATTGTGGTCTCCACCAGATACATATAATAACAGTTTGAAAGCTGATATTGAATATATTACATTTATATAGCATCTTCATCCACTATTGGAGTGAAGCTACTAATGGGATGGAACGGTGGAGGGATATATTGGTCAATACTTCCTGACATGAAATGAAGAAGACAGTAAATGCAATAATATTCCCCTTGTAGTTTCAGGTAGGCAAAGAGAATTACCCTCACTGGACTATGACCTGAATAACGTGCTAACACTCTCACTATCACAAAAAGTGTCATGAAACATTTAAAGCTAGATTTTCAAAAAGGCAGGTGCGATTGTGTATCTAGTTTGCATGTGCTATTACTGTAGTTCAGAGATGGCCAACCTGAGAAGGAGCCAGAATTTTCCAATGTACATTGCCAAAGAGCCGCAGTTATAGGTCAGCAGCCACCTCCCCCACCATCAGCTCCCCCTGCTCCCAGTGCCTCCCACTCACCGGCAGCCCCTTCCTCCCTGCACCTCCTGATCAGCTGTTTCATGACGTGCAGGAGGATCTGGGGTGCGGGGAGGAGTGAGGGCACGGCAGGCTCGGGAAGGGGTGGGAAGGGGTGCAATCAGGGCAGGGCCTGTGGCAGAGCCAGGGGTTGAGCAGTGAGCACCGCCTGAGCACATTGGAAAGTTAGCACCTGTAGCTCCAGCCCTAGAGTCGGTGCCTTAGTAGAATAGATACTACAGTTTTAGGGTCTATCCTGTTTCTGAGGTTAGTGATCTTGGCTAGTGGGATTAGGAAAAGAGGCCACCTCAGAAAGCAATGCTGCCAATGGGTTTGGGGACTGAAGGCATCCTGAAGCACTTATATCTGTATTGCTGCCATCTCAGAAGATAGCTGCTTCTGCTGCCTTGGAAAGCCTGAGCTATCCTGAAATGTTTCCATTTGAAGAAATTTTTTAAAAATGTACACAATGGCTGTCAAGTGTGTGTTTGAGGAAGCACCAGCTTCCATCACTGGGACCATTATTTGAATATACACCTCTACCCCTATATAAAACTGTCCTCGGGAGCTAAAAAATCTTACCGTGTTATAGGTGAAACTGTGTTATATCGAACTTGCTTTGATCCACCGGAGTGCGCAGCCCTGCCCCCCGGGAGCGCTGCTTTACTGCTTTATATCCGAATTCATGTTATATTGGGTCACATTATATTGGAGTAGAGGTGTAGATAGAACCTCAAACTGCAATACTTGTGGTCTTAGGTTAGTACTCTGGGGTACTCAAGAAACAGATGTCAATGATGGTGGTTGACGCCACCATCATTAGCCCTCCTGCCCCCCAAAAAGGAAAGAGCATGGATTGAACCACCACAAACAGCAAATTTTACTAATTCTAAATCCCCGCCCCTTTCTAGCTGGCCTATGAATACATTAAAGATTTAAGTGTCAAACGTAGCCTTAATGTTTCTGTGAACAAATGATTTGTCAAGAAATAGAAAATGAAGCTTTTTTCTTCCAAGAAAACCATGTTGTTTTAAACCTTGGCCTTAAACGAAGACACCTGAGTGGGGTCTAGAGGGAGTAATGAGACAAAATCTAACCTGCTGGCCACCCTGTGCAGTACCCAGTGCTCCACACACCAGCCAGGCCCCCCATCCATTGAGATGAAGAACTGGTATACTGCACTGGCAACAGGAGGTAAGAAGCAGAACCCAATGGCTCTGGGGAGGAGTCACCTGCTCCCAAGGCGGGAAGGCTTATAGCTGCAACATCCGAGAGACAGTGTCGGGTGCTGGTGGTCAGGGATTCCCTGCTAAGGGGGACGGAGATACCTGACAGGATGTCCCAGGAGATGTATTGCCTGTCTGGCATCAGCATCTGATGGCATGCTGTTCCAGAGAGCGGGGCTAGTGGGAGGAGATGGGGTCTACTTGGCCAAAAAGGGGAAGAGCATCTTCATGCACCAATTTGCCAACCTAGTGAAGAGGCCTTTAAACTAGGTTCTAAGTGGGCAGGTGATGAAAGCCCACAGGTAAGCATTAAAAAAATGTGACTTTAACAGAGGGCTAGATGGTGGTGGTGGTGGGGAGACAGGATGGGACATGGAAAATTACAGTAGGGCCATAGAATCATCAAGAGGAAAATCAGTGGGGGAATCTGTTCAATATTCTAGATGTCTGTGCACAAATGCATGAGTATGGGGAAGAAAGAGGAAGAACTGGAGGTATTAATACATAAGCTAAATCATGGCTTAACTGGCATCACAGACTCTTGGTGGGATAAATCTCATGACTGGAGTATTGGAGTAGAGGGGTACAGCTTATTAATGAAGGGCAGGCAGGGAAAAAAGGGAAGAAGTGTTGCATTATACATCAAGAATATATACATTTGTTCTGAGGCAGAGCCTGGTGAAATTCATACTAGGATACTTAAAGATCTAGCTGCAGCAATCTTAGAATGGTTGGCAATTATCTTAGAGAACTCGTGGAGGAATGGTGAGGTCCCAGAGGACAGGAGAAGGGCAACCATAGTACCTATCTTTAAAAGAGGGAAACAAAGAGGACCCAGGCTAACCTCAATACCTGTAAAGATACCCAACAAATTATTAAACAACCAATTTGTAAGCACCTAGAAGATAATAGGGTTATAAGGAATGGACAGCATGGATTTGTCTAAGATAAGCCATACCAAACCAAACTTATTTGACAGGGTCATTGATCTAGTGGGTAGAGGAATCAGTATATGTGATATATCTTGATTTTAGTAAGGTCAGTTGGACTGTGTCAAAAACATTGTCATAAACAAAGTAGGAAGATATGGTCTAAATTAAATTACTATAAAGTAGGCGCACAACTGGTTGAAAGACCATACTTAAAAAGTAGTCAATGGTCAAACTGGGATGGTTTGTTATTCGAATCTAGTGGTTTCTGCAGGGGTCAGTCCTGGCTCCAATACTATTCATGTTTTCAGTAATGACTTGGATAAAGGATGGGAGAGTATGCTGATAAAATTTTCAGGTGACACCAAGATTAGAGTGGTTGCAAGCACTTTGGAAGACAGGACTAGAACTCAAGACAGCCTTGACAAATTAGAGAATTGGTCTGAAATCAATAAAGACAAAGTTGCAAATACTACACTTAGGAAGGAAAAATCAAATGTACAACTACAAAACGAGGAATATCTGGCTAGATAGTTGCAATGCTGAAAAGGATCTGTGGGCTATAGTGGATTACAAATTGAATAAGAGTCAACAATGTGATGCAGTTGCAAAAAAAGCAAATATCATGTTGTGGTGTTTAACAGGAGTATCACATGTAAGACATGGGACGTAAGTGTCCTGCTCTTCTTGGCACTGTTGAGGCCTCAGCTGGAGTATGGTGTCCAAGTCTGGGCATCATACTTTAGGAAAGATATGGACAAATTGGAGAAAGTCCAGAGGAGAAAGACAAAAATGATAAAAGGCAATGGAGTGCTGTCTCTGTATGCAAAGCATGAATTGCATGCCCCAGCACTGGGTGCTCAGTGGATGATTCCATCTGGCCCCTGAACGCACATGGAGGATGCCATTTTCTATCCTTCAAATAGCATGACTTCACACGCATCATACATGCGAGGTCACACCACATGGAGCATACTATTTTGCATGCAAGTATAGAATTGCATGTCTGATTAAAAATGCAACAGCACGCCATTGATACAAGGTTTATAAAGCCTGACCCTGTGAGGAAAGGTTAAAGAACTGGGTATGTTTAGTCTTGAGAAAAGAAGACTGACTGGAAACCTTATAACAGTGTTCAGATATGTTAAGGGCTGTTATAAAGAGGATGGGGGTTAATTGTTCTCCATATCCACTCAAAGCAAAACAAGACATAATGGGCTTAATCTGCTACCAGGGAGATTTAAGTTAGATATTAGGAAAACTTTCTAACTATAAGAGTAAAGTGCAGGAACAGGGTTCCAAAGGAGATTGTGGAATCCCCATCATTGGAGGTTTTTAAGAACAGGTTGGACAAACATCTGTCAGGGATGGTTTAAAGAGTTTTACTTGATCCTGCCTCAGCACAGGGGGCTGGACTTGATGACCTCTCAAGGGCCCTTCCAGTCCTTCATTTCTAAGATGCTATGAGAAAGTGTTGGATACATGCATGGATTAGCTCTGATCAGAGGTGTCCAAATTTTGTCCACCTGGAGACTATATTGGCAACTTGCCAGAAGCCTGACAGCTATGCCTAACACGTATAAAAGTGAGTTAGATTCCAGCTGCTCACAGAGATGCAGCACACAGAGTGATTACAGATCTCACAGAACAAAGATGGAGTATCACCTTCTAGGACTAGTAGTCTTCACAGGCTGCAATGCCATATTAAAGAAAACAGTGAGAGCATTCTGTAACTATGTGGGCTGCATTCTACCCAGCAATGTATTGTTTTTGCTAGAAATGGTCCCAAACCACAAAATATGGATCTGAGCTCTTGCCCAACTATCAGGAATGTTTGGATCCACCAACCTACCTCAGATCATGATAGAAATAATTGCTAGCTGCAAAATTCAGGTCAGAATATTGCTTTGGCTTCTGAGCACCTCCAAAGGCTGAGGGATTTTGATTTAGACCCATTTCTAACTTTCACCAAAGGTAGTCTCAAGCCATCAGAGGAAATAAAATGTCAGAAATAATTTGTTTCTGCTGTTGTGGCTACATATCTTACAAAACACTGCCTACAGCCTGTTGTTAATAATTATCAGGGTAGACATATGCAGGATAAAACTACTACACTTGAGTAGCCTGTGGAATCTTCAGCTGAATATACATACTCAAAGACAGCATCTAGCATCCCCTGAGTAACTTTAAACCAGCCTCTTCTTCTAGTACAATGTGACAAATACTTCCCAATATTCATTTTCTACCTAGAGCTGCAGTGAGTTATGAAGGCAAAGACCAAACTGTAGATCACAATGTCCAAACTCCATAAATGGATTAATTTGCTGTGGTGGATCTCAACTTTTTCCATACCAGGACCACCTTGTCGCTATAGGGATCTTCCACTAACTTAGTTGGGACTCAATCTCATTTACCGACAGTGGAAGAGCAGGGTGATCATGATCCCTGACACCTAGTCATGATCCCACTGGGGTTCATAACTCTCAGACTGAGAACCCGTGACCTAGAGTTACCTCATATTTTTTGTGAAAGCCATTTTCATGAGCCAGAGAGGTGCATCAAGATCTTAAAGCAAGATCCGTCCTTTCAGTGTTAATAGAAATTGCAGCCATTTATGCCTACAGAAACCTCTACAAGGAGGAAATACTGGAAATACACTGTGATGCATACTGCCATTTTGGGGAACTGGTGAATTTTCCACATAGCTCGATCAGGGCTTGACTTTGGAAGGACTTTACTCTAATAAACTTGAAACAGTATTTGGTACTCAACTACCTGTGTACAACAGGACCAGAAGTCCAGAAATAAAGGGATGAAACAGCAGTAAAAGCAGATTTTTAATGTCATACAAAACTGATATTAAAATGATAATGAAAATATTTTTCAATTTTAAATCCTTATGCAGATCTAAGTTTATTATTCACTGTGGCATCATGTTCACTTTTCATCTCCTATCTAGGCTTGGAAGGATTAGGGTTTTTTAAAATCAGTAAATGTCAGCAAACATCAATTTCACCATACACACAAACTGACAAAAAATATTCCCATTGATAATAATCAAAATGTTCCGGTATGCAAAATAAGAAAAATGCTACTTGAGAACTTATAAGAGTTTGATTTAAGAATGTTTATGTTGTATATTTTGACATGTGATGTTGACAAATTGTATTTTAACAGTTCTAAAGCTATAACTTTCTGAATCTCAGCATCTACTATCTGTGATACTAGACCAGGTGCCAGCTTGTGTCAACATCTCCATGTCTCAACAGAACACTGACAAATACCCAGCTGGCATCAGTTTGGCTCATCTCTGTGTTAGTATTATTAAAATAAAGTATTAGAATTATAAGAATGTGTTTAGGGTTTAGACATTGGACTTTATTGACTGCTTGTGAGTTGCTGCATGCATTCATCTCACTCATAACATCTGTATCCCCTACTATAAGGTAATATTTGAGCAGTTGTATTGGGAGTCTCTCTAACTGTGTAAATCACCAGACACAAGAGAGAGATTAACTAGTGCAGGGGCTGGCAACCTTTCAGAAGTGGTGTGCGGAGTCTTCATTTATTCACTCTAATTTAAGGTTTCGCATGCCAGTAATACATTTTAATGTTTTATCGATAAATGGACAAAATACTTTTGGTGTTATTCTGCTTCCTCCCCATGAAAATGAGTCATGCAAGGGACTTGTCCCATCAGCTGAGCTTTGCAACTGAAAGCATGTGGGATGAAGAGAATAAAACCCCCTAACAAGAAGGAATTATCTCTGGGGAGCAAGGTGTATCTAGGCATAAGCAAGAGATCCCCAGCTGCTCAGCCTAGATTAGCCCTCAAGGACAAATAGTGGCTGCTGATTACAGAAGCTTCTATTATCTTTTGAAACTTAAGATTGTAACACATTTGTGAATCTATGTTTACCTGGTTCAACCTTGTAAATAACTCATTTCCTTTTCTTAGTTAATAAATTATATGAGAGCTTATTATAGGATTGGCTACAAGCGTTGTCTTTGGAGTGAGATCTAACGTACAATTGACACGTGGTAAATGACTCATCCTTTGGGACTGGGAGTAAGCTGAATATTGCTGTGATTCTTGGTGTAAGAGACCAGCTGTCACAAAGGCATGCTTAGCTGGATGGTGACATAAATCAGAGTACCCAAGGGGACTGTCTATGACCCTGTGTTCAGATTGTTATAGTGCTTGAGGAGTTTACACTTGACAATTGGTTGATGAAATCTAAGTATAGACCTCACAACCAGTTTTGGGTTTGTGCCCTTGCTCCTAACAGTCTGTCCTGAGGTTCGTTCTCACGCTCTTGAGTCACTGCAAGCAGCATTATGTGGTCATTAAATAATTATTGTCTGTGTGAGACTATACCTCGGGAGCACCCCATAACCTCCATATTCATTGTTTGTATATAATTGTGATATTTCATATAAAGCATGCCATGCGGGGTATCGTTGGAGAGGTTATGATCCACTGAAACCCACTGTTGCATCTAAATATGTATATTGTTAATGCATATGAAGTTATGAGAATTGCTGTGGGTTTGGGAAGTGCACAGATATTAACTCCTCAAGGACAATAACCGGGGGGATAACCAATGCCTGGGTGGTTGTCAAACAACCATCAACAGCCATTGTCCAGCGAAGAAGTTACAATTCAATGACTCACTTCCACAAGGCTACACCAGGGGAATCACTCAACCTTGCCTGGTGACTCAGCAATGCCCACCAGACTTGCCTGGACTTGCATTCTCCGGTACATGGACTAAGGGTATAAAACAGAATACAGTGGCCACGTGCTTGGCCTTTTCTCCTCCACCTACCTAGGCTGCAAGCAACAAGGACGCTGAGAAGACTGATGATTTCAACAGAGGAGATTGGCCTGGGTTTAAGAGACAAACCTGTATATTAAGAACTGTAAGATCCAATGGGGTGAGAACATTGCTTAATCTAAATCTGTCTAGTGTGATAAGGGTTAAGGTTTAGACTGAGTGCTTATATTTTTTTTTTCTTTTGGTAACCACTCTGACTTTTTGCTTATCACTTACAATCTATTTTTTATAATCAATAAACTTGTTTTACTATTTATCTTTACCTGTGACTTTGCCTGAAGTTGTCATAAATAGATAGCTAAGGGTTAATGTTTCTTTTACCTGTAAAGGGTTAACAAAGGGAACCAAACACTTGACCAGAGGACCAATCAGGAAACTGGATTTTTCAAAGTCAGGGAGGGAATTTTTGGACTCTGAGTCTTTTGTTTGTCTCTCAGCTATGAGAAGCTTCTTTCTTCTTCTAATCTTCTGTGTCCAACTTGTAAGTACAGGTAGAAAAACAATATAGGCTTTTATGTTGTTTTGGTTGTTTTGATGTCTTTGTGTAACTATGCTGGATGTTTTAATTTGGATATCTTTGATCAGACTTGTTTTCTATTTTTCTTATAGATAAGCCTGTTTGTCATTCTTGTTACAGCGATACTCTTTATGTCTTTTTTCTTTCTTTTTTATATAAGCTCTTTTTAAAACTGTTTGGTTCTCTGGTAAGGAGAAGGAAAGAGGGGGAGGGAACACTACGCTCTGTGTTTTACTCTCCTCGTGTTCCGGGGGGAAGAACTAGGGGGGAGAGTAGATCTCTTTGGTTCTTGTATTGGGTTTGTCTCTTGTGGAATAGAGGAGATTGCTTCTTGGTATGTGATGTAAGGTGGTCAATACTCCCAGGTTAGCCAGAGAGGAAATCTGGTGGGAGAGAAGGAGGGAAGGGAGTGGGTTATTTCCTTCTGTTGTAGCTCAGGGTTTCTGAGTTTGGGGTCCTCCGGAAGGTGTTTGGGAGACAGAGGGGCCAACCCTGGAATTTTGGGTGGCAGCGAGATCAGATCCAGTGGTAATAGCTTGGGGAGTTTCTACAAGACCCAGATTTTGGACGCTAAGGCCAGATTTGGAAAGATGCTTATGATGAAGTGCTTGGTAACTTCGTCGGGTTCCACAGACTGTGTCAGACATGCACCGTGGAGAAAAATGCAGAAATTGGATTGGTTTTGGTTATTGGCTTGTGAGTTGCTTGTTGCTAGTTTTTGGCTTGTAGCTTTTTTTTTTTTTTTTTTTTGATTCAGTTGGCAAGGGGGGGGGGAGCGGGGGAAGGAAGAAGGAAGGGGAAATCGAAGTGGGGAAAGAAGGAGGGGGAAAGGATAAAGAAGACTTCGTCCCAGCACTGTTCACCCCATCTTAGTCACTCAGATCGTTGGGGGGGGGTGGTTCTTAGGGATTGGCTTGTTTTGGTCATGGTTATTGACATTAGGATTAGCTTGATTTTTGGTCCCTACTTTTTGTGAAGTTGGGGTTCTCTTTACTGCGTGACGTTGGCAACTGTGGCTAGCGTATGTCCACGTTCCACTGATGAAACTTGCATTGCTCAAGAAGGGGTTTTTGCTTTTTGCAAAACCATTGCTTAAACAGTGCAAGATGATATATTCCTGAGGTACAAGGCTGGGAGCTGGGGGAATATGGCTGGTGCCTTTCTCTGCATGATTCATGAGTGGCTCTGGCAGCATTCATGCAATCTAGCTGGGCATGGGGTTCCACATGTTGTTGCGCTGAGTGATAACAGCGCCTGGAGGGGTTTGCTACTTGTCACTAGCAGCAAAGCATTATGAGACAGCCCAGGCTGGAGAGTTAAGGGGGCACAGCGGTCCCAGACTCCCAGGCTGCACCAAAGGGATCCAAATCCAGTCTGATTCTCCTAGTGTTTGACCTGCACCATAATTTCCCCAAACCATGAAAATTTAAATTGATAAAAATTTTAAAAACTTAAAAATAAACACTAACATTAACCATCAAAATTATTTAAAAAATAAAAATTGAATTCTGCCAGGCCTACTCAGTGTTAGGCCAGAACTTTACACACTATCATGGGTTGTATCAAGGCATGTGTCTTCTCAGAAAAATGCAACTGATCAAAATATATACCAAGCTTGAGCAAATTTTAGACAATTTTCTGAAATTAATTTTTATGTAGGACAGGTTAGCTTTAGTTTATATTTATTGGAGGGGGAAAAAATACTGGACCAGCAATATACATATGAACCTTTTTCTTTAAAAAAAAAAAAAAAATTAAAGGTAGAGAAGGACCATGTAAAAGATACGGCACTTATATAACAGTTAAAAATGGAGGAAATATTATTCATCTTAAAACAAAAACAAAACAAAACTGGTTGTTCCAGTGGTGTCTGTGGCATGCATTAGGAGCCTAAAAGTTACAAGTGGGTTTTATCCAAGCTCTTAAAAGTGAGCTCACTGAGTCCTGACTCCAAATGACTAGTTTGGGGTTTGTTTGTTTTTCAGAAAAGAAAAGGGGGGAACGAATGTTATTCCTAGTATGTTCTTTTAAAACAAGCACAAGCATTCATTTGTGGGGTCAGCTTGAGTCAGATACTACCCCCCAATTTCAGACTCAAAGTGGTTTGGCAAGAAAAGCCAATGGAAAAATTGCTCATAATGTCCGTGTTCCCATTGAATTCTACAGTCTGCTCTGCAAACCAATGGAATGTACATATAGTAAAAAAAAAAAAACACCAATAGTGAAAAAGAAGCTCTGAGACATTATCATCTCTGACCTGTCCCAAGAGTGAAGCTTAGAAAAAGAATCTTCTGGTTATGGCAGCTTCACGTCCACATCTGTGAATGGGATTTCTTTGCTCTAGGAAAGACTTTGAAAACGAATGACTATTTGAGGACATTCAGCTCCAAGTCAGTCTCCTGTGTCCTCAGGGCATAACCACAAAAAGAAGGGTGAATCCCATTTCAGACTACCAACCAGTGCTTTGGTAAGGATGGTTGTTTTGGGAGGTTTGGAATGATCGCTGGCTTGAATTCAGCCCAGTTACTGAAAGTCCTTAACATTTTATGGTTGTTTGGCCCTGTCTGTGAAATAGGCTTGGTGATCTCTGACCAACTCCTACCGGACTGATGGCTAATCATGAAAAACCACTACCATAATTGGCATCCTTGTTGCCATTCACAACACTGACCAAGCACGGATCAAAAGAGCAAGGACACAGAACTATCTTCTCACCCACAGAGCTGGTTCAAGAATGAGGTAAAACTTTCATTGCCCACGCTGTACCTGCTTTGTGAACAAACAGGGGGCTGAACCCAGACCTAACTTTTACAAACCCTTTTGCAGCATTATGGTAACAAGATAAAAAGACTCATACACCACAAATTCCTTATACTTTGCACCATGTTATTACTAACAAATTTGTTTGGGCATAAGCAGGACTGACACCAGTGTTTTTGGCACCCCAGGCACACAGCCATTTCACCGCCCCGCGCGCTGCTCCTGCAGCTCCGGTGGACCTGCCGCAGGCGTTCCTGCAGAGGGTCCGCTGGTCCCGCAGCTCCAGTGGAGCTGCCACAGCCGTGCCTGCGGGAGGTCCACCGGAGCCACGGGACCAGGGGACCATCCGCAGGCATGACTGCGGCAGGTCCACCGGAGCTGCCTGCCGCCCCCCCCCGCCCCCGGCAAAATGCCACCCCCCAATAATCCTGGCGCCCTAGGCGATTGCCTAGGTCGCCTAAATGGAAGCGCCGGCCCTGGGCACAAGTTTTCATGGGCTAAAACTTGCATCTGATGAAGTGGGTTTTAGCCCACAAAAGGTTATGCTCAAATAAATGTGTTAGTCTCTAAGGTGCCCCAAGGACTCCTCGTTGTTTTTGTTGATACCTGCTAACATGGGTACCCCTCCGAAACATGTTATTACTGTGGCTTAGTGCTGCTCTTCTCCCTTTGGGCTACTACTCTATGGAGTGGATGGAGAGCAGGATTATGACATCAGGGATGAATCAACCAAACATCAGCCTCCCCTCTTCTCTCCTCCCACCTACTCCTGCCCCAGGAGTGGCTTCAGTGAGTGTTTTATCTGCATGAGGAGTGCAGGGGTTGGACCCAACATTTAATCTCTCCTTGAGCAGCTGAGGGTAAGAAGTGTAAATACACTACACTGCTGCTTTGTTTACTGAGTTTCTCATGTTTAATCTGAAAACCCCAAGTTTTTATTTCCCCTCAGTGGGTTGCTGGCTTTCCATGGACAACATCCAGCTCAAAGCTGAGGGGAAGAGAGAAGAGAATTTCCTCAGGGATTTTTGACAGCCTTGAGAAATCACAAGAGATGCATACTAATACCGGGCAAGTTGCTAGCAGCCATCCAAATGCTTCATGTGGCTGTTAGATACGTGGGCACAGGAGCTGATTTCCCAAAGCAGGTGACAATGTGACCTGCCAACAAAGGAGCAAGAAGAAACCTTCCATTTGCCCTCTTATTTTATATTTGCAGCATATTAGCATGTTGGGGGTGAAAAGGATAAGAAAGCAGATGGAGAAAAGGAGAGGAGGGGATACATTTGGGGGTGAAGTAAGTGCAACAGGACTGCATAGGAGAAGGGGAAGGGGCCTGTACCTACTTATGGCTGGAGAAAGTGTGTATTATGGGTACAATTGGAAAAGGGGCAGTGAAGGCCTGCCCCAAAGTCCAGTGAAATCAATAGGAGTCTTTGCACTGACTCCAGTAAATTTTGGCTCAGAGCCCTAGGGTGCGTGTATTAATGAGTGTGTTTTAGCAGGTGTCTGCTGGGCCATCACATCTGCTGAAGGAAAACAAAACAAAACAGGCGCCACTAACAAGCCTTCAAAGCAGCCCTTTGATACCGTGCCCCCAGCTGGCACCGCTTCTGCTGGCGTTCCCATACCAGTCCTTCGGGTTGGCCGCACTTACTGCTCTCAGGCTGGGAACGGACGAAAGCACAATACTAGTGATCATGTAAAAAAAAAAAAAATACGTCGGAAGCAGAGGATCTAAGCGACCCCATGTTTGCATTTGAGCAGGGGGACCGACCGGAGCGGGTTACGGGCCTCTAGCTAGCAGGTCTAACTTCTCACACTCCCTCCCAGCCTTCGAAAGGCAGCGGGGGAGGGGCTCGCCCTCTGCTGTGACTTTAGAGCTCAGGCTCCCCGGCGCGGCACCTCGCGGGCTGCGGGGGCCAGGCACACCCCTCGCCTCCCCGGGAGGAGGAGCGCGGCGGCTCCGAATTTAAAGCCTGATCCGCACCGTCCCAGAAGGGATGGGGGCGGGACTTGCGAGTGGATGTAGTCAATGGCAAACAGCTCCCCCCTCCCCCGGTAGCTGGTTTCGTCACTAGCACACGGGGCCATCTAAATCCGCGCTCGAGCCCGATTTCCTTCCCCTGCGCGCAGGTTTCAGCGGCGCGCGCCCACGCTCGGCCTTCCCCGGGAGACTCGCTCTCGGCCCGCGTGCGCTTTGCAAAGCCGAGCGCAGAAAGGCGCCACCCAAACATAAGCATGTCTGCTGTTCGGCCTCTGCCGAGCGCCACAGGTTCCGCAGCAAGTGGGCCGCGGCTTGAGACCGGTTTGGAGGCACTTGCATAGCAGGGAACTGGATGAACGTCTTGACATTCAGACTAAATAAACCACCGGGCGCTAGTTTCTATTGAGCAGCTAGTTCCTTGGCTCGCACGACTTCGGTTAGCGCGACAAGTCACGATCGGGCCCAGAGTCTCTGTGAAACTAACACGTTTCATTTCCAGATCTGGGTCCTTCCTTTTGCGAGGCAGCAGATAACTGTCCTAGACCGACGCCATCACAGAGGGTCTGCTCCTCTCCGCTGGGTGTCTGCCAACACTTTACAGCTCCGCATGCAACGGTTTCTAGTCTAATCCGAATTACTCACACCGATGCCACACCCACCTTCGCTCTCCCATACACACGTACACAGGAGAATCACCAGGGAGACTAGCCCAGAGCGCAGTGTGCAGCCTCTGCCCGAGCTTTGCACTGAACCAGGCAAAAAGAAGGGGTGAGCTTTTCTAGAAAGCGCTGTGTCTTCTAAACAGCTGCTGAAGCCACGCCAGCCTCTGTGCCTATCGACCCGTCCCCGCCCCCTCTACTATATCCCGCACGGATAATTACAGCCTAGTCCTGCGGTTCCCCTTGGGACGCGGATTCACCCCTTCTGCAACCTACGCCGCCACGGCCAGGCTGCCACACGCCTCCGAGCCCCGGCAGAGCTTGGCACGTTGGTGAAGGGAGGGAATAATCTCAGCTGGGCTCAGTGAAATTGCAATTTCTGCTCCCATAGCCCAGCCACGCCGAGCGCAAACCCCCTCTTCAGCCCAGATTTGTGACACCAAGCAGACTCCTCCCCCACGCGGCTCACTTAACCCTTCCTGCGCTCCCCCAGGAACCCTCCCCTGCTCCGAGGTGGGCTTGTGGATTTTAAAGCCACCCTCCGGGAGCACGCGTTGCTCGTTGGCAAAAAGGTCCCAGGGACTGGACAGTTCAGAGACGATCACAACTCCCAGTTTTCTAGAGTCTGCTCCTGCACCAACGGGACATAAGCGGAGCCAAGCGCGTTCAATCAGCTTTAAGGTACATTCTAGGTTGGGCGTACACGATGCTTAAACCAAATGATAACGCGGCGCGCATCACCCTGGAGACCGAGAGGAGGAATATAGAAAAATGAAGGGGAAAGGCAATCCAAATGAAGGGTAACCTGCCCGCTTAGTTATTGGCTATTAAAGCAACATCAAACAGGAGCCAGCCCAAGTACTATTTTGGTTCTTTCAAAAATTGCACGTAAAACCACGGAACCCCCAGCCGGTCAGAGGTAAATTAAGGGTTAATCACGCTAGGGTTAGTAAGCAAGACTCCTCTGATGATGAAAGTCCCTCTGGCTGAGTTTTAAAGGAGATTTGTTGAGACAAATTTTGATCGCCCGTCCGGACCGCTTCAAACCAAGCCTGAAAGTTTCTGTACCTTCCCCAGGCGAGGTTCTAGCAGTGGAAAACTTCCCACCTAGCTATCCTTTAGCTGTGCTTCTTAAAGCAGAAACACACAAACGCTGGACAGTGCAGCTGGCCCTTAGGAAAGAGCTACAAAGAAATAGTTGAAGAAATGTAGAGAGCGCGCGAGAGAGCATAAAATTGTGGGGACTGTACCTTGATCCATAGACCTCATGATGTGGTGGTAATGTACCAGCCTGCAGGCAGCTTCTCTCTGCATCAGGATTTTTTTTTAATTACTCAGTGGCAGTGGGAAAAAAAATCTTCTTTAACCATATTCAACCCAGGCTGCCCGAAGAGAGGCACCCCCCGTTGCTCGCCTCCCCTTGGTGGCGTTGGGGGTGCAAAGAGGGATCCGAACCGGGCTGAGTGTGTTCCTGAAGTGAAGTCAGTTCTCTGCTCTGAGATGTGGGTTACTAGAGAGGGAAAGGCCACTTCCTTCCCTGCTCCGAGTGTTTATAGTCTTTGAATGCTGTAAAATAACGGGATTCCCTCACTGTTTCCTCCTGTTTATCCCAGTGCCATGGAAACCCCTGGATCGCCTCCATCTCCCAAACTGAGGGCTTTCCTGCAAACTTCACACTCAGGAATCCATGACGTCTCCCAGCTCCGGGCCAAGGCAGCTCTGTGGCTTTTCTCAGTCTGCAGCACAAGCACTTAATTGTTGAGCCGAAAGTTACCGAGCGCGAGAGAAATATGGATGATGTTACAAATCCCAGTGTGTGTGTTTTTAAATAAAACTTGCAGGCACTGCAAAAGCTTTCAAAGCAACGGGGCTTCTGTGCAGCTTTCTCTCGTCCCAGCAGAGAAGCTTAAGCTGCTGCTTTTTAACCTTTACATAAAAAACATTTACAAAACTCAAATCCTCGTCTCTTATTTAAAGTCCTTGAAAATTGCCAGCGCCCTAATAATATCCATCTTGTTATTGGCACAGGCTTTAGCGCCTCATTGGCACTGGCTCGATCCTTCAGTCAATAAATATGGCTAGTGTCATGTCACAAATCTCTCTCTGTCTCTATTTTTAGATCTCTGTGTGGGTGGGCCGGCGAGGGGAGCAGCCCCATGGATTTCCATTGATACACGTGGATCTTAACAAGAATGAAATAGCCAAGGAAGCCTCTGAAACCAAGACAACCCCTGTGTGTTTACACGGACTATGTATAAACAGGAAAATAAAGTAAAGGAAAACAGGAAAATAAAGCCCAAGATGTCATGACCTTGGTGGTGGCTTACAATGTATAGTTTTCACTGTTATGTTAACAGGCTTCCCTTGGTTCTTTAGTGGAAATTAGAGCCTACACTCTGATGGCAATTTTTTTTTTTTTTTTGCATAAGAGATCAAGAGTTCAGAAATCAAAAGTGCTTAATTTGCACTAGTGTTTGTCTCTAATCTGATCAAGCAGTGAAATGTACATTAAATACAAGTTGCTGCCGAGGTCAGATAGAATCGTGGGTAGCAATAGAGAGTGAGTCACTTTCTTTGCAGATGGACTTGGACTCCACTTGCCTGGAGGGCTGGCTGGCACTGGTGGGACATTTCCATTTTTCACTCTCTCAGTCCCACATGGACTCGAAGGAGGTGTCACAATCAAACTTTCTGCTGCTCTGGTTTGTTGTCTTGCAGGCTAGCAACTGCCCGCAGGCCAGGGAAACAAGCGCACCTCACTTTCCTAGCCTTTGTCATTTTTGGACCCGCTCAGGCGGAAATACATTGTACCTTCCTCAGCCCCATTAGTGTCTGTTATGTAACCGTAGGACTTCCACTGAACTCTCAAAGCACCTAGCAGTGAGCATGAGAGTCAGTGAGCCTGGTCCACCATGAGGGAATCCATCTTAACTTCATTCAGTGAAGGTGCACCAACTTTTTACGATCAGAGATTCAGAAGGTTGGTACTGGATGTTCTGCAACTGCTTAAGGATTAAGGTTGTGTCCCCACACTGAACACCTGAGGACTTCCCATTGATTCCTTTAATTCTCCACACATTCATTTCGCTTTTTCAGCTTGTCATTTGCTCAGTTTCAAGTCACTTACTCAGTGCCCTCAATGCAACTATGAACCGAGCCACTGACACTGTCAATGTTTTAATAAAGGATTGAAAGAGAAAGAGGGAAACGCTGTTTCCAGGGAAGCCAGGAAGAAATGAAACACCATCCCGGCAATAAACGGCATTTGTTGTGAGTCCCTTAACCCACACCAGCTCAATAATTCTAGACAGAATGAAGTAAAACTGTTTTATGAGCACAAATCCTTCTCAAAGATATTAGTATCTACTTCATCATTTGGGTAGGGCCTATGCGGCCATTGAAATACCCTAGTAACAAACACTTGACTCAGAATCACATTATACTTCCCTGTTGACCCCATTTTCCCTAAGATAATTTTCTGCTCCTTTTAATGGATTTTTTTTTTTTAGTTGTGTTTTTCTTAGCATGCTTAACATGAAACTTCAAGACAATCTCTTGTTTTCCAAGTGAGGCCAGTGCTTGATCCACTAATCACATTCATTGCCCCTTGAATTAAATGCTGGTGTGTTGTCCTTTTTGTTTGTGTGTGTTGATTTTATTTCTTTGTATGTGAGCAGATAATAACTGTGCTCTGTCTTCCAAGAAGGGCAATGTTATTGGTGCAAAGAGTTCTGTGGCACCTTATAGACTAACAAACATATTGGAGCATGAGCTTTCGTGGGGGAATACCCACTTCGTCAGATACATGCATCCAATGAAGTGGGCATTCACCATGAAAGCTCATGCTCCAATGTGTTTGTTAGTCTAGAAGATGCCACAGAACTCTTTGCTGCTTTTACAGATCCAGACTAACATTGCTACCCCTCTGATCTTTAATGTTATTGCCTTAAACCCAGACCCAAGCTCTCTTCATAGCACTTCGGGCTGGATCCTACCATTACTAGCAATGAGACATCTCAGCAGAGGAGGTGAGTGTCTATAATTAGTATTGAGGTGAGGGTAAGAGGTTGATGGAAGTGTCCATCTGGAGGAGGGGGTGAAAAGGGGATCAGAGAGGAGCAGTGGAGTACATGTGACCAGAGAGAGAGGAATAGCTGGGGTGTATGAGGGCAGGAGTGAATGGCCTGCCAGAGGGTATCCCAGAGTGAATGGAGAATGGGCTGCTACTCCGGTGGAAAGCTTCTCCTCATCCTTGACCACACACTGCATAATAACCCGGGGAGCAGTCACAGCTCAGTGGTTATGGCACACAGGTTGGCTTCCCCAGGCTGGACAGTCTAAAAATACAAACGTCTTTCTTTTAATAGCTCAGTTTGATGGGCTCCAGCTTGTTCACAAGACAGAGTTTCCCTAAAATATCTCCTTGTACCAGTTTTTTCCAACTTAAAAATGCTGAATCCTGCTACCAAAATTAAACTCAGTGAAAAAAAAAAAAAGGCAGAAGAGTGGGCCTGGCGGGCTGTTTCTGTAATGCTAGCATTCCCCACACCAGCATCTGACACAACTGTAAGATTTCCAAGGCTTTTGGAGAGTTCAGCGAGAGAATTGTGTCCTCCATTGGCTCCAACTCCACAGCTGAGTTAAACTTTCCTGATGGAACCTTTTCTCCATCTGGCTTCTGCTACTAGAGATTTGTGAGTGACTGTGGAGAAGGGGAGGATAGTTCAGATGTTATATAACTGTACAAACTCAAAGCGGGGGTAGAGACTTTCCCTAGAAACGAGAGATTTTTATATATATAGTTACTTTCAACTTCCTTTTCAAAGGAAGGCCAAATACCTCCCTCTTTCCTTTGCTTTCTAATTTTGGGATCACTAAGGGATTCTATTTTTGTAGGAAAGGAGACAATAACTATTTATTCCTCTTCATTAGAATATTCCCTCTTCTTTTGAGTAGCAACTCCAAGACCAAATTCTTTCCCCTCCACAAAAATACTACTTTTCCCATCTTAACATAGTTCATCCCCAGAGATCTGCAAACCTAGGGCAGAATTTTGATAAGTGACTCGTGATTGTAGAGGACACCCTAGAGTGGCCTGATTTGTAGAGTGCTTTAAAGAGAAGACCCTTGAAGCATCTGAATTTGGGCTTCCCTAAACTGAAGCACTAAATCACCAATGTTTGTGAAAACCTTGGCTGAAGCTGCTCAGCTGTGCCTGTGTTACTACATTATTTATCACTAATTACCCTGAGCAGAATTTGTTCCTTAAGTTCAATTGGGATTAATATTTTCAGCTAATGAAACATAACTAGAAGGTACTCTTGGAAGAGCAGGGCAACTCTCCTCTCATAACCACATTGAAATCAATCTGAGCTATGAAGGGATAAACTGCTATGTAAAATCACCCTGCCTTACATGTAATAGCCCATATCATAATCAACACAACATTATACATCTTCCCTACAAGCTGTATCTTAAAACTCCTGTTGGAAAATTAAGCTGAGAAGGAGAACAATGAAAAAGGTACAGCATAGGCAAAGGAGAAAGAAGCTTTCAGGTAAAGTCTGAAATAAGCCAGAAAAGAGGCAGAAGGGTCCAAGAAGGATATTTTAGAGATCAGCAGCTGCAGAGGAAAAGGCTCTCACAGCAACAGTCTCACCTCATCTCTGCCACCATACCAGTTAGAACAAAGCACGTTCCAGACACAGTGAAACAACACGTAAAGTAGAATAAAAGATACCAGGGGATAAGGACCTACATAAAACAGAAGAGACTAATAATTTCAACGTGCAGTGACGTACAGCTTGCAACTGTGGTTACAGGGCAAAATTCAGCCCTCTGAGCAGCAACTAAGGAAGTTGTCAATGCAGTGGATGGATGACCATGGAGCAGGTACAGAAGGGGACAATGCGTCCTACAGAGCTTGGCTTCTGTCATAAACAGATAGTTAAGGGTTAGTGTCTCTTTTACCTGTAAAGGGTTAAGAAGCTCAGTGAACCTGGTTGACACCTGACCAGAGGACTATTGGGGGGACAAGATTCTTTCAAATCTTGGTGGAGGAAAGTCTTTGTTTGTGCTGTTTGTTTTGTTCTTTGTTCGCTCTTGGGGCTAAGAGGGACCAGACATGCACCTTAGGTTTCTCCAATCTTTCTGAATCAGTTTCTCATGTTTCAAAATAGTAAGTACTAGCTAGAAAAGGAGTATTAGTCTTATGTTTGTTTTCTTAACTTGCAAATGTGTATTTTGCTGGAAGGAGTTTTACCTCTGTTTGCTGTAACTTTGAATCTCAGGCTATGGGGGAGGAAGTCCCTCTAGGCTATATAAATCTGACTATCCTGTGAACATTTTCCATCCTGATTTTACAGAGGTAATTCTTACTTTTTTCTTTCTTTAATTAAAGCTTTCTTTTTTAAGAACCTGATTGATTTTTCCCCTTTGTTTAAGACCCAAGGGGATTGGGTCTGAACTCACCAGGGATTGGTGGGGGGAAAGGAAGGGGGGAAGGTTAATTCCTCTCTGTTTTTAGATCCAAGGAGTTTGGATCAGTGTAGCCTCTCAGGGTAACCCAGGAAGGGGAAAGTCTGGGAGGGGGAAAGGAGCGGGGATGTTTTATTTCTCCTGGTTTGAAGACCCAAGGTGTTTGGGTCTTGGGTTTCCCAGGGAAGGTTTTGGGGGAACAGAAAGTGTGCCAAACACTATATTTTGGCTGGTGGCGGCACTATCAGATCTAAGCTAGGAATTAAGCTTAGAAGGGTACATGCAGGTCCCCACTTTTTGGACGCTAAAGTTCAAACTGGGGGAAAAATACCTTGACAGCTTCACACAAGTTCTGTACAGCTCAGCACATAGAAAGACTGTGGGAAGGATGGGTCTGACCTTTAGGACTGTATTTAGGTAGATCCAGTGCCACAGTGTTGTCCAAGGGAGTCTTCGCCTGAGTGACTCCAGCGACAGGAATAACAGCTACAAAGAGGCTGTGGGGCTGCCTTGCTCACTGCCTGGAGAGTGGGTGAAGATTCCAGCCCACAAGGCTGACGTTGGTTCCCCACACAAAGTCCATTCCCTTGAGCTACGTGCCAGAAGTGCATGAGTGTGTGTAGATGTACCCCTAGAGTGTGAAATGTATGTCCCTGTAAAAGGGTTCCACTGTACATGCTATTCTGCCTGATCTATGTATGTTTGATCTTATTCTCTAGAGGCCTTATGTGTATAAATCATTGTTGCTTGCAGTTATTTTCTGGGCAAGGAATTTTCTTTTCTGTTTCTATAGGTTCTTATACCACACACATCCCCTGTGTCTGAGGGCCTTCCAGTAGTGCGTTCGGCAATGTGACTAATGTCCATTTGCTGCTATTTGTTCTCTCGTCCTCCCCCCGGCAGAGAAGCCTGAAGGGGAGTGTCTGTTCTGGTAAGGGTGTAGGGGTTTTTGTTTGTTTTCAATATACATGTTACTGTGTATTTGTGCTAGAAAGGGCAAAGTGAAAGGAACATGCCAGGCTCTTGCAATGAGGACCGTGAGATTTGTGACTAAGGCGTGTTATACCCTGTCCTATTCTTCCCTCCTAACACCCCCCTGCAAAAAAAATGAATGTGCTGAGTAAACAGGGTTGAATTTACAAAACTACTCAATGGGAAAGACTCCATGGTAAAACCAGCAAGAACTGCATCATTACGTTTCCAATACAGACAAAAGGCCATTTTTTTCTCATGCTCTCTGAAGACATCATGGCTTCCTGAGGATGTGCTCTTAAGCTACTGCGGCAACTGCTCTGGGTTTATCATAATAGTCTTCATGGTGACGTCTCTATTTTCCATTTGTAAAAGTATTTCAGGCTCACAGTAACAATAGGTATTTCTGACCAAAGATCATCATCCTTCTAAAGTAAATACTCACTGAACCTGCCATAACATGCAATGCAGCACAGATAGTAAATTGAAATTGGTTAAGGCATTTCTAAAGTACCTAGTAGTGTCTAAGCACAGATTTGTACATGAAGGCAAGGTTTACACTAGGAGCACTTACAGGAATACTGATATATCACACTGGCAAGGCACTCTTCATGTGGAAGCAGCTATACTGGGAAAGCTGATTTGTACCTGTATAGTAAAAACCACCCACCATGAATGAAACAAGCTACTATATATCGGTACAAAAGTAGTTTTGCCAGTATAGCTGCTTTCACATTAGGAATTTCTGCTAACATGGCTATGTCAGAACAGCCTCATGACCGTGCATACAATCTGCACGCACAGTTACCCTTATTGTTTAATGTCTTCTCATTTGTGCATGCAATTACTGGATTTGCACAAACAGCTGCAGCAACAGCTCATGAAAATTAGGCACATAATTGTATCTCAACTTTTTGAAAATCTGCCCCATATTTAGAAGCAAAAGCCAAAATAAACAGATTGCAAAAACTGCAACCCACAATGGTTAAGGCTACTGGAAGTCAGAAAGTGCAAATGCACTTTATTAATTAGATCAATGACTAATGGTGTTTGTGTGAGAGAATCAGATGTTTCAGAAGCACCCACAAGTACCTGAATTGTTTTATTATGAGAGACACACACACAGATACAGAGCACATATTTTGGCAGCAATCCCTGTCACTCTATTGAATGCTTGTTACTGTTGATTACACCAGTCATAGATATTTATCAATCATAGAATATCAGAGCTGGAAGGGACTTCAGGAGGTCATCTAGTCAAACCCCCTGCTCAAAGCAGGATCAATCCCCAGACATTTTTGCCCCAGATCCCCAAATGGCCCCCTCAAGAATTGAACTCAAAACCCTGGGTTTAGCAGGCCAGTGCTCAAACCACTGAGCTATCTCTCCCCCCTGCCCATATCTATCAATCACCAAAATCACAATCTAGAACTACATCAGCACCTTATGGCTCAGTTGGGAAAGATGCCACATTGACTGTGAAATAGAGGATTTTGAAACAAGGAAATTCTTTCTTTCAGTGTAATATACTAGACTATTCCACAATATTCCTTGGGAAGTCATAGGAGCCTCTATTCAACTGAGACATTCAAAAAGAAACTAGACCAACCACTAGAAATAACGGTGTAGGGAACAATCCTTCACGAACAGAAGGACAAACCAGGTACTCAACAAAACCTGAGAAATTAGAGATGGAAAAGTCCAGAGAAAGTGCTACACAGGATAACAATTGAGAAAAAGGAATTGTCGCTTTCACAAGACCTACAAGAGTATATGTGGCACAGCACTGGAGTGAAAATAGGCATTTTGAGGAGACCTTCTGCTTGTAATAGAATGAGCCTGTCATATTGAGGAAAGCATAGTTTTTGAAAGGTACAGGTGGAAGGTGAATTTAGTGAATAAAATTAAAACACAATAGACTAAAAAGTATGATCTACTTAACTGATCATAACTGATTAGGAGGGTAACCGATAGAAGGATATGGTATAATATGATCAACTGGGAGGTGAACATAATAAAATGACAAAAGGCGAAATTAATTTTATTCACTATCATTAGTCAGAAATTCATAAGTACTGTACTATATCATCACAATGTATATACTTGAAGTTCATGGGAGTTTTGCCTGAGGATGCACTGAGGATTTCAGTACTGAATCCATACAAAAGCTAGTTGAAATCTGACACTTGTTTTGTACAGTACGATTCAGTAAACTTGCTAAAAGGAGGATGTTTACACTGAATAATTTATGGTTTTTATCTAAATATCAAACATTGTTTTCAGGGGACACTTAAGCCCTTCAGATTGGTGGTGTGTTACAAACTAATAGCAATGAATCTTTTTAGTGGCTCCAACTTAGCTTGCGGACATGCATGCAGTATAAAATTGAACTCTAAAAAATAAGAGCTAAGAATATGAATTAAGCCATGAATTAAGCTGTTTGCTTCTTGTCAAAGGTATTTTATCTTGAAGATTATAAAACGCTGGTCTAAACTAGTGGTTTTCAACCTTTTTTCATTTGTGGACTCCTACAAATTTTCAAATGCAGGTACGGACCCCTTTGGAAATCTTACACATAGTCTGTGGACCTCTCCACGGACCACAGGCTGAAAACCACTGGTCTAAACTATGGTTCAGAGAACCAAGACAGCCAAATCAAGCAATTGCCCTGTTGGAATAATTAGACTGGACATTAACCGGATTCACAGAGGCAGAGAGGTACTACTATTTTATTTAAAAGCAAACAAAAACTATGTTTTACTACTAAACTAACTAAATCTATCTTAATACTGAAATCATTTTAACTACAGTCACAGGGTCAGATTTTGAGATCATAGGTATACAACTGTGCAAGGTACATACACAATTGCATTAAAGTCAGCTTCTTGGCCCCACTCTGCTCCCTCACATCCCTAGCTGGGGATTCCCTAGTAGAATACAGCTGGCTCATACACCTCTTCCCTTGCAGTCCCTAGCATAGGGGATAGTGAACAACTGGAAGTGGCTGGAGACCTATGTGCTTTGGCTATCTTCAGCTGATGTGTATCTCCTAGATAACCACAACCAGCTGGTTCAGTTTAGAGCAGCCCCTGACCTGCTAATCTCCACCAAGGATAGGGGCTGAGCAGAGAATCGGGGAGCCATAACCTGTTTCTTGAGAACTGTTCTTGCTCTGCTGCATTCAACGGACATTGGATGTAGAAGGAAATCTGCCCCATATTTGTGATTGCAATTACTGGGATGGTTAGTCACATTTGCACATGCAGTTACCCAATCTGAAGATTAAAACAAAGTAATTATACACACATTAGTTGTACATTGTGCATGCACCGTTATAAATCTAAAATAGTGGGTGATCTAACCCATAAATCTTTATTTATTAATTCAGTGGACATGAAAAGAGTTGTATAATTGAGTGATCTGAAGGGACTCAACTGATTGGAAGTGATCATGAATTGTTTTACTAGCTTTTTGTTTTATGCGATCTGGGTTCAAATTCTATGTAGTGTACAAATGAAAATTAATGGGCTGATTTTATCGTTGTGTGCGCGCACCTTTCCCAAAACTACCACACAGTTAGACCTACTTGCTAGGTGTCACCTAAAAAACACCAAGAACTAGGTCTAGCAAGGTGGGGCCAATCACAACTGATGGGTATTGGCAGAACGGTTGTAAGGAGTGCTTGAAAAGAGCAAACACCTCCCAGAAAGCTAGTCTAGGCAGGGCAGAAACATAACAATACATGGCATCCTTTTATTTAGAAAAGAAGGTGACAAAAAGATAGCTTGAAGTGCTACGGTAAAACTATAGAGTTCTAAAGACATTGACATTCACCATGATGACAGCTCTCTGCATTTTGCTACAATTTCAACTGGAGGCTGTCCTTTACTTCCTGTCCTAAACTGTGTACTCTTAAAGGTTGTGTTCTACCCCAGATCTGAAGTGATTCTTGCATATAAGGTCAGATTCTATCCTATGATAGGAGTGGTGTTTATAAATGGATGGCATGGCTACAACAACACTGCATATAAGTGAATGATATCAGTTTCAATTACAACAGAGTTGAATTTTGTCCATTATTAATAATTACAATGAATGAAGCAATTAAACACCTATACAGTAGTAGGTGTTTGGGGATGGAGGGCAGGGAGGGAACAAGGATGCAATTATTAGATGCATCTTATGGCAATTAAACTTAACCATGATGATGATGATGAAGATGATGAAAGTTATTTAGTTATTAATCAGTATTTCAAAAAGATGATGCTATCCCTTTAAAATCACAGCCCCGGGTGAGGGAACCTGATCTTAATGACTAAACACAATTTACAATTCATTACTGGGGACACTGGCCACACCCTGGAGCTAATATAGAACATCACACATTTAATAAACTCCATACTTGAAATACATGGTCTGTAAAATCTGACTTCCACTGTTGTTAAAATACTTGGTGTTTGAAAGAAAATGTTTAAAAGGTATGTACTTGTGCACAGCGTTTAACCCCCCCCAACTAGTCATTAATTTACCCCAAAGCATATAAAATGTTCCCTAAAGCGTTATTACTAGGGCAGTATTTCTTTCAGCACCTCAAATTTAGGTGCTATTTTTTTTTGAGAGCAAACGTGTTCAGTTACGTCAGAATGGGGAAAGCCTTCACAATGTAATTGTAGATACTTCAAACAGTAATTTAACTTGACAAGTCAGTTCATGATGAAGTCCAGGTTCTATAATTAGTACTTACTTGCCATCATAATAAAAAAAACTGTATTAGGTTAGTTCTTGTCTGGGCCATACAAGAGGTACCTTGCAATTCTATTTTATTCAGGCATGTCAGATTTTTATTGGATGTTAACACCTGATATTTCCTTCAGGCTTTGGTTTTACTGAATGCTTTGTTGGATTATGTTCTTTGAAGCTGGAATGGCAACAGGAGCTGCCCCGAAAGAGAGAAGAGTGGGAATGGTTATAAATCACATCACTGCATGGTATCCTAATGGTGAAATAACAAAAAGAAAATTGCCTGCTAAAGGCAAGAGCTGTCATTCAAACATGAAATACAAGATGTTTCTCTCAATTGAAGACTATTTATTGTGAATGCTAGACCTGTAAAAATTAGTTTCTCACTTCAATGGCAGTGTCTTTTGGGACTCATGTTTGGCTTGAACAAATAAGGGCCAGATCCTCAGCTGGTATAAACCAGCGTGGGTCCTATGCCAATTTACACCAGCTGGGGATCTGGCCCTAGAAGTCTACATAATACACTTCTCACCATGACACTTATGGGAGGGTACTTTTCTAAAGATTAATGGTGTAAATGACAACTTCATATGACAGTCTTATGTCCTGGAGCCTGGGCAAATGTGTCTCCCCTACAACTTATGGGGATGTTAGACTTTAACACGTTAAAAAATGAAACCAAATGAGTACACGCACGAAACAGGAGGTTTGAGATTGCCTTGAAGAAGAGGTCAGCAGATCTTTTGTCTATAGCTTGAGTAAATTGCCTGGAATGTTTTGGCATTAGTTTTTGAAATGTAAACTCTCATTGATTGGGAGCTAGCTAAAAGCAACACTGTGGCTCAGTAAACAAAAAACCCACCAAAAAAAAAAAGATACTTAGTCTTGTATCTTGAGAAGGCAAGCAGATGAAGGGCTGGTAATGTGTATCTCAGGCCTGGTCTACACTACGCGTTTAAATCGATTTAAAGAGAGTTAAATCGATTTAACTCTGTATCCGTCCACACTACAACACCCTTTATATCGATATAAAAAATCTTATCGATACTGTACTTCCCCCTACCGAAATATCGCAAAAACAATATTGCACTTCAGAATAGTTTTAAGTGGACGAAATCGAATGTATGGCCTCCGGAGGTGTCTCACATGCATCACTACCGCTCTGAACAAGCACAGAACTCGAGGCACTGGTCCAGGTAAACAGGAAAGCCCCGCGAAACTTTGAATCAATTTCCGTTGCTCACGTGGACCGATCACACAGTGACCACCAGCTCATCAAGCACAGGTAACAATGCGCATATCTGAGAACAAAAAGAGCCCACCTGGACCGCACAGAGGACTGATCTGATGCAACGTGAAGAGGATTCAGGCTACAAACTCCGTTGAAAAGAACGAAATGAAAAAATATGAAGAATCAAAGTCTATGACAGAAAAGCCACAAGCAGACAGTGCAGCAGAGGAAATTAAGAAGACTCAAACAGCAACAGCAAAAACCAGAGAAGCAAACGAAAAGTCGTCATGGGCCGATAAACAACCGCTTCTAGCCTACTTCATGCAATGTAGGGCGCTGCCGCAACCAGAATACCCCACCCCTGGCGTGGATATTCTAGAGTCGGTGAATATCACCCGTGGCTATATCTCGAGGGGAAGAGAGGAAAAGCTTCGAGCACACAGCACTCCGTTAGCCAACAGCCAGGATTTTGTGACCCCCCCTCCAAGAATACCCGTTCGATCCCTTATAGCCAACACAAGCCCAACAGTGGAAGCATGGAATGACTCTGGTGAGTGTCTTTAATAAATATCAAACAATGGTTGACAACAAACGTTTAATGATTGAAATGCCATCTTAAAGGCTGGAGGATGCATCGCAGCCATACAGTTTACAAGAAAAGACTTAACATTCGAGGATGGAGAAATCCTCCAAATAAAGCTCTATGAAGCTTGGAGTAACCAAAAACTTTGAGAAAGATATTCTGGCAAGGCAGCCCGATTGTCCCCCATATAGACACTTTCCACGCCTATAGACATTAGCAGTAATCCGGAATCACATAGCTTCACAAGCACAGCCCGCGTAGCCCAGGTGACGCTGGCATTCAGAAAATACTCTGCATCTGTGGTGTATCTTCAGGGAGTTATACATCATGTACCTGTTAAATTCAGGATTTAATTAGGGGTAGATAAAGCGATTTTCCTATGGCACCGCTTATCTTCCCCGTAGCAAAGCGCGGGTTGGGAGAAGAATATGCTAAAGTTAACTCAGCGTGGCATCAGGAATCTCCCAGTACCAAACCCCGATCAATACAGTGATCTACATATAGAAGCCATGAATGGGAGGAGGAGGGGAAGAGGGGTTGGGGTATTGCTTGGTTCCTCTTAACAAGGAACAAGGCATCATAGATCACTGTTATAATGAACGCGGGAGAAGTCAAACAAGACAGCCTTACCATGCCGCATGAACTTAAGTGGATGCCTGACCTGTTCTGAGACTGCAACACCAGAGCCACAGGACACTCAATAAAATGAATGACAAAAGCGAACTAGATGAATCACATGATCATGTAAGGGATATAAACACTGGAAAGATACAAACCATGTCTGTAAAATTATCTTTAACATCCTCTCTCATCCTGTTTGCCCTCCCAACTCAGACAGTTCCGAGCCGCCCTAAAGCCATTCCAGCTAGCCAATAAGGCAGAGAGGAAGAGATACTACGAGATGAAATTTCCAAAATCATGAAGTAACACCAATGACAAAAGAGCTCACAAAAGTGCGAAGATATCTATGCAAAGATCAGAAGATGCCAGTTGAATCGAAGGATAGAGAAGCCCGAGATAATTGAGGCAACGGAAGACCGCGGGAGCCGGATCTAATGCGCACTGCTCGTGCTCGAACACTGCATAATCCTCCAAACGCATGGGATTCCAGGAAAGCACGGCTACAGATCGCGCAGTCCCATTTTAACACACCACTCAAGCTCCCCACGAGAGAAGTTCAACATCATCCACCCACCCAGACAAAACGCGTAAGGCTCCGCACCCGACCACCCACCCCCCGACCAGTCCAAGCAAAGCGTCATACGGTGAAATACTTAAGCCTTCTTCCTCCACCGTCTCGCAAACAAGACCGCACCAAACAGGAACGATAATCCGCCTTTAAAATAACTTTTATCAAAATACATCCAAGGAGGGGGTGGGTTACGAAGAAACTTTAAGAAAGAACATGAGTTAAACAATACGATACTATAATAAAGAATTACCTATTAAAGAAAACGAATACAGATTTATCAATCACAAAGCTGAAGTAAAAAGTGTAGTACAGTGAATGTCAAGATCAATCAAAGGGAAGGTGAGGATTCATCAAGGGGAAACAAACACAGCAGTCACATAAACATAACCGACCCTGGCCCGCTAAACGTCACAGCTGCTCTATCGCATCCAACCTGGATGCTCTCCATCGGGCCCTCGCGCTTTACCAGCCAGGTATGGCCTCAAGCCCACACAAAACCGCCATAAAGATCTCCCCTTATTAATACCTCACAGAGATCGGGAGCACACAGCAAGCACAATACAAACGGACAGTGGTGCCGAGTCTGAGCGAGTCATAATGTCCCCAGCGCCCGTAAAACGGCCATATGCACAGTTACCCATCCTGCATTCGCCATCCTGAGTTAGCCAGCTCCTAGACCACTCAGGCCTGCCTTGCATGGCTCCATGAGCCAATGCATCAAGGGAAGAGACGTGGAATCACCAGACGAAGAAGCATTCAAACATCCCCAATGTTATTTCGCGGGAATAATTCACTTGCCTGCGCCTGTAAACAGAGTAGGCTCTGAAGACGCGAGCAACATGACACTTCCTGCCATCCACTGATGTGTGAAACGTCCCTTGTGATCCAAACCATGATTGCACAGCATGGAAATACCCCTTGAGTTTACATACTGAGCTGCCCGGCACTCTGGGCCAAGATAGAGGATAGGTCCATCTATGGCCCCCACAGAAGGGAACCCATATGCAAGCAAAGCCATACTATCACTGCACGTTTCCAAGTCACACCTTTCTACACAGCTAACAATGCTTTGGCTACTGCATCACAGCACCCCCCACAGTAAAATTCCCACCAAATTGATCCCGACTGACCAGTAGCTGTATGGCTGCAACTCCAAGGCAATTGCCATTTTTTTTTATTTCCGCTTCTCCAACGTGAAGCTGCCTCATCTTAATATATAATGGCGTTTCAGGCAGGGAAAAGCCATTCAAAAGTTCAAAGAAGATCTACCATGCGAAGTTGCACAAAACTGGGAACGTCCCACACCTGCAAAACACAATGCCAGTCCCAACCAGTCTGTCCTTTTCCCCCCAAAATCGGCGTTCAATAAAATAAATGGTAGAACCGCCCAACATTACCAGCAGTGACCCAAAAACGCAGAGCCCACGGTAGGGAAATCATTCCATGTCCTCATCGCTCTCGCGCTGCGCGGCCAAGTAGCTGCCCGCTCTCCTCCCCTTTGCAGTTCATGTCACATAGACAGCAATGAAGTGCGCGGGTTGACAACTTCACTAATAGCGTTATGATCTCACGCAGGTCCATGCCTTGCTGTGCATGGCGTGCTCGTCACCCAGGGAAAAAAAGGCCAGAAACGTTGTCGCTTTCTACAAAGGAGGGTAGCGGACCCAGAACCACCCCGCGACAATGATTCCCCATCAGGCACGGGGCTCCAACCCAGAATTCAAGGGGCGGGGGAGACTGAGAGAACTAGCGATAGCTACGGAATGGCTACCCACAGTGCACCGCTCCAGAATCGTGCAACCTTGGACCATGGACGCACACCATCAAATAACGTGCCTATGTGGACGCGGCACACTCGACTTATAATATCAGTTTAAAAACCGATTAAGCTAATCGATATATCCCATAGTGTAGACGTGTCCTCAGTTTGAAAAGAACATAAAATGGCCCATACTGTGGCCTGGTCTACACTACGCGTTGAAATTGATAAAGAGCAAGAATCGATTTAACGCTGACACCCACACTACAACGCCCTTTATATCGATATAAGGGCTCTTTAAATTGATTTCTGTACTCCTCTCCGACAGAGAGTACGAACGAAATCGATATTAACAATCGGATTACGGTTTATGTGTGGAGAATCGACGTCAATGGCCTCCGGGCGGTATCCACATGCACGCACTGACGCGCTCGGACAGCAATCTGAACTCGCACACGCGCAGGTAAAGAAAAGCCCGCGAACTTTGAATCAAATCCTGTTTGCCCAGCGTGGGAGCTCTGATCAGCAACGGTGGCGATGCAGTCTCAAATCCAAAAGAAGCTCCACGATGGACCGTATGGGAGATACTGGATCTGATGCTATATGGGAAACAATCTGTTCTATCAGAGCTCCGTTACAGAACACGAAAAGCCAAAGCTGTTGAAAAAAATCTCCAGCAGACACAGCGCGCGGACAAGCGTAATGGGAAGCCAGAGACTCAAATGAACGCTCATGGATGGAGGGTACGAGGACTCCAGCACGATCCGCATCCACAAAGTCTCTGAATAATTTGCATTCGCTGAGCTCCCATATGTCTGTAGTTCAAAACACAGTGTCTGGCGTGGTTCAGGATGTAGCTCCTCAGTTTCTTCCCCCCCCCACACATGAAAGAAAAGGAAAGAAATCATTCTTGACTCTTTCAATGTCACCCTTGTACTGAATGCGGTGGTAGACGCGATGCGCAGCAGTGAAGAGCAGTATCCATCCCTCCCCTTCCCTCCCGTGGTAGACGTGCAGTAGGACTAGTAATCGTCCTCATTGAATATCTAACATGTGACATGAGGTAACATTGCTGGTTATCCATAGATAGGACAGAACGGCTATAACTAACTCATCATAGCAACTGGGGCTTCACCCCCTCCCTTCCTGTGTAAAGAAAGATTCTGTACCACCTGACTGTCATAGCAAGCAGCATGCGTCTCCTCTCCCCACACCGCTTAAGTCACTGCCTGGACTATCATCGTGCCGGGAGGCCTGCCTCCTCCTCATTTTCACTTAATCAGTTTTTTATTCCATGCTTACTTACTTCATGACACAAATGGGCAGGACATTGCCATGGTACCCAGGAAGTTGGGGAAGAGGGAACGACACGGGTGGGGTTTTAGCAGGGGCACCCCTGTAAATACTGACACGAGCAGCCGGTGCTCTCTGATACAACTTTCCTAATACACTTGCCCCTTATTCTAGGCAACGTGACTATTTTAGAAAACATAGGAGGATTACTCGGAAGTCAATCCCAATTGCTTTCCGTTCACCCGCCGATTTAAGCCGGGCACATGATAGCAGCGGACAGTAAGAGGAGAGAAACCGTCATTTCATTCCATTGTTACTCCGGCAAGACGGTACAGAACGACTGGTAACCATCTCTGCTATCATCAAAAGCAAAGTGAATGCTGCGGTAGCGGATCGCATCTCTGTCCGTGGCATCCAGTATACTATGGTGCCAGAAAAAAAACGCTTAACCGGGCTCCATGCTTGCCGTGCTATGGTGTCTGCCAGGCAATCCAGGAAAACGTGCGAAAGATTGTCAGCTGATGTTTTCCCGAAAGAATGACTGACGACATTACTCCAGAACCACCCGCACAATAATGATTCACGCCGAATTCCAGGGCGGGAGACCGGGAACATGAAATACCTACGGAAAGCTACCCAATCAAACCTCAGAAATCGACATTAGCCTTGGACCATGGACGCACAATGCCGAATTACTGTGCCTAGTGTGGCCGCATGAAATCGAATTTATAATATCAGTTTTATAAAACCGATTTTAGCTAATTTGATATTATCCCGTAGTGTAGATGTGGCCTGAGTCAAACCAAAGGTCCATCTAGCCCAGTATCCTGTCCTCTGACAGTGGCCGATGCCAGGTGCCCCAGAGGGAATGAACAGAATAGGTAATCATCAAGTGATCCATCCCCTGGCACCCATTCCTATCCCCTGGCAACCAGAGGCTAGCCTAGGGATACCATCTCTGCCCATCCTGGTCAATTCCCATTGGTGGACCTGTCTGCCATGAACTTATCTAGTTCTTTTTTGAAGGCTTTTCAGCTAATAGTCCAGTTGTGGAGAAACTAAGCTACTGTGCATCAGTGAAAATTGCTTTGACACTCGTCAATAAGAGATGAGGATGATTGTGTAAGGCTTAGACCCTGTATTTGATAACTGAACCCATCTTCTCATTCAGGCTTTACCTGACCTTGGAGACAATGACATTACAAATGAAGGGAGGGACCAATGTTTGCAGCTAACGTTTTTGGGGAAAGATCTTCTACATGTTTCCAAACTATTAACTCTCAGGGAGCTATTCAGCTCAAATGTTCAGCTCCCTCCCCTTGCCGTCAGGCTTCCAAGTAATTTGCTCTGGCTAGAACTAAAGCAAAATGGCATTTAAAGTCGTATTAATACAACTTCAAGATGTATCTGCTCCAGTCACATTTTTAAAATGCAATTAAAGAGCAGATCCTGGTGTAAATGCATGTGTGTGTGCAGGCAATAGCTATGTAAGAACCAATGGAAATCAAACAGGGCCATCGAGAAAATGGACACCACGACCACTGCACAATGGGATTTAGGAGACTTTATCCCTGCCAATGCTAGGCTTTTGCTCCAATTTTACCAGGGTTGTTACCACCAGCACAGCTTCTGCAGTCAGAGCTCTAGTGTAGACAGTCACTGGCATTTTAACCATAAGAACGGCCATAATGGATCAGACCAAAGGTCCATCTAGCCCAGTATCCTGTCTTCCGACAGTGACCAATGCCAGGTGCCCCAGAGGGAATGAACAGAACAGGGTATCATCAAGTGATCCATCCTGTGTCACCCATTCCCAGCTTCTGGCAGATAGAGGCTAGGGACACCATCCCTGCCTGTCCTGACTAATAGCCAATGATGGATCTGTCCTCCATGAACTTATCTAGTTCTTTTATGAAGCCTCTTCAGCTTATAGCCCAGCTGTAATGGTGGAGAAACTAAGCCACTATGCATCGGTGAAAATTACTTTGACACAAAATCTTACCTAGTTCTTTTTTGAACCCTATTATGTAAAACCAACACATAATCTAGACCGGCTCTGAGGAACATTAGGTAACACAGTGGTAAAGTGACAGGGGCCAGTCTATGCTAGGGTGTCCAACCTTATCCTACCCAAGGAGTTGTACCCATGGTAAATGCTGGGAAATCTTAAGGAAAAAAATGTCTAGTATAGGTGCAGTTTTAATAAGCTTCTCGGGTTCAACTTTGAGGTAGAATTTAAGGAGGGAGAAATAATTTTCCAAGTTGGAATTTGACTGGGACATCAAAGTTAACTTTGTGACCCCAAGTAGTAATGGCCAAGAGATTAATCTCTAGTAGCACAGTGCCCACTTGCTCCATGCTGGGGCACTGGTTCAGAAAGCTCCCTATTAAATCACTCACTTTCTGTAGCATCTTAGAAGTCTCTGACCCAAGAAAGTCTTCACTTTAGCATCCTAACAAGATCAAAGCCGAAGGCATACTCATAATTACCTGTTAGGGTTTCAGCTGCACATCAGAGCCCCAATCTGCCCTAAATACAGTTGATCCCCATTGTCAAGAATTCCAAAGATGGCCCTGCAATGAGATACAAGAACGCAGTCATAGCAATAGAAGATGCAGAATACAGCAATTCATTAGAAACCAAATGTGTCAGAAAGGAGGCGTTGTTTGACAGAAATAATGGCGACCCTTATAAATGTGCCTTTTATTCAGAAACTTAATTTCAGATTTACAAAGGATGCAAAGGAATTCTGCTGCTGTGACCAATGTGCTTTGATTTCATGGTCAACTCAGCACTGGATTACATTTGTTTTCAGAAAGGTTACATCACTAATTTTGAGATAGGTGATACACTTCACAAATGCCAACACATGGCACCAACAACTTTCTGTTAAAGATCTTAAAAATGAATAACAGTTTGCCTCAACATAATGTTGGTGTTACTTGCCCAGGTCTCTTACTACCGTTCATAACATTTTTCCACAAATAATTGTTGTAAAGAGACAGATGTCAACAGGCCTTAAGTTTTTCTTGTGCTAGAATTCAGGCTCTTACATAGTTACATTTTATGTGCAGAGAAGTGTAGTCCCAACAGCATAGTTAGAAAATATTGTGACAGACCCAGGGCAGTGGGGTACAGGAATCTGGTAGAGGGCAAATATAGTGGTCACTGGATGAGTAGTTTTCTGTTCCCTGAGTGACCAGAGCAGGGGCTGCACTAGAGTAATCAGGAACCTGCTAGAACCAATTAAGGCAGACGGGCTGATTAGATCACCTGCAGCCAAAGGCAGGCTAATCAGGGCCCTGGGTTTAAAAGGAGCCTCCGTCAGGCGGGGGGAGGAGCCAGAGAGAGGAGTGTGTGGAGAGAAGCTGGGAGCAAGGCACAAGGAGCTGAGAGTGAGAGGGTGTGTGCTGCTGGAGACTAAGGAGTACAGTATTATCGACACCAGGAGGAGGTCTGTGGTGAGGATAAAGAGGTGTTTGGAGGAGGCCAGGGGAAGTGCCCAGGAGTTGTAGCTGTCATGCGCTGTTACAGAGGCACTATAACAGCTGCAATTCCGAGGCCCGTAGCTGGAACCTGGAATAGAGGCGGGCCCGGGTTCCCCCCAACCTCCAACTCTGATCAGACACAGAGGAGTTGATCCAGACTGTGGTGAGCAAATCTGCATAAGCACAGGACCCACCAAGTAGAGGAGGACTTTGTCACAATATCTTGTGGAGTAGATGAATTGCATCATGAAATTGCGAGCATAGAAACACCTTATGTGTATGTGTGTGTGTAGGGTGTGTGTGTGCAATCTAATTATTTCAACATTTCTGAAAGAACTGAACTGAATGTATAGTGTAATCAGCTCACTTTGTTCATGCTCTATTTATATTGTGGGCAATTACTTTTCCCTGGTAAACAAGTTACTGGATATAGTTAAGCAACTCAGAGTGCATTTAAATAAATCTGTTTCACATAAAGGACAAATAGGAATGACTATTACCCCATCTTTAATGCACTATTTTTTGCACAGTATGTTTTGTTACTACTTCTTTATTTGAAATGATCCGAGCAGCACACAATATTCCTTCTACGTGCATGACTGCAACAAGCATAAGAGAATGTAAAAGTGAAACGTTGTTGTTATTATGGTGCCATATTTTAAATTACTTTTCTGTAACATGTTTACCACTATATCTACAACGATGGGTCTAGTGCAGGATGGGAGAAAAATAGAGCACAGCCTATATAAGCCAGATTCTGCAAACTGCTGAATGCCTTCATCTTCAGTCACAGTCAAGCTTAGGACTCTGGAGGATTCACCATGTCACCTAGAGACAGCAACTGAACCCAAGAGACATAAAACAACAAGAGTCCTGTGGCCTCTAGAGTCTAACAATTTATTTGGCATAAGCTTTCGTGGGATACATTCATCTGATGAAGTGGTTATATCCACGAAGCTTATGCCCAATAAACTTTGTTAGTCTCTAAGGTGCCACAAGGACTCCTTGTTGTTTTTACTGATACAGACTAACACGGCTACCACTCTGAAACCTGTCAAGAGATATAGCATCAGAGCACACAAAAATCAAAGGGCCAATTACGTGCAAGGTTATATAGCCGATTGTCTCATGGACCACATGAGAAGCATCAAATGATGTGCCCTTGATTGAATTTTACCATTCAAGTCAATGGGCATAGGACTGGGATTTAGTGTTACCAAGCAGCATCAGTGCTCTCAGTAGTTTTCACTAATATTCTGTTGCCATAGGTAAGTATCTGTGATAAAGCTAGAGCTGTTATCTGCTTCTCACTTTGTTCTGACACTCACAGCTTCAGCATTGAGTCACAAAATATTTAGTGAAAAGTTACTTTTGAGCTGCAATGGTTCTCTAAATCTGAAATGGGAAAAGAGCCAAGATTTTTGATTTGGCACTTATGGAATCTCTGCGGGGACAACAAAGACAATTTTGAAGGCCTGAGATCACCCTAGAATCTAAGGGCAGATGTGAGTATTCTATGATCTCAACGCCTTTCCCACTGCATTGACTTTGTTGACTCAGGTGTAGGGAAGGATGCTCCAGTGGTTAAAGCACTAGCCTGGGACAAGGATGACCCTGGGGCTCCATTCCCTGCTCTGGCACAGACTTCCTGTGCAACCAGAGGCAAATCACAGTTTCTCTGGGACTCAGTTCTCTAGCTGTAAAATGGGAATAAGAGAGCTTCCCTACCTCCCAGGGCTGCAGTTAGGATAAATACTTAAGAGCACATTGTTAGATAGATATTATAGTAAGGGAGCCACACAAGTACTTAATTTAGAAAGTAAAAAAAAGCCAGAATCCATAATCACTGTTAGCTCCTTCCCCAAATCATTTTTAAGAGAAACAAGTACGTATTTTTAGGCAACACAAAGCGGCAGGAGCCTCATAAGACCCAGAATTACCAGCCAACAGCAAACTCATTTTTATTTTTCTACGGAAGAGACTATAGTGTGGAATATAACCACAGCTGTGGGGGATGGGGCAGGCATTCTTTGGTGAAGCTTAGTCTGAAAACTTATCCCAGGATGCGTGATCTTCCAAAAATCTGCCAACCCCTGCAGTGTTCAAACTTCTTGTATGACCACAGTCTCATAAAAAATGAAATTAAACCCCCATGGAAATCTTTGACATTCTAGTATTATGCAATGTTTGGGTGAAAAAAAAAAATGCAGAAATTCTCATTCCCTTCCCAGAGTGAGTTTAGCAAAACTATTTCTAGCTTTTTTTAATTACATACTTCTCCACTAATTTATGGCCAGATTTAAAATGAGAAATTGGTAACAGTTGGGAGTGAAATCTGTTACTGTAACTTCTAGAGCCTATAGCTTTCATGTGATGTGTGCAAACATCATAAAATTTGTTTATTCAACATTTGCTTTAACTTTAGGTATCACTGAAAATGTTTTAATTATGAAACAGGTTATGACTTTGGACCCTGAGTCTTATTGATTCTAACAGAAAATAATAGGTTTTTTTCTGCATACTTTTTTAAATCCATCCTTTAGAGAATTTTATCCCCACTACAGAATTATTTTAGAATGGCTCAAAAATTAGATTTCATTCTCTATTTACATTTTTACTGTGTTCTTCAGTGTATTAAATCTATATAACACTTCCATAGAATCCTATTGATTTCATTCTTATTTCATTCTATCAGTCTTCCACAGGAAGAATCTAAATGTAGCTTCAATTTTGTTTTTTCCCCAAAAAGTTTCCATATAAAAAACAGGGAAAAAAATTTCAATTTGAAAGATACTGTGGTGCTTTTGGAGTTACCATTTAGCAGCTAAATAATCAAACATTCAAGATAGGAGAACTTCCGGTAAAGAGTCATCCCTAAATAACATTATTCAATCATCTATTTTCCAAAACAAGGGCCTGATTCTCTTCATTTACATTGGTGAATATCAGGATTAACACCACTGACTTCCATGGAGGTACATTAGTTTAAAATGAGAGCAGAATTGGACTGAGCATTTTTCTAAATGAGCTAGGGCTTATGAAACCGAATTTCCAATTAGACTGAATGTAGAAAGACTTGGGACAGTTGGGTACTCTGGGACTAACTGGTTCTAGAAAACACAAAACTGAGGTAGGCTATTTCAATACTTAAGTTCCACCTAGTGGACAAAATTGCAAGGGTCTTGTTTGTGACAATCTATAGCAGTTTGCTTGCACTTACACCAATATAAGGAGTGGGAGAAAAATACAACAAAGAAGATACATTTATAATGAGTAACTATCGTGATGGATCTGTTTCTTAATACCAATCCATGCTCTTCATAAAGCTATTTAGCATTATTCTTCTGGAAGATTTAAATTAGGATATAAGATCACAACTGGCTAAATTCTTTACACTGCCGTTTCCAGCAAATCAGAATCTTAAAGAAATGGAGGATGGCAAAACCACATGCTTCCAATGAGAATATTTTTCTAGTTTATGAGCCGAAATAACCAGCTAGAAAACTTATTGTATATAATAAAGATATGATAAAACAATTGCACACAAATTAGTAAAAATGTATCTTACCTCAGCTTCATTTTCCCCCTGCAGCCAAATTACAAAAGCTGTAATACATCTAAACCTATATACTGTACTCCCAGTATAAACACCAGGGACTGATCAGAACTAAACCAACTCAAGCCCACCATGCAAGGTGTATATACATAAAAGCATGAAGTTGCATAAAATTTATTTTTTCCACCTGTTTTTACATCATTCCTTTAAATTCTTACATGTCTGCAACATATAATTCCACAGAACAATAAATAATTTGCATTCATTTTTCTCTTGAATCAAAGGTATTTACATCTTTTTTTTAACTAAATGACAGGTACAAAACATTGGCATCTCAATAAATATCATTTTGACACCAGAATCCATTTTCCCATACAACTGAAAAGGTTTTTAAAAGGCATAGAAGCACACAAGTTTTGTTAGGCAATGGTAATGGGCCATCTTGGCAAAGGTGAAGAACCCAGGATTTCATGCAGGTTAAAGGCTTGAATTCTTAATAAGAGTTAAGGATCTGGTCCATCAATACTGAAGTCAACGGAAAGATTTCAGTGAGCACTGGTTGGGCCCCAGATGAGCAGCTAGGTGGGCAAGTAGAACTCCCTCTGAAATTCTGAGAGGCCAAATAGCTCATGATGGTGATTTGTGCAGTTAGCTTGTTTGCACACATGGCTGTGACAAGTGCATGTGAGAATTAGGTGTGTATTTTGCACTCAAGTCTGCAGCAGCCATTACAAAAACACACCCCCAAACCTTAAGTCTTGAATTTTAAAGAAGCCAAAGGGGTTGAGGCACCTCTTTTAGGTGCCTTTGAAAACCCCAGCCTAACCTCCTAAAACAGCAATAGTCTCCCGCTGGAGTTACAAACAGGTTTAAGTGAGTCTGCAATGAGATTTTATGGGGTTACATTAGTTCAGTAGACTATAGAAAAGTAGAGGGTTTGGTGCTGCTCCTTCTGGCTCTGCAGCAGCTGTAGCACTTAAATATAGTGTTCCCACGGCTGTGGTGACACTAATGCTGTCACTGCTTACAGCTAATACAGTTTTGGTGAAATAAAATACTATATAGGTTCAAGCTGTTACTGTTGAACAAACAGCATGTTAATTTTCAGCTCCATTCTAAACAAAGAAAAAGAGATGGCTGTTAAGAGAATTAGGACAATAGTTTTTTTTGGGGGGGAGGGAAGAGGTATGGGATGTGTGTGTGTATATATATATGGCTATAAGCAATGAAATGCAAGGAACATGAAATCTCCCTCCTATTTAAAAAAAAGCATGAGAACACACCTTTAGTTAGTTACATCAGTGATTCAAAAATGAACTTCTTATGAAATATAGGCTATTGTGGTACCAATTGCAAAGGGAAATAGAGCACTGATCAGAGATATTTCTAAAGTAAGCATGGGAAGCAAAAGCAAGTGATGAAGCACATACTGCTGTCTCCTATATTATTCGTAGAATAGCCCCATAACATAGAAGTTACATAAACTGCTACTATTCACAAATATAAAGAAGTTGCTAAACAAACACATACTTATTAAAAAGTCTGTTATTCCAAATAAGCATAAAATTCAAGTATAACAGAGGAAAAGATGTACTGTAACCTAAACTTCCAGTATGCCATCTATTTACTATGTGCTGTAAATACAAACATCTGAATGAAAATTCGCTTTTAAAACCTTTTTTTTTTTTAAAACATATGGGGAAATAGTTTACAGACAAAGTGCTAAACTTAAAAAAAATAACAATCATACCTCCCCTGAACATAGTGTTTGTAGTGGCAGTTTTGCTTTTTTTTTTTTTTTTTTTATTGCTTTAAAAAAAAAATTATACCCAGAGAGAAATACTTCCTAGATTTACAACCTTGTGTAAGAAACTAGCTGTAAAGGAACAAGGCTTCACCCCTCTAACATAATGCTAAAGCTGATAATCCCACCATTGCTAATATGAGTTCTTTATTAAGGTTATGAAGCCATTAAATATTACTGAAATTGCAATTCACTCCCATTCTTGGTATAAGTTATGATTTTGCCAATATGGTCCATTTAGTGTAAACTGCATTGACTTGAGGAGACAAGTGAATTCTAACTTATACTTTCCAAATATTTACATACAGTAGCATAGCACTGTTATTCTTACTGAACATTTAACTACTAATACACAGCTATTAGGGGCAGGAGTCATTACAAAGATATCTACTGTCATGTATTTTCAAAAGGACAAGAGACTTAATTTGTCAGTCCAACAAGTTGCCAGAACGATGCTTGATTATTACATTTAAATCACTAAATCAAAACTTTGACCTGGGAAGCCAGCAACAAATGCATGACTGACCCTATCCTGTAACTGCAGCAAATCACTAGGAGAACATGAAGGATCTTTTTGGCGAACAGACGCAATTTACAAAGCTGACAACCCAATTCTTCTACAACAAAGCTTTTTAGACACGGCTTTTCTTCTCTGAAGCAAATCACAGAAAACCACAGAATTCAGCCTCCCCTAATAAAAACCTGTATTTAAAAAAGAAGAAGAGTGGAAATATTTTGCTGGGAAGTTTGTGAGGGGATGTGGGAAGGTGAATTTTTAAAAAATACTGTAAACCCGAATACAGCAGCTAGCTATTTTTTTTTTTTTTATAAACAACCCAGCAAGAAAGAGAGGATGCCATTGAGTATTCTGCTTTTATGGGGTACCAGAGACAAGACAAATCATAGCCATGTAGCACAAAAGAAAAGCCACTGTTTTATCTTAACAAGTGCTTGCTCTTCTTATTCCTCTGAAAGAGCTAACAGACCTTGAAACATAAGACTCTAAATCAAGTATGTAGAAAGGATACCATTGTAGCCAGCAGTGCTGGAGGCTACATTTCCCATCTTCCACTGCAGTCTAAAACATTTATTCATCCACTATCAAAATGGTCATACATAGAACTACTGAATGGTAAGGACCTGGTATTTCCCGCGATGGCATGAGAAGGAACAAAGGAGCAAGGAGGGTACAAAAGGGCTCTAGAACACATAGCAGCGGTGAAAAGAGCCAACAGCGCAGGCTCCCTTTTCCCCTAGGCTCCTGGCAGCCCTCCAGGTCAATTCAGTGTGGTGACAGCACTGTCAATTCAGAGAACGTGAAGGTAGAGAGCATGGCATGCTCTCTTCTGAGCCCAGTAGGTTTCCCATCAGGAACTCCAGTATGCACTTCATGCTCTTTGAGCCCTGTTGGAGGAACAGGGCCATTGGCAACATGGCTCAAAAGAGGAACAAGCTGTCAGGAAGAGGGGGAGATCCAGGAAGATTTCCACTTTTGTAGATAACCCAGAATCCACAAGGCAGAAATCAATATACTTCAACTGATCCTTTGGTTCTGCAGAATGGAAAAGCAGCAGGTTTTGACTCACCCACTCTGGGAATATCCTAGATACTGCTTCAATTCATGCTCCTGGTTTCTCCAGGCGTTCTTCTTTGAGAAACAATGACAGGTCATAAGGGCTTTTGCAGAGCATGTGCATGCATCTCCTCCTGCTTCTCTGACATTTATGTGATGAAATGAACAACAGATACCCGCTCCTTTCAAGATTGCTGAAGTGTTTGGAACTTGCACTACTTGGTCTTTGTTGGACCCAAATGTATCCAGGGTAGCCATGTCATGCAGCATGTTCTTCGGAGAGATTAGATTTTCTAGTGCAAGTGAGACAACTAAGTAATGCTAGGGTTTTCTAGAGCTGATAATCCAAAAACACAGAGGTGCAAGCCACTGCCCACTACAGATCTCATTTTAAATGCTGTTCCAATTCTGCATTCAAGTTTGTAAGCCAGAATTTTTCTTTTTTTTTATTATTTGAATGCTTGCGAAAGTGCCAGATCTGCAGCAATGGAAACAAAAGTTGGCAACGCATCGAAGAGGTACACTATGGGAGAGAGGGCCTGCCCTGTTGCTCCCCACATAAGCACAATTTAAAAACACTGCAAGGGGAGTTCAGGGTATTTGGATCGGTCATTGCTGGCCTCCCTGCTGACCCGGCCAATAAGGGTGCTTAGTTCCAGTTATGATGGTGGTTTTTATGATGTGGATTCTGCTTCACTAGAGCTGGATGGACAGAGACCACACAACTCATTTATCACAGACTAAACAGTTATTAGATAAATGTCACTGCCACTGACAGTGGTGGAAGCCTCTATTAGCTCATTGCCATACTTCTAAGCTTTCCAGTCATATATTTAGGTCTCCACCTGCAAGGAATGCTGTATAAATTATGTGGGTCAATGCTTTTTTTTAATTAACAAAAACAAACAAACAAACAGAAAACCAAACACACCTCTTCTGGGAATTCTGCTGTTTAAAATAAATGGAAATCTTATTTGTGCTTCTCATTAAATAAACTACCATCTTGTGCATGGGCTCAGTTTCTGACTGCTCTCAAACGTATGTCTATTGAGGCAAGTTCCGGTTTTAAACAAAGCAAATTCTATAGTTATCTCAAACTGCCTCTCTTTGTGGACTGTGTCATGAATGGCGCGTGTAGAGGACTACCTAGGGTTATTTGCAGCTCATCTTCATTAACTCATCCTAACAGGAAACAGATTTTATGTAACTGTGAAGAGTAGCAGCCCTGTGACCTTTCCTTTCAGTCTCCAAGGATTCAAGACACGTCTGCCACATTGTCTGCAGAATAGGATGAGTCTCTTATGCTGTCAACACATTCAAAAGCCGATCAGCTGCAAGTTTCCTTCCAAAAGGCTTTGCTTGAATTTAGGTAATTTGCTCCTATAACATAACTATATAGTGTAGCTATTTGTATATCATCAGCTCCTTTTAACAAAAAGCACAAAAGCTAAACAAAATGGAATTTTCCCTTTTTTGGATGATATTTCTCAATGTGCATTAGCTGCTGGAAATCATCAAAACACACTAGATTTTCTACATTCAGATCCTTCATTTTGATTGAAGGAAAAACTCAACTAGTCAGGTTTTCATTTATGTATAGATCTGTTTCAACACTGGAACTCTACAATCAAAACAGCATGACATCACCCTGTAGTCAGCTGTTGGTAATACAGTACATCACCTATTTTAAGGGACTCCCCAAGACGCTCAAAAACTAGCTCTACCTGAATTGAAAAGATAAACAATAATATAAAAATATAACACAATGCAAGGAACATCACAGACATTTAAACTAAAAAACAAAACAAAACATCTGTCCTGTATAAACTTCAAGGTCATTTAGCAGCTTTCAGGTACTCTCATCTCACATGAGAAACCAATCATCATTGAAGTTACATGCATTTGACCACAATGAAGTAAGACAAAGACTGAACAAACTATCACGTGCCCTACACCTCCCCAGAAGACTCTATTTACTGTTAGGTTTCAATTTACTGCAGTCCTTAGTCTTAGTCTTTCATTAAAGCAGCACATAATATTGATAACTGCATAATCCTATCGGACAAAGTTCTTACAATGACAAATACATGATTTCTGTCTCTCCGCAGTGTGCAAAATTAGTCTCTGCTCTGTAGACCGAGCAGCTCTATGACGTGAGCTTCGAGTAGCTTGGGGGAGAGAATCTTCGCCTCAGGTACTTCAGGACGTAGAGAGGAAGGCAGCTCACTAGAGTGATGACTGTGACCTTCCACAAGAATGACAAGGTTGCAATGAAGTAAACATCTGCAAGGAAAAAGCACAGAAGTAATGGAGATGGGCTGCAGACTGAAGTCAGAATTGCATTGCGTGGGGAGGATCAAAGGTCAAAGTGAAAGCTTCAAGGGGGTGGAAAATGCAGCCCAGTAAAACTTCGGAACAGCTGCCTCCTCACACACACAACACAGCGTTTTTGCTCCCTTTTTTTTTTTTTTTTTTTTTTAATACCAATGCAATTTCTGTTCCCCAACCACCTCTTGCTCTCCTCCTCTCTTGTTCATGAAGGATATATCTTTCTTCCTGACACACTGCTCATCTCATTCAATAAGGCATTTTGTCTAGACAGACAATTATGGACATAAACCCGGTTTGAAATATTGAAATCCTTCACGGCCTCTGGCAAAATGAACTACATTAGCTTCCTTTAAAGGGTCTCCAGATTGATTTTAGCTCTGGGAGTTCTTTTTCTTTAACTCGCTAGTAGTGCTGAATATGAATTATCTCCGTTCATTCAGATATCATGCAGCATCTCCTTTTACATTATATAATCACAGAAGCACTATGGATATATTTGAAGTGCATTCAAAGATGAGCCACAATACTCTTGTTTAACAGATAGACATTGCACATGGAGGCTTTGAACCAAGGAAATGAGAGGGCTGTTTTATTCTGCAGCAGGATATCATCCTGGGAGTTTGCAAGGCTTTCTGGGGGAAGTAGTGACATCTTGTGGTCCCTGATAGTACACTGAAACACGCTGCAGGGATCTGATATTTAACAGACTGACTGTCCAGGGAAATGTGGAATTCATTATCTGTTTTCTTCTAGCATGTGAGATGTGTCTTCTATTTAGACAAATGAAAATATAAAACAAAAGTCCAGATGAAATCAAGAAATTGAGACAAGTTTTAGTGAGTCAACTACTACATCCAGCTAATGGACATGCTCTTTCACTCCAGCAACAGAAGGAGATGCTTTTACATTCAGAGGTCTCAGGTTCAATCCCCATAGATGACCCAATCAAGTGGTGTCTTGTGTGGGGATCTGAACTGATGCGAAGCCCTGAAGGCCAGGATGAGATTCCCGGACCAATGTGTAACATATTGGCCAAGTGTGTCTTTGTCTCTCTCTAGTGGCTGGACTGTGTAATGAAATCTGAGAGTCTGCTACTGCCTTCAAGCTAATGGATCTGGTCCCTGGAATTACTTACAGTAGGTTAGTTCATCGGCAGTTGTGAGCCCAATTTATGCCCTTATCCTCTTGTTAAGCACGTAAACATTTGACTAGAAAGACCTGAAGAAATAGAAGATAATTAACCTTACCAATAAACTCATGTAGGAAGACCAGAGAGGCTATGTAGCAGGAGAGGCTAAGCAACTCTGCTACTATCATGAGCCAGTGCCACGTCTGGATTGTTAATGCCACCATCAGTAACTCAGTAAGAATCAGGGATGTGAAGGAAATGGCCACAATGTGGACAAATTCAGACTCAAACAGCAGAAGAGCTCCATACATGATGATACTACCTGTGAGGAAGAAAGAAGGAGAGAGGCTGGATATCTTGCTGCTAAACATCAATCTAAGTTCTAAACATCACTCTCAGTCCTGAAAGAGCAGAAACATAAGGTCACCTCTTAAGACAGTTTGCAATGGCTTTTGATAATGCATATTGGACAGTAAATCAGTTATTTATGACATGTCATTAAGAAGATAAAAGAACTTCTGTGCAATGAGTAAGAGACACTACACAGGTGGTCAGTGTTTCATAGGGGCATGTCAGATTTACAGATGTGGAAATATGAAGTGTATTATTTTAGCTACTGTCATATCACTTGAAGATTATGGTGATCTATTTGTCCTTCCAGAAAAAGAAGCACAGTCACTACTCAAAAGAGAAGACAAATATCAAACACTTGTAACTTCTCCTGTGCTGCCCTGAAGTTCAGATGGAAGCACAAGGTGTAGGACGCTGAGTGCGTATAGTTAGGTTTTCTGTGCCCTCTTTGGGCCAAGTTCTCCACCCTAAACAAGCACAAATTAAAGTGGCATTAATGAAGCATTATTTTGGACCCCTATTCCAGCTGGGCTGGAAAGCTCATACAACTCCCTGCCCAGCCACCTGCACAAATAATTCATGTCAGCAGCATGAGTAATTGGCACCAACATCCATCACATGCTAGTTTCTGAGGGGAAACCCTTTCAGGGACTAGAGCCTGAGCCACAAAGTTCAGATCCAGCTCTGAACTCTCCAGCGTTTGGCGCTGTTCAGTTTGGGTCAGGCACACCACTGCTAGCAACTAGTCTAATTGTTTAGCCTGCTGCTTTCTAGTCATTTAGCACAGTAGATATGAAGTCACTTTAACCAAATACTGTAACAAGATAGTGGCCTCATCTGAGAAGGAACTTTTCCCCAATGCATCATCCTCTGGCTTTGACTTCCCACCACTTGTGAACTTTCTATAAATGTCTTGGCTTTGCCATAGTATTTATATAGCAACAGGAGATCATTATTCCTGCTATAGCATTCTACTGCATTAGACTCATCCCCTGAAATCTAACAGAGATTTATATTGCTGCTCCCACTTCCCATTTAAAGATGGCAATGTCATTTAAAACAGCTGATTTTGGCACATTTCTTTCTGCTTCTGTCGATAAAGGAGTTTTGGAAAATATCATTTTGTCACAGGATCGTACGGCCATTTTAACTATACAACCTCAACACTATATGTACATTGTTGCATGCTTCCTTAGCTAATAGCAACAGAAATAACTTGTGCTTGAGCTTCTCTCTTTCTTTTTTAAACCCATAGGCTGACGCCGTAGGAGCTAAACCAATGGGTGCATCCAAACTTGAAACAAATATAGGGTAACCAAAGTAGTTTTGTTAATAGCTTCTAGCAACTTGAGGATAAAAGCCCAGATAAAAGTGCAAGTTATTTGATCTCAAGAACTAGAACCTTCTTCAGATTCTTCACTACCAGAAAGGGTCATTTCCTTGGCTGGGAATAAGCCAATCATCTCAGCTAGGTAGTAACCAGAACTGGGACTATTATGACTAATAGATGATAATGTGTTTATATAGTGGTTTCCCTTCATAGATTTAAAAACAAAGGCAAGTGTCATTAACTTTATTTTACAGGTGGGATACTGGAAGTGGGGTAAGGTGGAGACTTGCCCAGTGTCAAAAAGCAGGTCAATGGCCACAGTGGGAACAGACCCCAAATCTCCTGACTCATATGCTGTCTCCTATCATGACCCAGTATTTCAAAATATTAGTAAGCCACTTGCTACAAATGTTTAGTTTTAAGTGAATTTTTTTTTTGCATTAGTAAGATGGTTGCTGTCATTGTTCTGATGGAAGGAATTTTCACCCTATCCTAAAGGGTTGTTATTCCAGCAATATTCTACTTTTGATAATACAGCAGGACAGCTATATAATTCCTGACAGGTACGGGAACGCTATGAGAAAAAAGGTGCAGTTTCTTACCTTGATAGATACTTATCAAAACCCATATTAAAAATGTTTTATATGACAACGGTCGCCCCTATAAAGAAAAAGAAAGACAGCAAGTATGACTTTTGAAAACTAATTTACAGATGATCAAGTAACTCTGACACAAATCTAAAATAGATGGTTTAAAGGTGACCTGGAAAGGGAAGAAAATTGATGTATTTTTTGTGCTTCTTCATGGTGCATAATAGGCATTTGACTATAGTGTCACAATTATTTTGGTATAAACAGTGCTTCATATCAGTATAGCTATTCCTGTATGGGAATGGGAATAAACTATGTTTTGATATAGGGTTACCAGTATAACTGCATCCACACTAGGGGAATTCTGGGTATAAGTAAAAATGTAAAAAAATAAAAATCACTCTTCTAACTGACAAAGCAGTACAAAACACTGTGTGTAGACAAGGCCTAAGGATGGCTGGAGAATTAGTGGTTTATGACCTCAGAGACCACATGAGAGTGAAACCAGATGGAGATGGGAGGCGACTTATTCAGACTGTTGGAAAACACTCACTATGCTTCTGTTGGATTCTGTTTAATGGAAATTCTTGGGGGAAAGGATGTCTTTGTTGAAGAATCAGCTCACCCTTCCCTTCAGTTAAGGATATTTCTACTCCACATACCCAAATCATTCAAACAATTCTCCAGAAAAATAAAAGAGCGGCAAGACTTGGCATTCCTCACATTTCTAAGGTAAAAATCAAATCAAGTAGACTTCTCTTTTTTTTTTTTTAAACAAATAAAACTCTTTCAGGCCTCCTGTATATATCATAAAGCAGCAAAAACAGCACAAAACCAATCTTTTGTTCTCTTTTTAGGTCACCTGTAAGGCAAGTCTCCATGCAAGAAACCATCTGAACTACTGTTTTTGAATAGATCATAAGCAGTAGAGCTAGTCCAGAATTTTCCAACAGAACAGATTTCAATTGGAAAATACTGATTTGACACAATCAACCCATTTAATGGGAACACATCAATTTCAACAACATTTTCAACAGAATCAGGGGGAGGGATAGCTCAGTGGTTTGAGCATTGGCCTGCTAAATCCAGGGCCGTGAGTTCAATTCTTGAGGGGGCCATTTAGGGATCTGGAGCAAACATCTATCTGGGGATTGGTCCTGCTTTGAGCAGGGGGTTAGACTAGATGACCTCCTGAGGTCCATTTCAACCGTGATATTCTGTGATCCTATGAAAGGAGGGGGTAGTGGGTTTTCCTCCTAAAGTTCATGTCATTCTGTACCCACAGCACAATGCTGGGTCCCTGTTACCTTCTCACAGCTTCAGCATGGTGGTGGGTCAGTCCTGCTCCATCCCATCTTCACGTCATCAGGGCCCACCACCAGTGGAAGTGAGAAGCCATGATGAGAGCTGGGGGGATACAGAGACTGAGGACAAGTGGTGGAGGTTTCATGTTCCAAAATCAGAATATTCCTTTTTTGTGGGAAATTCTGAGGTCTAATATTTCATTCCAATTTGAAAAGAAACAAAATTTCAAACATTCAGAATTTCCCACAGGATGGAAATTCTATTTTCTGGCCCGTTCCAGGAAGCAGCTAACTGTTAAACACAACGAGGTGTGAGAAAATAAAAATAAGTTAAAATTGTAAATAGAATTTTGCCTCTTGACAACTGTACTTTTAGAGTCATACGATAAAGTACCATCTCTATGGATATTGTGTTTGGTTTGTCTCTCTGAAAGCCAGTTCCAAATCAAGCCAAAGATTATATATGGAGCAGATGGAACAGAAACAGAATAAGATTTACTGGACCTTAAGAAGATCTTTGTAGAGCTCTGGATACAACATGGCAACCTCAGATTTGACATCCTTGTCTAAGACCAGAGAGAAGACTGGAAACATTGTATAGATTGTGGAATACCTGAGCAGAACAAATACAGGAGACATCAACAGAGCACATATTGTTTAAACCACAAAAATGAATACACAAGTCTTCAAAAAAGAAAAATATGCTGCTCCCTGCATCTCAATAATAGTCACATAATAAACTCACAACTGGAACACAGTACTGTATGCACAGCAAAAAAACTGCAACATTTACTACTTTAAATTTATGAATGGAATCATTCATAAACGGAAGCTGCAGGTATTGTAACCAATGTTACACATTTTCCAATAGTTTCTACTCCTTTTAGAGATGGAACTATTTCAGAGCTGGATTTGACTATGTAATTCAGTTCAGAGGGTTGGGCTGTTTTTTTCTTTTTTTAAAATACGTATCTGAAAGCACGAGCAAATGTATATTATGCAAGCACAAAGACATTGGCATAGCAACTTAGGTAGTACGGGTGAGATTTGGGGCTGTGCCTCTCAAAGCCCAGAGGGAGGAGGAGGATTAAGGTGACTTTATGCCACCTTTATGCTCAGACGGGGATAAAAGAGTCCCCCAGCAGGCTATGTCTGTGACAGAGCCTGTGCCTAGCTTCCTATGGGTAGTACTGCGGCCCAGAATCTCCACAGCACTATGTGCTGCAGCCTCACCCTTGCCACACCCGTGTTGTGGCTCTCAAAGACATCACTAGAAGACAACCTATTCCTCAGTTCCAGAACCAGGGGAATTCTTCCTTGGCCAGATCCAGGGCTTTTAGAGCCCCTTTACTCTACCTGGCCTTTTACCATTACCTACAGGGGCTGGAACAGGGATGAGAGTCTCTCTCCAATTTCTGATGTGGCATTTGCTGTAGGCATCAATATAGAGCACTACTGAGTACTTACCAGTACACAAACTAAGGAGACTTGCATACTTCTGATAAACTTTCACATGTATCACTTTTCAGACAGGAATCTATTCACTTTGCACATGGTTTTCACATTTTTTTCTGAACAGTTTTGCTCTTACCCAATAATGAGGAAGCCCTGATAGAGAGGAACTGACGCAAAGTAAAACACCGACGAGAAAACAGCCTAGCAAAGAAAAGAAAAGAACTGTCAGGCTTCAAAAGCTGCAGTGTACATTATATTTGATAAATCCTACTTTAGCCAAACTGAAAAGTATTTGCAGTAGACTCAAATCTCTTGAGATGAAGACAGGAGACTGTAATATCTGTTCCCTTGACTCCTGCACAAACTGGGATGAAGGAGAATGTTTAACAGCAAACTGTGAAGAACTGAACCCCTTTGGTAAACTTCTCTTTATATAATCCCACAAAGAGAGAGGTTGGAGTGTTCCATCTAAAGCCTGCTGTTTTCATCCAGATGTCCTAAAGTACAGCTGTTTAGATATGTGTAGCTAACGCTCTGGAATTAGAAGGAATGTTTTCACAATGTAAAACATATTAGCACTTAGTGATGGAGACAAAGGACAGAGGCGAACTCCAGCACGGACTTTTGATCTCAGAATGGGGATGGTACCTGCATTCTCAAAACCAGGAATGATACCGTATTTTACTGAAAAGCGTCTGTTTAAACAAGATGTATTTGTCAGCAATATTATGGCTTGAAAGAAAAACTTCCAAACAGTAACCGCTGTCACCAAATATGTCCAAGCATCTTGCACTCACGGCTCAGGACAGAATTATGCTCATGAACTCATATGTTTCTTTAAATTCTCTCAGTCTAACACAACCTGTTTGTAGCGGGGTGGATCCCCGCTCCTGCCCTGTGGGTTAAAAACAGTTCTAGGAGGGGGCTGTGGCTGGAGAAAGCAGCTTTTAGGCTGGGCTGATTGGGGAAGTGGCTGCAGCTGGGGCCATGCCCCAAACAGACTCAGCTGGCCATATAAAGGCGGAGAAGCCAGAGGCAGACAGATAGTCTCTCTCTGTTTGTAAAGGGAGATGGGACTGGCTGCAGGGAGCTAGACACAAGGTACCTGAGTGAAGCAGGGCTGGGAAAAGGCAGAGAAGCTGAGGAGCTCCTGCCTGGAAAGCCCCAGGCTGCGGCCTAGCAGAAGGCCAAGGGGTACTAGGGGTTGCAGAGGGCAGCCCAGGGGTAGGCCAAGGCAGCAGGTCCAAACCCTCCTTGCCAGTGATGAGTAGGCTGATACTGCAGTCTGCCCCAGGCCGTGGGGCTAGATGATGACTAGCAGTAGCCTTATACTGAGACGAGGTGGAGATAGTTGGTTGGAGGTTCCCCTGGGAGGGGGAGACCCAGAACTGTGCGGGCACTGCCAGGGGGCAGCACCCAGTTAAAGGGGCACAGGAGTTCAGGGAGGGACATGGGGGCCAGAGGACAGGCAGATCACTGGCCTGCAGAGGGCGCTCCGGAGCTGGAACAAGCTAATTCCCAGAACAGACCAGCAGGAGGGCCGCAGGGGAGAGTCCCCGCACGTCTACACTGTTGGTTTTAATCAACTGACAAATACGTATCAATCTTGCTTGCTCAGTACTGAAGTTGTGCAAACATGATGAAAAATACCTGAAATTCTGTGAACAGAAAACATGTTTTGTCACTGAGGATCCAATTCTTTTTCCCACTGAAGTCAATGGAAGTCAAGCCCTTTCAGCCCAGTCTAGCAAGATGCTGAGCACTTAATGTGGGTAATACATGCTTCAACTCCTAATGAGGTCAGCACCTCCCTAAAGCACTCAGCACCCTACAGGACTGAACTGATTCAGCAAGGTACCGAACTTTAAGCACATGAGGAGCCCCACTGAACTTGATGGAATGTCTCGTGTGCCTAAAGTTATACCCTCTTAAGTAATTTGCTGAAGAGAGGCTTTAGGAGCCATTTCGTATTGAAGAAATAAAATATTTTATAACATTGCCATGGAATGGCTGTTGTCACATTCACATATATGTGAAATCTCAAAGCTCACATGTTTTTGATGCCATCTGTTTTGTGCCCAAAAGGAATTTAAAGTAATATTTTGAAAAAAAAAAAATTGCTGACTGTTCAAAAATGGAAACATCTTTACATGGAGGTGAGCCTCCTCTCATGCAAAAAAAATGTTACCTTCTTTTCAAGTTCAAACCCACTAAAGTTCCAAAGAGAGCCAGCGGCTGTGCCAAATGTGAAAGGAAAAGCTTGAGTTTTGAACTTTTCGCATTCCTCCACACATACACCTCCCCCACCCCCAAGATGAAACAGTCCATTCAGTCCATTTACCTGCATCGTACTGATACACAAGCTTCTGTGGATCACAAACTGGCTGAGAGCTGCAGATCTTTTGTAGCTGTTCCTTCCATGCACCATCAGTAACCGGCCCAGATGTTTAAACTGAGTGATAGAGAAATCTGCTGCAAGGGATGCTTGTTTTCCTTCCTATGTAGGTCAATAAATCAAAAGACCATAAGGTCACAAGATTACATAAGATTAAGAAACACCATTCATGTCAATACATGCCTAAATAGTATTGACAGTAAAAATACCAACTCTGCCTTCCCCATATATACATAAATAAAACAGCAACGGATGAGGAAAAACCATTATCTTAGCATCTCTCTTTCCTCCCTCAGCCCCCAGCTGCCTCCCCCATTCCCTGTACCTCCCGTCCCCAACACTCAAGCAACAAATGAAAAGACCATTCATGGACAATTCCTATTTGGTTTCATGGTTCAAACCCAGAAGGAAGGTGTGTGAATTAGAGTTCACAGCATACATGTTAGCATGGCACTAACATCATGTACGTTACCAGATGCTATATTGGGAACATACCCACTGTCAGTACCCCAAGTGCTCCAATGAAAATGTCTGGATGAGAAGTGTACTGCGGTTGCTATGAGACATAATAGGATATCACCGTTTACTGGGCCAGCAAATGAGTTATAACACAACCTTTTAGGCTCACAAGGTTGCTTTCAGACAGCTTTGATTTTATTTTTTGGCCCATTTCATGCACAGCTTTTATACTGTTTGCAAATGCATTCTTCTTCTTCCAAGATATGTAGGAATTCTGTACAATAAGTGGTGGGATTCTTGATCCAATGTCACCATTTTCCAGCTACAACTCAGGTGTTTTGAGCATCTATGTATAGTGACGAAGCAAGAATGAAGTAGCCTGTCTGACTATGCAGAATCCTCTAGTACAGGGTAGGCAACCTATGGCACGCATGCTGAAGGCAGCACACGTGCTGATTTTCAGTGGCACTCACACTGCATGGGTCCTGGCCACCGGTACACGGGGGGGGGGGGGGGAATCTGCATTTTAAGTTAATTTAAAATGAAGCCTCTTAAACATTTTAAAAACCTTATTTACTTTACATACAACAATAGTTTACTTATATATTATAGACTTATAGAAAGAGACCTTCTAAAAACATCTGGCATGTGAAAACCTTAAATCAGAGTAAATAAATGAAGACTCGGCACACCACTTCTGAAAGGTTGCCAACCCCTGCTCTAGTAAATATCAGCATGAGTTTTGCTAAATGATTGCCCAGTTTACCAAACTATTTTTCATCCTAGCCTGAAAAGGGCCAGTGTTTTTGGCCTGATATCTTTTCTTCTCAAGGCAGCTGCTCTTTCTATGACATGAATCAATACGGATTCAATAAAAGAGGCACTTGGAAACCAACCTCTGCATTTATATGACAAGTTGTATCAAATATGACATGTGCTTCATCATCTCACCTTTCCTTCAACCCCAACACCGCAGTCAGCCTCCTGAATCATGCTGACATCATTCCCTCCATCACCTGCATGTTAGAGCACAGAGAAAGGGAAGGGAATATGGTAAGAGAACTGCTTATTATAGCTACTGAATGTAGCTGAATCAATAAATTCATAAACTTTACAGTCAGAAAGGACATTAGCCCATGGGGAATTAGAATAAAATCATTTGAGTTGGCATGTTGAAAGCAAGCTAGGAGGAATTGATGCCCTAAATTTTAAATAGGAATTGGGTGTTCAAATGTCTTGCACAATTTTTCATCAATTTGTAGGATCTTAAGGCCTGAATGGAGCACTAGATCATTTAATCTGACCTCCTGTATAACAGAGGCCATGAAATTTCATCCAGAATATGGAAGAAAAGTTAGCAGCTTGGCTCAGAATTAGAGCTTCAGAATGAGTGTTGCTGCAGCCGTGTTCGTCCCAGGATATGACAGAGAGAAAGGTCACAGAAGTAATATCTTTAATTAGTCCAGAAAAGATATTACCTCACACACCTGGTCCCTCTAGCTTCACAATGAGCAATTTTTCCAGATGAAATGTGCATTCTTCTCTTTGCAAAACCCAACCTCCATATTTGTGAAGTTTTTCTGCCCTCCCTCCCACCAAAAAAAATTCATGAATATGCCCAGTATAGGTTACTCCACAAAATACTTTTATTTTATTTTATTTCATTTCTTTTTACCACTGATATCACGAGGTGTCACAAAATATTTCCACTTCCGTCATGAAATGAAAGAAGACTGCTTAGTTCGAAAACGGAAGAGTTGCAATACCAGGTTACACCAGTCTTACATAACAATAAACGAAAATTTCTTCTTAACTTCAACAGTTAGTGGCTGGTTTATGTCCTAAAGCATATGGGTTTATATTTTCTGTATGACTAATTCAGCACTGCTCTTTAAGTACATGCTTAGTTTTAAGCACATGAGCAGACCATCTGACTTCATAATACGTATGTACTTAAAGTGCTTGGTTTAATGGGAGGTCCTAGTTTTTTTTAATTCATATCTAATGTAACTGGACAGTCTCATCCATATTAACCTCTGATCCTTTCCTGAATCCTGTTTAGTTCTTTGCCTCAATAATATATTGTGTTAATGAGCTCCACAAGTTAAATTATGTATTATGTAAACAAATTATTTCAGATTTGGATAATATTTATATTTGTGAACATTTGCACATACAGACTTACATTTGCACGAATGTTCATAAACAAAATGGATAATGGGTTTGTGAATACAGTGATTTAAAATTTATTTATTTTTCTGAATAGGTCACAAAAAAGTTTCACTATTTGCTCTGTTCTGTTTATAAGACCAGCACTTTCCTAAGAGAAATCCCAAAGGGTAAAAAATCCTACTTTTTTTTTAAACTCATTTGAATATCTGCATCTCTGTTCCACTCATTTTTCAGCCATGTTTCTTAAGTGAAAAATTTTATAGGTTTGACCTTAATTTCTAGTATATATAAAAAAGCAGAATTAAATAACAACAATAAAAATAATCTTTCAGGCTTCTTTATGCAATAAAGAGCAAGAGGACAAAGGCCCTTGTTTTCTCTTTGCTGAGCATTTAAATTGGGAAAATAGAGTACCATATATTCTGAAAAAAAATTAATACTAAAAACGATCTATTAACTTTTATCTAAAGGAAAGCAGACTTGTATGTTTTTCCCTCCTGTTTGAGAAGAGTTGAATCCGTTTCTCTTCAATGTGTCAAAAATTAATTCAAAGAAAAGTGAATATAAAAATGAGACTGAGATGGATAGCAGATGCGTTCCTCACCTACAGCGCAGGTCAGTTTGCCAGTTCTTTCCTGGAGCAAGCGCACAATCTGGGCCTTCTGTGTGGGGGCACATCGGCAGCATACCACGGCTGGACACTGGCAAGCCAATTCCATAAACTCATACTCATAATATTTCAGACACACCTGTTTTACAGGAGAAGGAAGTTTCAAAGATGATTATATTGCATATATTTCCCAAAACCAAATTACACACATTTTACTCTTGGGACTCCTATACAGCTGTCATAAGAATTCAAAGTTTACCTCCAGCGAGTCACCAGAAATCACAAGCGCACAGTCATGTTTCCGACGGAATGCATTCAGCTCCAAATGAGCTTCTCCACGGTTAGTCACCTGGAAATGAGCACAGCAGCTGAGAAAGTACGTGATTGGAGAGAACAAAATAAATTAATACAATCCCGAACACATACTCCAGGACACTGCCAAATCAATCAGGTTATCAAACATACTTCTTACTAAAAACAGAACCAAAAAACAGGGTGAAATTAAGGTCCACGTATTCAAGTTTCATTTGTGTGTGTAAACTGGCGTTTACATCCCCATCCCCATCCCCATCCCCCTCTTTGTGTGTGCAAACCTCAACTTTCAGGCCCTTGTCAGAGAGTGGGGTTTGAATATGCACAAGAATTTTGAAGATTTGGGCCCAAAACTGTATTTGAAAGAACAGAAATTCACCAATCATCTTATGAAATATGCATTATATCATTTGTTGCTGAGCCTTTGGAAAACCAACCCTAGATTTCTTATTAGCGTCTCCAGAAATTAGCAGCAGTTACACAAGGGCCTTAGCTCATGGAGGCTGAAATAAATGGTCCAAGGTGTGGGCTGGTTTTAGGGTTACATGACTCCTGCAATGGTCATGTTGTGAGGCAACAGTCTAGGGGCTGACTAAGGGATGCCATTAACGCTGGGTATTTTTGGAACCATGAGGAGAAACTATATAGTTATTACACTGTCCTCCTGGAACCTCAAAAAACTGTGCATCTCAAGTATCATCAGTAACCTGCTCAATTTCACTATTATCTCTGCTCACAGGAGTGAAGTTATCTATTGGCATAGTGCCCACTCAAGGCCCTCCAGGATGCCAAACCACCATGGCAGTGTGGCAGAACAGCCTTGCAGGGAAGGGAGGAAGACACTTTGCTCTTGTATGCTGCAGGGGTGGTCTCCATGCTAGCTCCAAACAGATCAGCAGAGAGGGTCAATCTAGCACTACTGAAGCCAATGAGAGCTTTGCCACTGACTTCAGTAGGTGCAGGATCAGACTCAAGGGGAGAACTGGGGTAGGTGTGTATTCTGCTTACGGTAAATCACTGGCCAAGAACCACCCTTGTGGGGAGTGCAGAGCAGTAGCCATTATTCCAGGCCACAGGCATGAAAGTAATGCACTATAGCCTGCTTGTAGATTGCGGTATTCTATCCCTTCTCATCCCCAACTTAGTTCCTTGAACAAGTCCAGAAAAGGGTGAATTTCACCCACAGGGAATAAGTGTACTTTACTCACCAATCTGAATATATGAATGTCCTGGGTTCTGGTTACCAAATGAGCATTCTTCGCTGTACAAGTAGCTGTTTCTAGCTTATCCCCTGTCAGCATCCACACCTGAAATTAAAAATATTTTTATATCCCCAAAATAACACAAAATCTAACACACATTATGTTTGCAGGGAACATCTAGGAACTCTGGGCCTTTATGCATGCATGTAAATAGACCATATTTACAACAGAACACATGTGGTGTTCAACAAATTCCTCTATAACAGAATCCCATTTAAAAAGGGCAGGGAATTCCCCTACTCACAGAGGAATTAAGGGGTTTGAAAAATGCTTCAGCATACAGGGGTTATGAAATCTGCAAATTTTTCCACCTGCCATTTCAAGACTTCACTGATAAAACACAACACATAAATTGAAGAGGCAGATATTTGAATGTATCCCCATCCTCAGCAAGTTTTATACAGAAATCTTAAGCTCCAGCTGCAAACAGATCCTGCATGGCCCTGCCTGAAATATAGATGATGCAACTGCAGTTAGCTCACCACCCATGCCTGTGTGGAACAAACTAAACACAAGAATGGCCATATAGGGTCATTCCTATAGTCCATCTACCCCACTATCCTGTCATCCAACAGTGGCCAGTGCCAGCTGCTTCAGCGGGAATGAACAGAACAGGGCAATTTATTGAGTGATTCATCCTCTGCTGTCCAGTCCCAGCTTCTGGCAGGCACAGGAACACCCACAGCATGAGGTTGCGTCTCTGACCCTCGATTGCTATTAAGCCATTGATAGACCTATCCTCCATGAACTTATCCAGTTCTTTTTTGAACCCATCACAACTTCCTCTGGCAATGGGTTTCATAGGCTGACCACGAGTTGTGTGAAGTAGTATACCTCCACCCTGTTATAACATCACCCGATATAACACAAATTTGGCTATAATGCGGTAAAACAGTGCTTCGGGGGGGGGGGGGGAGGCGACTGCGCGCTCAAATCTGCGCAGATCAAAGCAAGTTGGATAAAACGCGGTTTCACCTATAACGCGGTAAGATTTTTTGGCTCCCAAGGACAGCGTTATATCAAGGTAGAGGTGTACTTCCTTATGTTTGTTTGAAACCTGCTGCTTATTAATTTCATTGTGTGACCCATGGTTCTTGCGCTGTGTGAAGGAGTAGATAACATTTCCCCTATCTCCACACCATGACTTTACAGGCCTCTATCATTCCCCTCCCCTTAGTTGTCTCTTTTCTAGGCTTAACAGTCCCAGTCTTTTTAATCTCTCCTTGTACGGAAGCTGTTCCATTGCCCTAATTAAATGAAAACGAAGACAGTGTATATGAAAACAATTCAGTCATTAAACGAGGACGCTAGAAAGCAGTGTGACCAGCAGTGTTGACCGATATTTGCTATAATCTGGAAGGGAATTTCCTCAACACTATAAATATTTGGAGTTCTGGCTATTCTTTATCTGGTGCTTTTAATTCCCTCCAGGCCTTCCCCTGTTGGAACAGATCAAATAAGGATCCACTTGTTTGTTTCATTCTCTAAAAAGAGTTTAATAAGCTAAAAGCCAGGTGGGACACTTACTGTAATTAACAAGATAGTATAATAAAGAAATAAAGAAAATGGATAGCTCCAGAATGAATTAGAAAACTGCCTTCAGTCTTGATTCTCTACTGACATGCAGAATCCCAAAGAACATGAGCCGCAGAACATCTACTGTAAATTGCAGCAATATGTATGCAGTCCCTAACAGGGCCATCCATTCAGCATCAAGGCAGTGACTTTAGCCAAGTTAAAAACAAAACCAAACATTTTTGGACCAAACCGTCAAGATTTAACTAATAAAAATCAAAATATTGCTATGGAAACTACAGGAACTGTATTCTATTTGTTTGAGCTACTCACTGACGTGTAAAGTTATGTTACTATTAGAGATGGCATCAAAGCTAAAACTGTTTATTGAGACCCTCTTCCTCCCCCACCCCATAAATTAAATTAAATTTTGGGAGTTCAGGTAAACTGGGTACTGTATCTGAAACAGCCTGGTTTTGATTTTGCAATACAAAGCAAAGTTTTGTCTGTTTTCTGTTTGAAATAGGCAACCAGAATGGTAACCTTTTATCCAACTCTTAACCCCCAACTCTGAGTGCTAGTTCCAGACCACCCCTGATTTTGTAAACCTAGAACCTGACTGACAAGATTTTAGGGAAAGGCAGAGTCAAACTATAATCATTCCTGGCTTTACCCACCTATGTATGGCTAATTCTGTAGGTGCACAAGTTATGGAGCTATATAATGCCAGAAGGCATAAAACAAATCCTTGTGCATTATTGTTTTTGGTTCAGACTCCCTCTGGTGGCTACATATCACAGCATAAAAATTCATATGTGTGAGCTTCAACCTCAGAGCTCAAAACTTGCATATCATCATTTGGGTATCAGAAGAGAAAGGAAATCAAGCCAAGCTAACTTTAACTGTGTGTTTCATGCAGCCACTTACAAGACTAGCTTGGCTGATTCTTTATACTTATCTTACATAGATACCATTCTGTCTGCATATTTGGTTTTTTTCGTATTCTAAAAAGTTTTGGGCGAGGGCGACACATTTTAAGATGCTTAGCTAGTACTCAGCACTTACAGTGCTTTATATAGTCAAAGCGCTGTACAAAAATATTAGCTATTAGATGATAACATGGCAATCATTGAATCAGAGCCCATGGGGTCATCACTTTTCATGTCCTGTTGCACTTCCATTAACCAACATATCAAAGAAACATTAGATTAGAGAGAGAGAGAGAGAGAGAAAGATTCTTTTTTGCTCGTGTCTTATTCTCCAGCCAGTGGAAAAAGAATTTTACAGCAACAAGATTTCACTGCTGCTCACCTATTGTAATAGTCACAATCAATGGAGATCAGAATTTTATGAGGGTTTATCATCAGACAGACTCATTTATTCCAAATGTTACATTCCAGAGACTCTCCCCCCAACTCTCTGGCCATTATCATCAATTGCACTGTCAGTTAGACTGAGGTTCTGCATTCAATTTCTAGGTTAGCCAAACCTTAATGCCAGCATTTCTCAGGGTCTCTAGAGTGGGTCTGACATCCATCTGCAGCTGATCCTCCACTCCAGTCAGACACAGCAGCTCCATCTCCATTTCCAGGCTCTCTATCACAGTGGCTACCTTCAGCGAGCGATCGTGCACGCTTAGCTTTGCCTGAACATAGCGTGCCTGAGAATAGCACAAGACAAAAACCCAGTCACTGTAATTCAAACTAAGAGTGTTTGTGTGTCTGTGGAATACAGGATTAAGCAACACAACACAACCCAGGCCTCTCAAGGCCATAGGCTAAGTCCACCTCAAGGGTATCCTCTATAATGACTGGTGAATGTTAACCCTACAGTGAAAAAACAAATGAGGCTAAACAAGTCTTTCCTAGGAGATCCTATAATTCTGTACACTTATTATGCAAATCTGCCAGTTAGATGCACAGTTACCTGATCTGTGCTCATAAATAATTCTTCTGTATACACAAAATTTGCAAGTGCTATTTCAGAGGTGGATCTTGAAATCTGGCTCATCTAGACCAGACTGCGGTAAATAGACAAATCAATCTGCTGGAGTTCCATACACAAGCAACTGAAGCCCCCATTTCCAAAACACCTGAAAGTACACAGGATTCCTTTGACTCTCTCTTCTTTTGCAAATGTCAGTATACAAAATTGAAATTCAAAATGTCAACAAAAGCTTTTTCAGTAAATTTAAACATGCCTAAGCAGCACTGAATTTTGGCAGGAATAAAATGGTAACAACAGAAGTCTACGGGGCAGGATTCCTGGGCTCCAACTCCTCTGGAATCAATCTCTAGAATGGGAACTTGTGGAAATGGCAGAAGCAATGGCCTAGGGAGTAGGACTGCTTACACACCACTCAGAAGACACCTCCAGCTGATTAAAAGAGCAGCATGATGGTGATTATGAAATGAAGAGTGGGGAGATGAAAGCAGATGCTATAATCAGAACTCTGTGGGCATCACTTACATGATTATAAAAATACAAACTTACTTCAAAGTCTTGATACTGCTCCTCAGTCAGGGACTTCTTCGCTACAACAAGAACCCTCAGGCCTTCCCTAGCCATGTTACCACACTGGAAAGAAGTATTATATTGTAAACGATAACCTGCATCGCAACTTAACTGATTCAGAGATTGTAACAGCAGGTATGATGCTAACAAAATAATTGTTTCAGTGAAACTACCCAGCTGAATACACAGCATCAGATAAACAGCATGATAAATTAACCAGGGAAGAGGAGATCTCAAAATCTATTTGTAGGCTGTATCACTGATTGGGAATGATGCTCCTCTCACAGCAGTGTCAAACTGGCATAAGTAATTCCATTGGCTTCAGTTACTCCACTGATCTCAGTTACTCTAACTATATACCAAAGTAAGAAGGGATGCAAGCCCATGGTTTCAATAAGCACTATCTTTTTTTTACGAACTATTTAAAGACATACTACAATTTTCCTATGTAGTCAAACAGAAAAAGAACCATTTATATCTGCTGTTGTGGAGACTGTTCACCATTGCCAGCAATACGATGGAATGGGTTTAAGCAGGGAGGTTCAGAAAGACTTAAAATCAAAATGCAAATTGTTGGTTTTCCAGTAGTTTAAAATAAAGCCAAGTGCAGAATCAGGCGCAGTTACCCAAGATAAATCTTGTGAGAAAGAGGAATTACCAAAGAACAAGAAACCTGGACCAGTGACTACCCTAAGCTTGGACAATGTCCATTTTGTTTACCAGAGTTATCCTGGACTAAATGGGTTGAATTCACCACCAGGCTTCCTTTTAAAATTGACTAATACTGTGTCTGTAGCTCTGGCTACAGTTTAAACCAATCAAAATGCCAAACCAAACAATCTTTTTCCTGCATACATTTTAACAGCTACTTCAGTCTGCTCCACCAATGTAATGTCGGATGCTTAGTCACATGTCGCCATGGAACAAGCAGCACCTGCCTGAAGGAGTAAATACTCTACATTTAAGCAAGTGAGACTACTTTGTACCTCTTCCTCTAGCCAGTCATTGTACTGCACGATGCCAGCCATGACAACGTCAGCTCCCTTCATGTAGAAAGTGATTTCTCCCGTTGACTCATCCTGAGAGAGAAAGAAACTGGTGAAAGATTACGGGTTCAATTATCTACAGCAGGCAGCAAGATACTTCATGCAAGGATTATCAACTTCTTGGTCAACAACAGGTGATACTGGCTAGGTTGTATTCACACTATTCTATATGGAAAACAGTCATCCCCCTTCCTAACTCTAATCATTAATGGTCTGGTGTAACCATGACAGTGGTGCATTTTGTTTTCATCCTGGAAATCAACTTTGATGTTTACACTTAACAGGGGGAAAGTAAGTAACAAATAAATGATTTTACTTTATTAAATTCCAATCTTAACGGCTCCCTGAATTATAATTATACTCTCTTTATAAGTATAATTAAAACTCAGGCCTGCCACAGAGGGGTTAGGCTACTGCCTTCCTCACACGATGTGACTAATTTGTAGATTGCAAACAAAGCATATTTACACTGTTACAAATTCATAATCCTTTCTGAGCAGGCAAATGTCTAATGAGGTCACAGTTATTAGTATGGTGGGCTAATGGAAACACTTGCAAACTCTGCAAAGGAGGTCAAACAATGTGCAAGGAAAACTTGCATTGTAAACCAAGACAGCATCTGCAGACAGAGGGAAAAAAATATGTACAGAACAAAAAGATGAAAGTTTGGAGAGAAAAAACAGTGAATGAAGAAAACAAAAATACTTTCCAAAGAAGACAGGGAATAGGAAAAAAAAAATGCAACGTTTGCAATGTACTCTCTCCAATTTACATTCGATGATGCAAAATTTCCTTGTATTCTAACCGTTGCAGAAGCCAGTTAAATGGCGATATGGCTGACACGATATAAAAATAAAAAACCCTGCCTCAAGGATGCACTAGGAGTCCCAGAGGAAATGGGGAACTAGGGGGCTTGTTTTGTTTTTTAATCTTTTTCCCCCTCCCTGTTTCTCATCTGACAATTCACTAGGGCAGAAAAGACACTTTACTGACGGGGGTTAGTGAGGATGGGCCTCGTAGAAGAGAGACTGGACTGAGAAATGGGTGAGGGCCTGGTCCGCTGGTGTTGAGAGGGTGCTTTCCAGCCACAGGGGACAGCACAGAAGAAAAAGAATTAAAATGGGAATGGAAGGAGGAAATGGGATTCCTTTGCTTGAGGAAACTTCATGGGAGCTGTGGATACTCAGTATCTCTGATTATCAAGCCACTTTTTTATTCAGGTCTCTACACTGGGAATAAGGTGCTTAGCTTTAGCTGCTTGCATTTGAATGCTGTTCCTTAAATATTTTTTAGACCTTTACCAGGAACATGTGGTGGTTCTTACAGGTGCATTACAAACTATTTCTGATCGATGGTGTTGACTGCCTGTGTGTCAATATGCACAGTTCGTACATCTCAGAGTTCAAGTTTTATAGGTCACTAAGAAAACCCAGAACACACTTAATTTTAAAAAATTAAGCTTTCTGGCATTGGCAAAAGATTTATGTATTTAATTATTTGATTAAAGAAAAAGTGTTTAACCACATCTCTGTAGGAAACTGAATAAAGACTCCACTTCCTGTGCTATAGAATTGGCTTAAGATCGTTTATAAATTTTGTCCAATATAAATATTGTATCAACTATCTCCTTGCATTAGTCATTTCCTCTTGCAGAGTTCAACAGGAGGTTAGCACATTCTCATATTATGGTAAGATCACACTATAAATCTACAGAGAGATTTGCCAGTTGTATTGTTTTAAGAGCTACATCTTTTTCCATCGTGGTCTGATTCTGGCCATGGTTCAAAGGCCTCTTTCGGTTCCAGATATGACAATAGTGCTATCTTTGATGCAAAGCAAACATCATCATTCCACTTGTGTGGGGAAAGAAAAAAAACAACACAGAGTGGAAAATTTTGTGATCAACAAACAAATATCTTTTTAATGCAATCCTTTTCTTAACATGAAGATAAGCAAGTAAACAATGCTGTAAAGAGGGTGGCTGCTTTGTTATAACAAGACTTAGAACTGGAATAATAAACCCCCAGACAATGACAGTTAATCATGTGTAATAAGTAAATATTGCCAAACTATCTTAAATGAGGCAACATCTGCTACTTGTGAACACACACTGCCACCTTAGTCCTCATCTGCTAAAGAAGTTTAAAAGTTATCATAGTAATAATACAAAGAGACCCTTTACAAGAGACAGCAGGCAGGACCACAAGGGGAAGCAGGCATCTCTGAGAAGTTCAACCACACATTTTTCTGGCTCTGTGTAAGAATCCTTGGATGAAATTCTATGGCCTGTAATACACAGGAGGTCGGACTAGATGGTCACACTGTCCCTTCTGGTGCTAAAATCTGTGTGTCTATAAGGACAAGTAGGACAGGAGGAAATTAGCTGTATATCTTATTCAGATATTTTTCTGAAGTCTGACAGAAGTTTATAGCTTCAAGGAAGAGCTTTTAGAATTGGTTTTTCCAACTGTGAATTTATTTTATATACTTAGCTACTCAATAAGCTATTCCTCCTCCTCCCCCTGCAGACTCTTATCAACAGTTAAGACACTATTTTTAAAATTAATATTGATGAAGTAATGGGTTCAATTGCACCCAATATATTTGGTGGCTTGTAGGTAAAAAATAATATTTGGTACCTGCACTGGTATAAATATATAAAATTTTACTTGACAACTAGTAATTGTTAAGCAAAAAAAGTTTTTTCATAAAAAGAAATGAAAACTCTGTTTGAAGACAGGAGTTCAGAGCATGCAGAAACACAGTACGTGGTGATACCCAACCAGTTAACACCCGCTAATTAAAATCCGCTTCAGTTCAAAAAAGAGAAGACAGAGCTCATTTAGTTGTTCAGCCACACAACATCTAAGGAACAGGTTCACAAGCCCATCAGACAGGGGCCAAGGCTTCTGTAATAGCTTCCTACTCAGATTTGAACCTTAGTGTTCATAAACTGAGAAGCTAGCATGAAACTCCCCCAAGCTTATTACCAGCTTGGATCTGATATCGCTGCCACCAATCAGGATTCTGAGTACCTGATCAACTCCTGGTCTCCCCAAAATCTTCTCTAGGGGACCCCAAGACTCAGAAACCCTGAGTCTCACCCCAAAGGGAAAACAACCTCCCCCTTGTCTCCTCTTGATCTCATCCCAGTTCTCCCTCCCTGGGTTATCCTGGGCGATACTGTACTTAAACTCCTTGAATAAAACAGAGAGGGCAATTTACCTTCCCCCCTCCTTCCTCCCTGAGGCTATGCATTCAACCTAGTCAGCTAACACAAAGAGATTTCCCCCCCCTTTGTTTCCTTAGTCTTAACCAGAGAAAAACCTCAAACAGGTTTTAAAAAAAACTTTATATAAAAAGAAAGAAATACATAAGAATATAAACTCTGAATCAAGATGACAAATACGGCTATTGCTATAAGAAAATAGAATAACAGTCTGATTCAAAAAGATATCCAATTTAAAAACATTCCAGCAACTCCACACATGTAAATACAAAACAAAACATATAAAGCCTAATTGTTTTGCTACCTTTGTACTTACAACTGGGAACAGAAGGTAAAAGAAGCTTGGAGATAGAAAAAAAAAGAAAGCTCTTCCCTCATAGCCGAGAGAAAACAAACAGGCAGAACAAACCCAAAACCAGAAGTTCCCTCCCTCACTTTCAAAAATCCGGTTTCCTGATTGGTCCTCTGGTCAGGTGTTTAGTTCCCTCTGTTAACCCTTTACAGGGAAAAGAAACATTAACCCTTCGCTATCTGTTTATGACAGCTTCCATCCTGACACCACAACAACATAATATACGTAGACACTCAAGATTTGAGGCCTGATGATGTTCCCAAATGCAGTGAATGAGAGTTTTGCCACTGTCTTCAGAGGGATCATACCTAATATGCACTGTATATTAGAAATATTTTTAATTAGAAGGAGAGTTGTGGCTTATAATTACCTTAAAAACTAGGATGGAATTCATAATCCTGGCCTTGGAGGTCCAATGCCACTCTAAGTGACAGACAGATTGTCAGAAAGGAAAGAAAAAAGGAAGCTCACTAAAGCTCTCCATTTCAGTGAAGATAAAGAAAAAGTTCAGAATGTTTCAGGAATACCCATCTCTCTGCAGGGATGGTAAGTGAAAACCTTGATGAAATTCAAGTTGGTGACTTGCTGCTACTGCAATGGAACAAAACTAGTAAAAAATTGGGGAGAGGGAGGATATTTTGTTGAAATTTTTCCACAGGTTGTGTCAAATTTCTTTGTTTCTGTCTAGGTCTCAAACACTATTCGGATGGTGTCAACCCACCTGTTTAGTCTATACTGTTTTCCACTACAGAAATAATCCAGCTGATGAAAAGGAACACAGCACTTGCTATGTTTCTATGAGCGTTTGGTGACTGCATTGTCCCAACTAGGTCTAATATCAGACACTCGTTGGAACAAAGTTATGAACTGTATCTCGATGATATCCAATTGCTTGCTAGATTCCTGTATTTATCATGTACTTCTGATTACCTCACTTGCACTCTGACTACTACTCCATTCCCCCTAGGACTTATTGTTCCAAAACATGGACCAATTTCAGATACAGGGTATTGGTTTTTTAAAGCTAGCCTGCCACTAAAATTCTCTTGTTTCCCCTCACTCCCACCCCTAAAAAGGTGCCAGGGCCCAGGCCCCAGAATGGGAAGCATTGAGTCCTGAACCAATGGCAGATCCAAGGTCTGGAATGCCACAACTGAGACGGGAGGTGATATTAATATATTGATGGTGCTGTATAAATCTTTTATCAACACTGCCTAGCTCCTTACTCATAGCTTAGCTTATTGACACTGTCATGCGTTCACATTATATCTTAATCTGTACGTCAACAAAAATTAGGGAATCAGATGCATGCTGAGCTTCTCCAATCAATCACTTAGCTTTTTGTTTTATACCATCCCACCTATCATTCAACTTTACATTATCTGTTTAGGCTGTAATTCCTTCTTTCCCCTTCATGTCTGCAAAGCACCTCACTCTTGTGGTGGTATAAAAAACTATAAAGCATGAGACAATGGAATAAACTTAATTAACGTGACTGTATAACAGAATCTCATATGGAAGACGCTAACCTAAAATACTCGCCTACAAATACAAGTAAGATTTGTCTTACCATTCTAACCTGTAATAATACTAGAGAGGTACAAGGCCCTTCCAAGGCCATATCTTTGCTGCTAAAAAGATGGACTTTTAATTAGAGGATAACGAAGTTCACATGAACTATCTTTGGGTAAAAACACAGTGAAGACAATGCATGTTAGTTTTACCACAATGTAAACTAGATGAGGTCAGCATTATACTGCCGCCTGGGGCATGGGTTTGGTTTTTTTGTTTTTTCTTTAACCTCCAGATAGCTCACGTGCATTAGTCACCCAGCGGTAAAAACACAAAAAACAAATACACCTAACATGCATGGGCTACTGGAGGTAAAACTGAAGAGCCTTGTCTTCACTGTGTTTTTAACCTCAAGATAGTTCATGTGCGTTACTAAAAAATATATCTTTTTAGCTGTGCAGACACCTCAGTCACTATTCATTTAAAGAGTGGGGAGATCCACTAGGTTGAACATAGCTGTGAGAGCTAAAATTATTTGAATTCTAGCCCCGGCTGTAAAACTACTCCCGCTGAAACCTTGGGAAGTCCCTTCAACTCTGCATCAGCTTTCTCATCTGTGAAATGGGGAGGGATAGTTTTCCTTTCAAGGCTATTGAGGATTAACTGTGGGGCACATCTTGGTTGGTCCTCAGGCACTACCGAAACAATAAATAAATAAATAATGCTGCACTTTGATAAGAGAGCTAAGAATGTTTTGAAAAAGTTTAAATATGGGTTCACCAGTTTGTGAGTAGGTAACAAGCATCAAGAGACATATTACAGTTAACAGCCTAAGAGGGGAGAGAAACAGAAAAAAAACCTACATAATTACACTAACCCAGGAGTCTATCCTTGCAACAAAGCCCGTTGCCAACTCTGTCCACGTATCTATTCAGGGGAGACCATCATACGATCTAATCACATCAGCCACACTATCAGAGGCTCGTTCCCCTGCACATCTACCAATGTGATATATGCCATCATGTGCCAGCAATGCCCCTCTGCTATGTACATTGGTCAAACCAGACAGTCTCTACGCAAAAGAATAAATGGACACAAATCAGATTTCAAGAATTATAACATTCAAAAACCAGTCGGAGAACACTTCAACCTCCCTGGTCACTCAATTACAGACTTAAAAGTCGCAATTATTCAACAAAAATAACTTTAAAAACAGACTCCAACAAGAAACTGCAGAACTGGAATTAATTTGCAAAATGGACACTGTTAAATTAGGCTTGAATAAAGACTGAGAGTGGATGAGTCATTACACAAACTAAAAACTATTTCCCCATGCTAATTTCCCCCCTACTATTACTCACACCTTCCTGTCAACTGTTTGAAATGGGCCATCCTGATTATCACTACAAAAGCTTTTTTTCTCCTGCTGATATAGCCCACCTTAATTGATTAGTCTTATTAGAGTTGGTGTGGTAACCCCCACTTTTTATGTTCTGTGTGTGTGTGTGTGCGTGTATCTATCTGTCTTCCTACTGTATTTTCCAGTGCATGCATCTGATGAAATGGGCTTTAGCCCACGAAAGCTTACGCTCAAATAAATGTTAGTCTCCAAGGCGCCACAAGCACTCCTCGTTCCTTTTGCATATTTCCACTGTTTCTAGCACTAGCTCCTTTTTAGCTGAATCAGATTTTTGAAAATCTGGTCTCCACTGTATTAGTGCATAGGACCAAAATAAAGAATTAGGTGTGCAAATGCATACGTAATTGCATATCTAATTAGCATATGCAGTTACTGTCATTGAAGACATAAGAGAATTGCATGCACAAATGCACCTGGTTACTCTAATTCCTCTGGGAAACCCCATGCACCAAGTACTTCAAGCATTTTTTCTGGAACAGAGGTTTCCTTATCATAATAGCCAGCAGGGGACAGAACAAAGAAAGGAAATCACATAGAAAGGAAATCACATAATAAACCCATTTCTTGATTTATTTTACAGTATAATATACGTTGTGTAAACAATATAATCCCAGCATGATTATTTGATAGTTTACTTCTCATTAAGAAGTAAACTAGAAAGTACCTTCTTAAAGTATATATTTGACTTTCAGTAGCACGTCTACTATATTGTAGTTGATCTGTTATGAGTCATTAGAACTCCTAATTTAGCTGTAGTTGAGGGGTAAATCTATATCTATTTACTGGTGATTCCTGAATTGGGGTTTGTGCTTTTTTGCTGTTACTTTCAATAGTGGCTACAATTATTTTCCTACTCTCTATGAGCTAAGGACTGTCACAGGCCTTTGCAGTTTGAGTTGAAAGAAAATACACTTTACTTATCAGTTCTGGGGGATGGAAGGACAGTACTTCAACGTATACAAATATTTTAGTTTCTGGTATCTGAGATAATGTAACATTCTCCTATGAAGAACAATGTTGCTGACATCAAACAGACTGTACTTGCTTATTCAGTCAGTGTTTTGCAAGAGTTACATGAAGATGAAAAGAAACGTGAAAAGCAACTTACCCTAACGATGATTCCCATACGTTTACTTTCATAAGTGAATGGAAAGATCTGGAGGATGGTGAAGTTTAGTATCTGACCACCAGGTGTCCTCAGCTGCATGGAGGATTGATCTCTGCCAACCAGTGTTAAGCCTACACTTTCAGTCCACTGTACCAGGGCCACCTAAATACAAGAAAGGTCACAGGTCAGATAGACTGCTGAGCTTTGTGGTTCAGAGGTCATGTAAATGAACACCAGAGGGGAAGGGACAGTGGGTTAACTGAAGAAAAAGTTACTCAGTCATTAATGTCACTGTAAAATGGATCAGTTTTTCTACCTTAGCCATGTAATGTGAACAAATGGCCCTTTAGTGTTATTTACTGCGGCCATTCCTGCCCATTGACAATATTAATTACTCCATCCCTGGAAGGACTTACTAATGTCCAATAACACATGACATGCACTACACTGTGTTCTGAGCCAGCCAGATGATGATTAAAAAAAAAAAAGTTGGCAGTGAACACACACAGTGCATGACTGCCCCCATTCAAATGTGGGTTTAAGACAGCAGAGGCTATTAAAACAATGAAGGTCTAGGTTGCCAACATGCCACTAACCCGAAGTGATGAGACAGGATGTGATCCTGCACCACTGGGGTTAGTGGGAGCAGAACTGAGCCCATAATAAAAGCCACTGAAAACTGGAAATGAAAAGGAAGTTAATGAAACAGATCCAGTCAGTGAGTTTATGTGGCTTTATTGTGCACTAGGCATTTGACTACAATGTCAAGGGACGTAACTACTGTTGTAAACAAAGCTGAGCAGAGGAGAGTTCTAAAGATCTGAGGACAAAAGAGAGAATTTCAGACTCTTTCAATGTGACATTCCCTTGAGACAACTGCACCAAGTCAGCCCAGCTAGTAACAGTTTATTTAAATCCGATCAAGATATGTTTCAAATGGAAACACTGCACATACTGGGAACTGCCCTTCCCTCCCCATCCCCAGTGAAAACACCTCTACCTCCCCCAGACAAATTTTGGGCTAAATCTGTATCCAACTTTAAAACTCAGTCCCACCTCTGACCACAGTTGCCAACCCTCCAGGATGGCCTGGAGTCCCCCAGAATCAGCACTGATCTACAGGCGACTACTGAAAGCAATCTGGGAGATTTTAATAGGATATTTTAAGAAAATTACATTATGTCATGTTGGGGGGAAAAAATCTCCCGGAATAGCTTCAGTCAAAGTTGGCAACCCTACCTCTGATGCAAATATCAGGCCAAGTTCTCTGCTTGTGTAACTTAGTTTACTACAAGGCAGTTACATCAGTAGAGTATTTGCCTAATTCATTTTAATGCTTGCAATCTGAGCACTTATATTCACTGCACATCCCAGGTTCTTTCAGCAAGGAAAGATTTAGACTCAACAGTGCATATAAATCTCTGAGAAGAAAGCTTGCTGTATCCAGTCACTCTACACTGGCTCCTAAGTAAATAAAAACAAAACCCAAGTGTCAGTGGATTTCTCACCTATTTTTATAGACATCCATTAAGAGTGGCATGTCTAAAGAAATGTACACAAAAAGCCTTTACCTGTCTTGTCTTATAGCCATTATCTTGTTGAGAAGCTGAGTGGAATTAAGACCAGTTTTGTGGAGACATATTTACTAATAATCTTTTCCCTTCATTTGAGAAATCACTTCTAGAATCATAATTATTCCTGACATTTCATCTCTTTCATCTATTTAGCGAATGAAAGCGCTAGGACAAAGGATTCAGTTACTTCTAAAGAAGTTATGTCTTCCAAGGAAGTTCATGAAAAAATACGTACCACACATCAAATACTTAAGCCATGGAGCTATCCTCTCAACTTGAAGTAGCTGCTTTAACCCTCACTGGAAGCTGTGGGCACACATTAAGGGTAAGTCTCATCCAAAGATTCAACTGACTTCAATAGGCCATTAGGCCCTCAAACTAACAAGATATTTCAAGTCCAGAATTATTGGTGTGACTCTCCGTGGCAGGCTGTCCCTCAATCTAAAGCTTTTTGACTACTTTTAGGATTTGGACAGCTTGGCTCTAGGTCCCTAACACAGACTCCACGTTGCTAAAAGCCTCTTTAGAATCTGTGTAGTAGCTTACTCATCTTCATCAGGTGATTACAATATACTGAAGAAGAAAAAACTTACTGCAAAGTGAGTGTCTAAACCCTAAAACCCGGGCCTGCAGACTTGAGGGAAATAACATGCTTAAAATGCTGCTTATTGTGTTTGACCTTTCATATACTACTGTTTACGGGATTCAAATTAAAGGAACTACTCCCCCTTAGGACTGCAATAATTGAAACCTTGGAGGGCTAATTCAGAGCTTATCCATATGGAATATTTGCATTAAGACACCTTCCAGTTTTTGCTCTCTCTCACTTCTTTACTCTATGTCACCATCATTTTCTATTTTTTCAGACAAAAAGCATGGTCCAACTAAATGCACAGAACCCAACACTGGTTCAGATTTAAATCACTATCACTGCAGCTGAAATGAGAGCTTATTAAAAGGGTCACCTTAATTCCCTCTGAGCATAGATATTTCAGTAGGGACTGCTCACAGACTATGGTTCTACACACAGCATGAGGATGCATGGCAGAATTAGACCATACATCACTAGTTAGATTGTTTTTTTTTTACTTAACAGAATTCTTTCAGTGGATTTGGAACCACAATGTGGTATTTGGAGAGGAAAATATTTAACAGTTTAAATAAATGATTGAGAAATTTTTTTTTATCTTTGAAAATGTTAAACCTAGCATGAATGCCCATTTCTTCTGGGCATTTCCAGAAGCCATTATAGAACTCCTTTGAAATCCAATTCAGCAAGAGCTAGAAAGAGATCTGATCTCGCCAATTTCATACCTGTAAACTTCCAATACAAACCTTTCTAACAATTAGAGCACCTTGAGAACAGAACTTCCCTTAGAATTCTCCATTCATAAATTGAATGGGGCTAGGATAAGCCAGAGCACCTCCATCAAAACACCTAGGAACTAATTTCTCTCCTAGAAACACAAACCAATATCAATTAATAGGAGAATCAACCCTTAGAACGTGGTAGTGGCAGTTCCCCTGCTCCCTCAAACTATTTGTAAAAGAAAGAAAAATGCTGCTCAGAAGATAGCAAGAAAATTCATATGAAAAACAACCAACCAACATGGCTCTTGTATTAGTTTCTGATAAGTTGGTGCTAACGTGGTTTATCATCAGCAACCGCCAAATTATATTGTCCTCAGAATATCTAGACTAATCAGCATCCTAATACCCAGCTGGTTGGAGATTTAAAAGCATTTTTTCTTATGGGAGAAAAGGCTAGTAGAACACACCTTTATAGATGGCTGTTTTTTTTTGTTTTGTTTTTAACAATCTCTTGTTTTAGGGTACATGAATATACAGAAGGCTAGTTTTTATTGCATTATTATGGAAAACAAGACAGAGAAGACTAAATGCTTTATTTTGCTTTCCTGCTAGTTCCATACAGAATTCTCTGCACCCCTACTCATCCCCCAGTTTTTTAATTAATGAAATTAATCCTGCTAGGTTTGCTTCTACTAAATTATATGGTTTTCTTTTGGCGAGGGGGAAAGGGAAGCAGGAGAGTCTCCCAAGACTAAGAACTGGTTTTCCCAAAAACTTCTGTACAATGATGAAAATATTTTATGGGGAGATTTTCAAAAGTTAGGCACCCAACTGCCATTAAATGGAAATGAGGCCCAGATTCTCAAAAGGTATTTAGGTGCCGAACTCTTAGTGAAGTCAATGGGAGTTAGGAGCCTAAATACCTTTGAAGATCTGGGCCTGGGTTTCATGCTTCTCTGTTCCCCATCTAGTCTTGAAAACATCCTTAAAGCATTAAAGAAGCTAGTTAGAGGCTCTTCTATTGTCCTCATTCGTAACAGTCCTCTGGATCAGAACTTGATCTCAGGCTTCTATTGCACTGGTTAATACAGAAATAAATAAATGTTCAATTTATGTTATTTATTAAAAGTTTCTAACCTCTGTTCCCTGACCTGATGTCTCTCTATCCCACCTCCACAGGGTGATGTTACACTAGTATAACTCTCTGAAATCTCACAGACTGAAAAGAACACTTCATGCTTATTTGTCCACAAGTCTGAAAGACAAACCTCCTTGTTCCCTTCACAGCCCAGTTAGAGTCTTATGGAAAAATAATTATTAAAATACCTGGATTTTCTCATGCAGGAGACTGGGACTAGATGAAAAATGTTACAGTACAGTACTTTAACTGTGAAAAAAGGAAAGAGGTGGTCCATCTCCTCCACTCACTCTAGACTGTCAACGGTGAGGTAAAAAAAATGCTTTCTAAACAATTTTTCATAGGGGACAAAAGCTTCGTCAGGGCTGCTAAGGAAAAAGTGCTTTGTGTTAAGTAAATAAGAGGACCAGAATTACAGGGAATCAGCTAGTCAGAAGTATTGAAACCCATTAATTTGCTTGTGTCTTATTGATCAGAAGAGAATAATAGATTTTGTACCTTAGAGGCCTTTGTTTGTTTTTTAAACCCTTCACTTCTGCCCACGCCTTAATACAATATCACTGAAGTTTTCATATGTTACATAAAGTGAAAAGTAATTACCATGAGTAATAAATAAAGAGAGATTTCAAACCCCACAATATACAAAATGTGATTTACCAGGACATTTACAATAACTGATTCCATAAAAAGAACTGATATAATAAACAATGTTATCTTGGACTCCACAATTAAAATTAAATGAAATCAATGGCTGGGCTGTCAATAAAACAAGATACAATATTCTGAAGGTGTAAGCCTTTTATGGAAGGAATGGAGAAATATCTATCTGGTTCCCTCAGTATAGGCTAAAATAAATATACCCAGTAATAAATCAACTTAAGTGTACTTCATTGCCAGAAGTTTCCCGATTGCTAGGATTCCCCATACACTGCAAACTATTCCTCTAGGGATGAGGCAGAACATTTTCTCCAGTAGTGATTTTCACTGTCAGGAAAAGAAACTAAATGCTTCCACTGTTCTATCTGCTCAAAAGCCAAGTTGTACCCATTTAACAAATACATATCTCTAGCAGAAAAAAGGCATAAGCAATCCAATGGTTAGAAACTGAAGCTAGACAAATTCAAACTAGAAAAAATGCAGTTAAAACAAATCACTTGAAAAAGAGCAAGTAGTTAACCACTAGGACATACCTAAGGACATGGAGAATTCTCCATCAAATGAAGTCTTTAAATCAAAACTGATATCTTTCTGAAAAATATGCTATAGCTCAAAAAGTTGTGGACTTAATGCAGAAATAACTGGGTGGGCTTCTATAGTCTGTGTTATTAAGAGGTCAGATTAGATGATCATGGTGGTCTTCTGACCTTAAAAATCTAATAATATCTGCAACTGCAAGGACAACTTCCTTAGTCAATTTACGAATCATTTCCCTATGAACTTTGCAGATGGTTTAATTCTGCAGCACCTCCAGCAGAGATGGAGGAATCCTTTTAATCCTGCACTTAACACACTAATTCAGTTACACATATTAAATATCAGCATCTCCTGTAAACTAAAAAAAAACTACAGAGAAGTAGGTATCAATTTTCCATATGTTGTACTGCTATTGAGGTATACTAACTTTTTTTTCCCGCTTCCAAATAGTCCCTTTCTTTCTTGGTCTGCCATTTAAAGTAGATCTCCGGACAATAAGCATTTAAATTTCCAAAAAAGTTAACACTTAGTGTAATACGTAAAACTGAATATAACGTAACTGAAAAATTAGCTGAGCGCAGACCTTACAAGCCTCAGGCGGTGCAGAATGCAACACAATCCTGGGGACATTAAGACCCAGAAGAAGCCTGTACAAGAAAGCAGCAGATCCTCCCTCCTGCTGCTGCCTCCGCCTACCTTTTGGTCCCAGACCAACTCCTCTGTCCCTCTTTAACTTTACCCTGATCCTTCAGTACTCAATTCCAGGGGAAGGGAAATGGCACTGGCTTTTAAATCAACACTTTCCAACCTCCAAAAGCTGCAGAATTCCTGCCTCTGTGCAAAAAAAAAAAAAAAAAAAAAATTCACTGAAACTTTTGAAGTTTGCTGACGAGCTGTAATGGAAAATTTTAAAATTAATAGGCTTACACAGCACTTAGCAAATAAATAATAGTGTCAACATCAACATGGCCTTCACTGATGCAGATTTTGGGCACCCTGTTTTACTGGATATAGGGGTGCATTTTCAGAGTAATCAAAGATGGGAAGCTGTCACACACTGTGCTATATAAACTGACAGTTATGTGTGTTCCAAGTCACAGTCATTCTGTCTGAGAGAAGCACCTGAGTTGGAAAATAAGTGTGGGTGGGAAATTGTGTGTGTGTCTGTGGGGGGGGGAGGGGGGGGATTTATATGTAAAGCAAGCAAAAGTAAAACCATTTTCAGAGAACCCTCAGATCCGTGAGAGAAACATAACAAGAGAGTCCTCCACGCTCAGTGCTGAACAGCAACCAAAATAGCTAATAAACTTTCATTACTACATTCTAGGAATCTCTGGATATTGGCTCTGTGTGCCTATACTAGGTTAGATATATTTCTCTGCACTGAGAGTCAGAATTGCTAATGCAACTCTATATTCCATCTCCCTAAACTTTGCCCTCTGGCTAGTCATTAAATTACTCAAGACACTGCTGAAATGGATATTGATTAACAAATTTCATTTTAAAGAGAGACAAATTGATCCTTGTTATTAGTTGCTCTTCAAACGTCCCCAACTAGATTCCTAGGAACACAGACAATGGCAGTAATCAGTTGGAGCACACTCTTTCACATTCTGGAAGCTGTGGAGTGCTGTCAGGGTTAAAAAGATTGTTTGCCCAAGAATCCCAAGCACGCTTATCTCTGATCAGATTATATCTATTTCATTTCCCCTGTTAGTTACTGTATGGCTACAACTGACACAATCAAAGAGCCCCAAGGCTGTAACTGATATCTGAATAAAGATACTTCAAGACTTCTAAATGGGAATATGCACAGGAAACAAATTTAGGACATCCTGCTTTCTGTTACAGGAAATTAATCCTATTTCAACTGGTAGAAATTACCCTCACTGTTCAAAAGTAAGAACACCACAAGTTTTTGTACTCATTTCATAAACTGACCTCTCCTGACTTGCTAATATTTTATTGATATAGAATGTCAAAGGTAGGCTTTAGATGCCTGTTAAAAGACTTTCCCTCTAGGAATCCATGAATGCTATTTAACAGTATCACACTTTCCTGAAGGGTTTAACTAGCACTGGTTTCATATTTAGTACCACCTATTGTGAGACACACAGTAGATGTTTGACTGATATTTGTACTCTTGAGACCTACAGACAAGATGTCTTCAGTGTGGTAAAGCATATCTGATTTCTGAAACCACTTGCAATTCAAAACATTGCAAGGAAAACAATGTAGACTACAGTATAATTTCAGAGAGATTAGTTATAAAGTTACAATATAAAAATACTATGTATTACAGCCACATTAGTTGCAAAAAAAAAAAAAAATTAAAGCAGGAGTTACAATTACAAATGGAAATATGTCAAAGTTCACTGAGACTTTATGGGCATGTAGGTAAAGAAACAGAGGCTGTGAATGTAAATAGCCAATAAATTCACTAAGAAACAGCCTCAAATACTGATCACAAAAATTAACATCTCACTTCAATGCAAAGGCACCTACTTCTGTAAAACTGCTTTATTGGCGGGAGCAACACTTTGAGGAGAAACCCACATAAGCAAAATACAGAACAAAAGTATGGTTTGGCAGCAGCATTTGCACAGTGCTTGTTCACTCCAAACACCATGAAGACACAAATACCCTTTTGTCACCATGAGCACAAGAATTTTGTTTACAAAAGAATGTACTTAAAATGATCCTATACTGGGGGCTAGGAAACCTTTTGTCCTCTTGAAAGGAGATCATGGTCTATTTGAGTGTGTAATCATAGGGAATATTTTAAGAGTATGTGCAAGTTATCGCCACAATCTTTTGAGGTTGTACTTTACTAGAATATTCTTAGAACTCTGGATATTCGAAGGATTTAAAAAAGTTCTTACATGAACAGCTCCTCACCTTTACCACCACCTTCAGGAAACCTAGGTAGTCTTATAATGTTAAAAGTTAAAAACTGTTTATATAAAGCAATAAGAAAAAAACCTTTCAAATACTGCCAAAGATCTACACATCATCAATGGAATTTCTAAGAAAAATTTCAAATTTTCAGTCTTTTAGCAGATATGGGCAAGTGTAAATATTCAAACAAACTGTTAAGAAACCATAATTAGCACTGAATAGTTCAGAATTTGTACGATACTGTTTTAGTTTAGTTGCAATAAAATATATATCCAATAAGTATTACTGGTACACAAAATATAAATATTTAAAATCCCTGTAAAAAAAATAAAAAGGGAATTTTAGTTAAGCTTTTTATGCAGTAGGCAAGCACCTCTAACAACACAGATTCAATCCTGCACTAAAAAGCTCTACTCTGTACTGGAAGGAAGTAGGGGACACCAGTTAAAGCTCTCCAGTTTTGAGGGCCCCAACATGACTTAGGATTGCTGCTGGTCTGCTCTAAATTGCACTTTTGGTATATGGCCCTGTGATGGGGTGCCTGGTCAACACTAGGCTCTAGGGCGTTAATATAACCTTAGGGAGGCTGCGTGGGATGCAGCCAATCAGAGAAGGGCTGTGAGGAGCAGCCAACCAGGGCCAGGCTGGCCCATACAAGAAGGGCTGCAGAGCAGCTACAGTCACTTTTTGGAGCATGACGAAGGAGGAGGATAGGCTGCCTTGCGGGCTGAAGGCAGGCTGGGCAGAACAGTGCTGCAGAGACCTGGGGAGTTAAAGGCAGCTCCTGGTGGGCTGCAAGGATCTGCAGGCTGAGGCCCTGAGGCAAGGGCAAAGAGCGTGCTGGGATCATGGGAAGCAGCCCAGGAAAACCTACTGAAGTGTTGGAGGGGGCGATGCAAGCAGTGGCTTTCTATAGGGTCCCTGGGCCGGGACCCAGAGTAGTGGGCAGGCTCAGGTCCCCCAAACTCGCCACTGAGGAAGTGACTAAACAGTAGACTGTGGTCACCACTGACAGAAATGGCTGGACCAGGACTACAGAGACGTCCCCGGGAAGGGGGGACCATCAAGTGTGGCACAGCCAGAGGGCTGTGTCACTGAAGAGGACATCGCGATCCTTGAACGGACATGGGTCCAAAAGCAGAAGAGATGATGGGCTGAGCACTACAGCAGGGCACACTGGTTACCAGAGCTAATTCCCGTATTGGCCATGAGGAGGTGCTGGCGTAGTGAGTGGATCCCCACACAGGCCCTTACTGGACCATACACCAGTGGAGGATTAGCACCGCAGAGTTCTGTTCTGACACAGTCCCCTCCCTGCATCTGTCACATAGGATACACTGTGATAAAAAACCTGCAGCACCAAGTCTCAGAATCCATGTCAGCTGATTTGGGCTCAACGGGGGGGAATTGGGCTGTGGGGCTGAAAATAGCAGTGTAAAGTTCAGGCTCAGACTGGAGCATGGCCTCTGAGATCTTCCTCCACTTTCTGGGTCTCAGAGCCTGGGCTCCAGCCCATGCCCAAATGTCTACACTCTACTTTTATAACCCCATAACTCGAGCCCTGCAAGCCTGAGTCATCTGACCTGGGCCAACTATGGGTCTTTTATTGCAGTTTAGATATACCCAGAGAGGTTGGGGACTGCAGGCATCTGTGCCAGATCTGGCCCTTTGCACCAGCAGCGAGTTCCCCTGTGACAGAATAATTCTCTGCTGGGCATTTGCAGTCAGTTTATGCTCCCTTTGTCCCATAACTGCATAGACAGTCTAACCCCTTGACTTGATTAGAATAGGCTTGCCTTAAATTAAAGATGAGCTGTGGTTCTCCTTGCTAAATATACATAAAATTGGTTTAATATATATGCAAAGAGGGAGGGTTTGTTCCACTTTTAAAATATTTGTTTCACCTGTAGCACCTTCATTATTTCCCTATTCATTCCTACAGTAAAGAGTTTTTGATTATGCTTTTTCTTAACAGAAGTGACAGACTTATTTTCAAATATATTAATGTGACAACGACACAATTCATCGTGAGGATGCTCTATCAGCAATGATTAGCTAGCACTGATGGTTTGACACTGAGTTCTTCCATTTCAGAGAGGCTTCCTTCAGAAATTGTCTATTTCAAGCCTTTAAAAACATGGAGGTGAGGGAGAAGAGGGTAGAGAAAAAAGGAAATCTCACCTCGTCCGGACTGGAAGCCTGGTACACCCTGCAGGAGTCTTCATAATGTCTCTCAGCTTCAGCCTGATCTGTCACACCATTAGATTCGTAGACTGGTGTCACATTGTGGCAGAGGGCAATCGCTTTCACAGCCTCATGAACACGGCTACTCATGGTTTTACGTACTTTGGTGGCCAGGGTGGGGCCTTTTAAAGCAGGTGGGTCTTGTGACTGCTTACAAGAAAGGAGAAAAGAAAGCATAGAAAGTTTTGAAAAGCAGGAATAATCGAATATCATTAAGGATCTTACTTCTATTATAACCATAAACATACTATTTGCATGGACTCACACCTCCAGTAACTTGGGTTATATTTTTGACAGGGGCATCTTCTTTGTATGTGTTATCATGGGAATAACTTGAGACCACTTCCCAGTTATGTGCAGCTAAATGAAGTTAGATTTACTTAATTATAGATGAAATGAAAAAATAACTCCCTAAGATATTTGTCCAAGAGTTTGCAGCACAGCTTGGATGAAAAGAGTAATTTGTTGCTGATCCACCAAATCACTACACAAGCTTAGTGGATAAAAATGTTCCCCCAAAATCACCAAATCGTGTGTTCCATTGAAACAGCATTTTGCTCAGCAAAAGGCCAGTGGCTTTTATGCTTGAGAATGAATTGGCTTTCATACGCATGAACACATGATTGCTGAAAACAGAAAACAGATGGGCTCACATGGAATGAGAAACTTAAATTAAGTTCATTTAATTTTTAATACTATTTTTAGTATCAGAATCAGACTCCTCAGGTAATTATACAATTACTAAATTATGCTGGTCACAGAGAGGAGACATACTGATCCAGTTTCCTGTTCTGTTAACCTTTAATGTCAAGAGGACAAAAGTTTCACTTCCAGGTCAAAGGGCATAGCATGTTAAAAATAAGAGAAATAAAGAACTACAATTTCAATGAATCGTTACTAGCAAATGTTTCCAATTATAAAGCATCTTAATTTTTAAAATATAAGAACATATATATTATAAGATTTATGAGAAGTTCAGCACACAAGTTTAGTGCACACATTTTGTACAATTAAATGCTATCTTCAAAATTTGAGTCTCTAATAAATCTAAAATCTGTGGGTTTTAAACTGCTACCCATCACCCTGATATTAGAGTGCCTTCCACATAAAATCAATAGGAATAGTGAAGTCCTTGGTTCAACCACATTTAGAGTCACATGCTGTACTCAAACAATCTGTTAAGTCTACTATCCTGTCTTGACTAATACTGGATACTTTAGGAAGTAATTTACCACTAGTCGAGTTTCTTCACCTCTCAGACTGAGATGGTGCCTGAACAGGTGTAGCCTGATCACAGAGAAATGTTTATAGACAGGAAGTATCTCGCAGTTCAGACTGACTAGCGGCTCTCAATGTCTGACAGAGATCAGATGCCAAAATGGCTGAGAAAGCCAAGGAACAAAAGCCAGATAGATGGCTAAGGTGGCCAGCAGTTGAAAGCCACATCTACTAATACGCACACGAAGATTCTGAGGTGTCTGCAAATGCCAGGTGTGCAAGACATCATTGTACAATGACCCACCTATCTGTTGCCAAATTCTATTGACTGAATCTGCAGGGTTGCATTTTACAAATGAGGAAAAGAGCGGTCACTAAAGCCAGAGACTTCTGATAATTAATAAGCCACTGCAAAACTATTTCTAGCTGTAGGAGAGTCTATTGGTTGGAGAGAAAGCTGCTCGTTAAGAGCAAACTTTATAAACGGTTTACTGATAACTAAATTATTATTAAACTAAACAGTGTTAAAAGGCAACCTAAAACATTAACTACCGATGACTTCTTAAGGGTTAAAACATTTTTTCAAGCGTAATAACCTGCCGGGCTAGTGCAGCAGAAATTCATCCTGTTTTCAGGAAAGAGGTAAGTCAGTCACGTTTCATATGAGAAATTCTCTTGACTTCCAGATGGATTTTTTAAAATTATCAAGCCCCCCATTAGCATAAAGAATGACGTTAGTTATTTTAAGGAGTCCTTGTGGCACCTTAGAGACTAACATATTTATTTGGGCATAAGCTTTCGTGGGCTAAAACCCATTTCATTGGATGGGTTTTAGCCCACGAAAGCTTATGCCCAAATAAATTTGTTAAGTCTCTAAGGTGCCACAGGGACTCCTCGTTGTTTTTGCTGCTACAGACTAACATGGCTACTGTCTGTTACAGCTGTCCTCCTGCTGCATTCCTTTTTCCCCTCTCCTTTCTGTTTGTCCTGTGTGGCCGCCCCTCCCGGCCACTGTGCTAACTAAAGTCACAGCCCTATTCATAGGAATGGCTTGTACAGACTAACTGGAGCCATTGCTCTGCCTAGGGAGGGGGCTTCTTGCTTCTTTGTTTGACTCCTTTGTTCAGACCCGGGTTCGGTGTGGGGGGTGCTGCCCAGAAATGCATGACCTGAAGTGGCCAACTAATTAAGCATATAAGTCATACCTGTGGCTCAGAACATGCCCAGGCATGCCTATGCTTACCTGCAGCCTTTCCCTGCCTTCTCTCCCCCCCTGTATCAAGAGGAGCCAATCAAAAGTACTGGTGGGAAACTGCCTGAGTTTGCCTTTAAAGCTGGAGATTTTCTGATCAGACCTCGGAGAAGGTCCTTGCTTTGCCACCCGGTCTGATCAGCTAGGGGTGTTTGGGGGGCCCTCTCCCCGCTCTCGTTTGTTTTTGAGCGTACCCCCGTTTTTAAACTCCCCTCCCACAAACAACGAATTTGTGCCTGGAGATCTCCTGATTATTGTAAGCGAATCGAGTCCTCTCTCCATCCTCCGATGCTACAGCTGTTCCTGTCTCTGTGCTTGCTGCTGTCCTGGGGATTGGTAAGAACTCCCTCTTGCAAACTCCCCCTGTCCTAGCTGCTGGCCTTGTTTCCCCAGCAGACAGACCTAAGCTAACTCCTTGGTCTGTATCTGTAATCTGTTTCTTGCTCCGCAGCGCCTTTGCTGCTAAAAATAAGCCTGTGCCGCTGCTAAGCTGTGCCTTCCTGGACTGTATCCTGGGCTGCCAGCTTGCAGCCGCCCCACTGCTGCAGCCACCACTAGTTAACCCCCCCCCCCCCGGGGCTGTACCCTGGGCACACACCACTCTGCCCTCTGGAACTGCTCCCCCTCCCGATCAAAGAATCGGCATAGTGTAAGGTGCACCTATTAGAATCAGGTTCTTAGTCTAGATAAGTTGTAATTTCATTTTGCATAGCTGTGGTTAGTTAGGTTTAGAGAATGTTTGTATTGTGCTCTGTAAGTTAGGTTTAAAAAATTGTTGCATTGTGTTCTGTTACTTGCTAATTTGTGTAGTCTTGGTTAAGTTAGATCATAGATAAGATTTTGCTGTGTTCTGTATAATTGTGGTTAAGTCTGTCTTCCCGCTGCCCTATCCCCCCCCCCGAGCTTGCCCGTGTCTCCCCCCGAGCTCCCCAGTCACTCGTTGCAGTCTCTCTGCTGTTTAAACTTGCAGCCTGTCTGCTCTCTGTGTCTCCCTGAGTTTAAATCTCCCTCTGCCGCAGCCTCTGCTCTCTGTGTCTCTGAGTTTAAACCCCACGTGCTCCTCTTCCCCCATCCCCCAACCTCATTCCTCTACCCCTGCCTTTCTCTCTCTCTCTTTTTAATCCCTTCCCCCACACGTGTTCACCCGCTCCTACTGCTGCCAAACCTCAATTGTATTACTGAAGTCTAGCATAAAACCCCATTGGTTACCCTTTTTCTCTCTGACACACCTCACATTTTACATTTACACCACTGTGACACATTTTTACCTAGAGTTGTTGTTATTTAACACATTTTACCCACAACTGTTAGTTAGTTATATGCTGCTGTGACACACTCTTTACATAGAAATTGTTAGCTACCTGTTACATTTATACTTCAGTGTTAATTGGTTACCAACTGTATTGTACCCCACTGTATTGTACCCCACTATTGAAACCCCCTATACTATTTACTAAAAGAAACCCCTCCCCAACTGTCTACCTTAACAAACCCCATACCCCTCACTATTGAATTTTCCCTGTTTTTGCATTTTCTTAATAAAGTTTATTCTGCACCCCACCAGCGCAGTAGTTGTCCCCCAAGATCCCCTACCTGCTGGCAGGGTCAGCTACCACTTTGAAACCTGTTAGTTATTTTAATTCTTACTTAACAGTGTTTTCATTGAATTTAAACACTCTACTACAATATGTCCAATGCAGTCACAGGAGCATAACACTATTACATGCACCAAAAGTTAAAGCGACCAACCTTTTGCATTTCACTAAGTTTGGATTTTTTAAAAAAAAATTGTTTTTAATTTAAAAAAAAAAATAAGTTCTTTCACTCGTCTTAGGTAAGGAAGCTCTTTTTACGTCTGATTTTTACTGGACCATTTCCCTTTAAAAGATACAAAAAAACCCACTAAAATGCAAACAAACTGCAAATAATAATTGAAGGTTGAAAGCATTCTATTGCAAAGAGGATTTGTTTTTATTTGTAAAGGACTGTAATGAATTATGAATCCCAAATCTAGGACAGTTCATACTTCATGGATTGGTGCTGATATTTTTGGATGTGCCCTTCATGATATATGTAGGCACAGCTGTGGTCATTACTTTTACTTCACAGGAAGTTGCAGGAGTGACTGCTAGGGTTCTTTGATAGGTTTACCCAACTTATGAGAATGACAAAGGAAATTACAAGCCATAGCATGAGTCAGGAAATGTAGTTTTCTCACCCTTACAGTTCGTAAGATGTCTATTTGTTATACAAAATTGAACCAAAAGAGTGCAAGCATATAAACAAAGAAGATCCAGATTGTTCACTACCATAGAAAAGGAATGCTAAGGGAAAAATCTCCCATTATCATAGAATCATAGGACTGAAGGGACCTTGAAAGGTCATCTAGTCCAGTCTCCAGCACTCATGGCAGGACGAAGTATTATCTAGACCATCCCCGACAGATGTTTATGTAGAACGGCCTTGCTTCGTAAGTTAAATACTGTACTTACTCATGTGATTTACATGGAGATTTTTGGTATTTAAAATTGAGACAAACTGGCCAAGTTTCAAAAGTACAAATTAATGTTATATCAGTCTGAACTATGATTTTACACAATTTTGAAAAGTTACAAGACTTTCCAAGTTGTAGCCAGTTTTGAAAAGCGGATATTTGGTTTGGACCATAAACATTCCTAGAAAACTTCTGACACTGTACTGTATGCATGTCATAAGGTATATTTCCCAAATCTGAACCTTAGCGTCCAAAATTTGGGTACCTGCATGAAACCTCTAAGCTTAATTACCAGCTTAGATCTGATAGCCTGCCACCACCCAAAAATATAGTGTTTTGGGGCACTCTGATGACCTCCCACCTCCTGGGGACCCCAAGATCCAATCCCTTGGTCTTTATAACATAGGAGATAAATCCTATTCCCCCTTCGCACCCCCAGTTTCGTCGCCAGATCTCATTTCGTTAATCCTGACGGACGGATAGTCAGCGTATTCTGGCCAGAGAGGAGACATCTAGATCTCTTTTCTTATCCCCCTTAGCACTCACGTATCTGCTACGCATGCCTGTCTCCTACTGTCGATGTGTTGAAGCCCTTCTTTTTTCGCTTGTGCCGAATTCAGAACCTGAAGGTAAACAAGTGATAAAGACGGTCAGATTCATGTGCTTTCTCTTAAAGAGAATCTGCATTTTAGACTTAGACAGAGGAGGTAAAAGTTACTTAGAGAGAATGTAGTGGTATATACTATGTTTTGGTCTAGTATGGTTACAGACTCAACTGGAGAACGTGTCCACTTCACTTCTCTGGTGTTAGGTGTCGAGTATCGATTACGTGCATAATCTCGGTTGCCGTGTAACTACCATGCACTATAAAGCGTGTCAGACACTCACCCGTCTCCACCATCCTGCATGGGGACCAATAGTAGTCTCTGGACTAGAACAATTAAAAGCCCTACACTTCGCACATTTCAATGGTGTAGCCAGACCTGTTAGGTCTTATAAATGTGCTGATGAATTCTGTGAAGACAGTAACTTTATGGAGCTCTTTACTTAATGTCTGCTGTCTACCTCTTCTAGTTCCGGCCAGAGAAACGAAGACACTACTATAGCTCCTCACAAACTGATCCCGAATGCGAATACCACCTCCCTTCGCGCGCCGCGCTGGATCCGTACTCCTCTTGTCTCCAGTCTGATTGGTCCTCTGCTCGCTCTCGCTCTCATTACGATGCGCTTACTGTCTCTCCGTGATTCTGTTGATCCTTTAGGTTACATAGTGGTGTAGCGACATTACTTTTAATGTTATGAGGCTTGGTTTTGCTAATCGACGGGCAATAGCTCTATCTATTATCAGTTCGCTCTAGATGATGATAGATAGAATGGATGATGGTTCTCAGGCGCCTCGCATTCTTGAGATACCAAGATCCATGGGTTGGCACGCCCAAAATTATGAGCTTCTTTTAAGAGTCGTATTGTGTCTCTTTCGGCTCACCTAGTCGGTCGGATTTCTTGATGTCGCGCCCCGCATTGACCATCTCTCGAGACGGTTGACTAAGCTCGAAATTCACTGGTCCGCTGCATCCACAGATCTCATACACTCATAAGGAATAGCAGAGTGATTCTCTTGTGTCCTCTGCGATGCAGGCGCTCTCAGACCCTCGTATCTGCTCCATCTCGCTTACGCTGCTCGGCAAGTTTCATCCTGCTCATCCTTTTTGCAGGAGGTTTTATTTTTAGTCACCTCGCGAGTCTATCGATCAGTATGGGGATAGTGCCGCGAAATTGTCCGAACGGCCCCTCAATTAACTCTTACGACGCTCGGTTTTGTGATACCATAGCCAGCACATTCAGCACTTTCCACTTGTCAGTCTCAGTGTGATTCATGCCTGTATTGGACACCAAGGGCCAGTATCACCGCCACTACTGGTGCTCAGCTGCGATAATCCTCTTCAATGTCTCAATGTGGAATGACGGCTCTGGCATCCCCGGAGCACCCTCCCTCTACTCACTGGGTGTATGCCCCACTGCAGGCCCAGACATAGATGATCGAAGCGCAACTGAGACAGCCTTCCAGCATCTCATGTACGCATTTGATTGCATCTTGTAAGAGTCTCTATTTTCCCCTATTCCATACAGCGCTGACATTTTGGTGCTGTGCGTCAGTGCTGCTGAGGCGTCGCGCCCCTCTCTCCCCACGTTCCTCAGCTATTCTGCTGTTGGCGGCTGAGTGGTGAAACTCTAATTTGATAGACTAGTACATGCGAGGCACCTTAGCCTGATAACACGCTCGGGGAGCTGGGCTCCCAGCCATGGCCACCCGGAGATCGGGTCTTGACAAGGGAGAGCTAACAGCATTCTAAGTAGATATATTACCGCTCGAGCTCATTGTGATCTAACATGATAGAAGTGCGATTGTGGAACATTCAGATTATTTTTTTTCAAGCCCGCTTAATGGTCATTAATTTGGTTTGGATCTTGCGATATATCTTATACATATTCGACTCTCCAATAATCGTAATGCGAGCTGACCTCTTATTTTTTGTGTACTGATATGATATAGTAGAAGCCGCGTCTAGATCTGTCGTGGAGAGTTGACATCCCTGTTAGTTGCAACAGCCTCACTATGACGCTCATGGTGGATCATGGCTGGCTCGATTGTCGAGAACGTCATCGACCGTTAATCGCGTTTCAATCGTAGGACGTGAGGAATGATGTTAACTTTTTGCGTCTATTTACAGGTACTGCTCTACATGTATTTGGAGGCTCTGCATCACTTCATTGCGAATGGGAGTGAAGTCGCTCGCATCCACTTGTTACGGTCTAGCGTCATGCAACCCGCTTACGACTTGATCCAAGATATGCTTGTTCCGTTATTTTGTGTCAAAACGCTTCATTCTGGTGGTGGTGAGAGTCCGCTTCCTGGGTTTAATTACAATAGATCCAACCGAGAAGAGCGCCTCATTAGAACATCAAGAGCCACTGGCATGACACTTATGTTCTTATTCAAGCTTCTTGTCCTGCTCTCTGTCCACTTTCCACATAATAGATGAGCAGAAAAGATAGATTGCTGCCTAGTGTCCCTTTGCCCCTCTTTATTTTTGATTAGGAATTGAATCTGCACCGGCCCTTGCCGCACCCTCATGCTTGCTGTGCGCAGAATATGGTTTTAGGCGTGCCTGGGCAGTTACTCATAATGAGTACGCATCTTAGTGCAGTGGTGACAGACTTGCCAGCTGCGCATTTCGTGTAAAACAATTTTAGTAACTTGTGGGTGTTCTTGCAGGGCTCGCCTTTTTGACTGTACCGTTTGAGGGTTGGGGAGCAGTGAATGGTCTGTCTCTGTTCTAGTTCTGGCATATTGAAGGAGAGCAGGGGTTGATTCCAAGGTTGCACGCTAGCTAGTACTTGGCTAGGTGCTCATTTTAAAATGTGGATGGTCTGCCACCAAGTAACCTTACTGCCTTAATGGTGGCCTGGGCTCGAATGTTGGGTATACGATGTGAAATCGCCTGACCCCACCTGAAGTCCTTTATGAATATAAGATTGGGTACCATTGACTGAGCTGTAAGGAGTGTGGTTTTGAGGACGCAGTTTTGTTGGACATGCCGCATGTCTCACTGGCGCCTGGCATCTGTTTTGGGACTTTAACTTTGTTCTTTTTGTGTGTCGTTTGATTGCCCGATAGCAGCATACTTTTGTTGTTGTGTCGTAGACAGGAGTACTCTAGATGCAGTATCGTGACTGGCTCTCGTTGTGTGGTATGATAAAAGCTTGTGCGCGATTGGATGGTGCCAGTGTATTGAACTGATAGGAGGTATTCTGTTACCTTCTTGAAGACCTAGAGAAAAGTGTTCATGATGCCCATGGTTCTTCCTGTCGCTGATGCCTGTGTGTGCGTGTTTTCCATGGCACTGATGTGGGACAGTGTGTGCACAGTTTGATCCGGCACTATTTATTGTTCGCATCATCTCCAGAAAGGGTAGCATGTCTAGGCTGCTCTCTCCTCTCCT
>NC_133782.1:15407441-15473250 GCF_003597395.2 Chelonoidis abingdonii | reverse complement strand
TAAAAGAAACCCCTTCCCGCAAGATGTCTATCCTTACAAACCCCATACCCCTCACTTATGCATATTTCCCTGTTTTTGCATTTCTTAATTAAGTTTATTCTGCACCCCCACCAGCGCGTAGTTGCCCCCCAGATCCCCTACCTGTGGCAGTGGTCACGCTACACTTTTGAACCTGGTTAGTTATGTTAATTTTACTTAACAGTGTTTTAATTGAATTAAACACTCTACTACAATATGTCCCAATGCGTATCCAGGAGCTATAACATATTACATGCACCAAGTTAAGCGACCACCTTTTGGCCATTTCAATAAGTTGAATGTTTTAAAAAAAAAATGTTTTAATTAAAAAAACTAAAGTTCTTTCATCGTCTACGGTAAGAGGAAGCTCTCTTTTACGTCTGATTTTTACTGACCATTCCCTTAAAAGCTACAAAAAACCACTAAAAAGTGCAACAACTGCAAATAATAATTGAAGGTTGAAGCATTCTATTGCAAAAGAGGAGTTGTTTTTATTTGTAAAGGACTGTATGAAATATGAAATCCCTTAGGACAGTTCATACTGTCATGCATTGGTGCTATATTTGATGTGCCTTCATGATATATGTAGGTCACGCACTGTGCGTCATTACTTTTACTTCCAAGGAAGTTGCAGGAGTGACTTGCTAGGTCTTTGATAGTTTACCCAACTTGAGAATGACAACAGGAATTACAGCCATGCATGAGTCAGGAATATTTTCTCACCCTTACAGTTCGTAAGAATGTCTATTTTTATACAAAATTAGAAACAAAGAGTGCAAGCCTATAAAAAAGAAGATCCAGATGTTCACTACATAGGAGAAAAGGAATGCTAAGGGTAAAATCTCGCCATTATCATAGGAATCATATGGATGAAGGACCTTGAAAGGTCATCTAGTCCAGTCTCCAGCACTATGGCAGGACGAGTATATAATGACCATCTCCCGAAGATGTTTATGTAGAACGGCCTTGCTTCGTAAGTAATATGTACTTACTCATGTGATTTAATGGAATTGTTGGTATTTAAATATGAGACAAACTGGCCAAGTTCAAATACAATTCATGTTATTCAAGCAGCTGAAACTAGATTTACACAAATTTTGAAAGTAATTTAAACGACTTTCCAAGTATGTAGCCAATTTTGGAAAAGCGGTATATTTGGTTTGGACCTAAACATTCCTAGAAAAACGTCTGACACTGTAACTGGTATGCATTCAGGTAAATTTCCCAAATCTGAACCTTAGCGTCAAATTGGGTAACCTGCATGAACCTCTAGTTATTCCAAGCTTTAGAATCTAGCCTGCCACCACCCGACGCAAAAACTATCATGTTTGGGGCACTCTTGACCTCCCAACCTTCCTGGGGACCCAAGATCCAAATCCCTTGGATATTAAACAAGAGAAATAAACCATATCCCCTACCCCCCTCCCTCCAGACTTTCCCTGAGTAGCGAGCAGTAATTCCTGCACAGAGAGAAATTAAGTCTCTCTCTTCCCCTCCCTCCCTTTCCCACCAGTCCTGTGTTTACAAACCACATCTCTGGGATAAAACAAGGAAACAAAGGAAAAGCATCAATCAGGTTCTCTAAAAGAAATTTTTAATAACAAGGAAGAAAAGTAAAGAATGTAAGATAACAGGGTCCTATGGTTTACAGACAAAGGAAGAAACCCTTCCTCCAGTACCAATACAAATCAAAATATTCCCAGCAACTACACATATAAAAGTTAACCAACCAGATCCACATGTGCAAATAGAGTAAAAACAAACAATTAAAAAGCCTAAATCGCCTGTTCTACTTACTATTTGAACAGAACTTTAGAGAGCCTGTATTAATGTCTGCTCTCTCTCATATCCCCGAGAAAAGACACACACACAGAACAAAGGACCCACATCCAAAACCTCCCTCCACACAGGGTTGAAAGTATCTTGTCTCCTGATTGGTCCTCTGCTCAGGTGTTTAGTTCCCTGTTTGTTAATCCTTTACAGGTGAAAGAGACATTAACCCTTAGCTATCTGTTTATGACAATGCAGTATTACCAGTGTCAAGAGATCAAAAGTGATGAGTCAGGCCCCCAAAAATCATGAGCTTGGCCCAAAATTCATGAGCTCTTTTAAAGAGATCGTATTGTGCTTTTTAGGTCATTCTCTTGATTTTTGAACTCGCCGTGCCCATCCTCAGGGTGACTACGTGACAATTAGTGCTGCCCCACTCCCACACATACTGGAAAAGGTGATTTTGGCCTCTGCTGCAGGCGCTCTCACCCTCATATCTGCCCCTCTCCTGCTCAGCAATTAATCCTGTCCTCCAGTCCCTCATCAGTTCTGTCCCAACCCAACCCCCTCAATTAAACTCCCTCTCAGTTTAGTCCCATAGCCCCCATCAACTCCCACTGTCCTCAGTTCACCTCCCAGCACTTCACCCATCTGCTCAGAACCCACCATCAATACAACCCTCTCATCCCACCAGCCCCCTCCCTCCTCACTTCAGCCCCACTGCAGGCCCCAGACCATAGTTCAGCCCTTCCAGCCTCACCTATGCTTCTCTTAAGGTTCTTCCCCTCCATCAGGCTGCACTGGGGGGCAGGTGGGAGCTGCAGAGGGGTCCCCTCTCCCACTTCCCAGGTTGGCAGGGGAACCCTGGCTGCGGGGCTGACAGCGGGGAGCCCTGGCCACCAGGGGCTGACAGCAATTTCTAAGTAAAATTAAGCCTCACTTGTGATCTCTGGATAGAACTTGGAAATGTCAGGATTATTTTTTTTCAGCCACGGCTGGTATGTATGGTAATTATACATATATATATAAATCATGCAGCTACCTTTATGTTTTACTGAAAATTTGAGCTATGTAGTCAGGATCCCTTTATGAACAGCCCAATGACCTCAAACTGTTCACTGCTTTGAGAACAAAGAGTTAAGTTAATCAGACTTGACTTTACCTGCGTATAGATACTAAATATATGGCTCTGCACTTCATCCATGGAGTCCAGTCCATAGGCTACTGTCCCAAGGTGAAGCCGTTTAAAAACCATTTCATTCTGTGTGAGAGTTCCTGTAACAGAAGCAGCATTACAGGCCACGTGCAAGCCCTGGCAGACACTTATATTCCATTCAAGCCTTGTTCCCTGCTCTTCCCAACAAAGAGAGAAAGGATAAGATGGGAGCGCAGATGTTTACCTAGTTACTATAATAAGCTACTAGTGCAGCTTCAAGCGAGTGAAAAACAATTTTAGTAACTTGTGGGTAGATTCTTGCAGGGAGTGGTAGAGTACTTGGCTAGGAGCTCCATTAAAATGAGACTGCTCACCAAGTAACTTACTGCTTAATGAGATAAGGGTATCGATGTGAAATCCTGACCCCACTGAAGTCAATTTCAGTTTACCCATTGACTTAAATGGGTCTGGGATGACATCCCAGAATCTGGCCCTTGACTATTAACTTAGTTCTTTTGTTGTCCTAGACCAGAGTCGTGACAGTTCTGTGATGATAAAAGCTGGAATGATGGCAGGTGACTGGTTTCTGTTCCTAAAGAAGGGTTGTCTGTGGAGCTGGGTAAAATGTATTTGGCACATTTATTGCTCGCCACAAAATGCATTTTCCAGGCACCAAAACAAATAAATAAATACAAGCCACAAAAACTGGAAATGTTGATTTAAAGTTTGATTTCACAAACCAAAACGTGTTTCAAGCCAAAAAAAAAAAAAAAAAAAAAAAGGTTTTCGTTTTTTCATTCTAGGGAGAAAAATTGGAAAAAGCAAACTAATAGAATTTTATTTTGTATATTTCTGTCCAACCTCTGAACTGAAAACAAGCATATTTTTTTTAAAAAAAAGAAGAAAGCTATTCCATTCCCTCTCACTCACAGAACAGGGGCTAAAGACTGACAGGAGTGAGTGATGGTGAGGAACACACACAATAAATCATAAGGGGTGAAAAATCATCTCTGCCTCTTGCCCACTTATGTGCACACCCCCTAATTAAGGAAGGACTCTATTATATGAGAGAACAACATGGAGATTCAAAACATTGTTTATAATCAAGATACTAAACTGCATTTTCTAAAAGGAAATCCCTGTTAGAAAAGAAGATACGTTATATCAGTGGTCACCAATTGGTCAATCGCCATCAGCTGGTCGATCCTGGAGACTCTCCCAGTCGATTGCGATCTCTGGCTGCACAGCCGCTAAGGCAGGCTCCCTGCCTGTCCCAGCCCCACGCTGCTCCTGGAAGTGGCCAGCATGCCCCTCTGGCCTGGGGCAAGGGTCTCTGCGCGATGCCCCTCTCTGCAGGCACTGCCCCCGCAGCTCCCATTGGCCAAGAATGGGGAGCAGTGGTCAATGGGAGCTGCGGGAGTGGTGCCTGTGGTGCCACATGCCCCACCCATGGGCTTCAGGGGCACATTGGCCCCTTCTGGAAATAGTGTGGGCCTCAGCCCTGCTGCATCGCCAACTGGGAGCTGCCTGAGGTAAGTGCCCTCCGGCGGGATCCTGTACCCCGAGCCCCCTCCCAGAGCCAGCACTCCATATCCCCTCCTGCATCCTAAACCCCTGCCCCCTCCTACATCCCAACAGTCTGCCCCCGTCTGGAGCCCCCTCCTGCACCCAAACTCCCTCCCAGAGCCCCATCCCCTCCTGCACCCCAGCACTCTGCCCCAGCCTGGAGTCCTCTCCCACACTCCAAACCCATCAGCCCCAGCCCAGAGCCCGCACCCTCTCCCAAACCCTAACCCCCTGCCCCAGCCCAGTGAAAGTGAGTGAGAGCGTGGGAGAGCGAGCGACGGAGAGAGGTGGGGATGGAGTGGGTGGGGCTTTGCAGAAGGGGCGAGGCAGATCCTGGGTTGCACTTACATTCAAAAAGTGATCTTGTCCGTAAAAAGGTTGGAGACCACCGCATTATATTTTCCTACTCCTTCAAAGGAGAATGTATATTAACTTATTTGGCTATCTAAAGAAAATGTTACCCAAAAACATTCTTCACGCTTTTGCCTATATCAAAACTCCTGATAACTCATTTACCTGCATACCTGTTTTGTCTGTAAGTAAATAGGATATCCTTCCGAGCTGCTCTGGAATAGTGCTGGATCGAACCACTGTGCCAGGAATTTTGGAATCCCTACGGATCATCCAGCTGTAGACTATTTTCCCCATATCCAGATTCACACGTAAGCTATGTTGGGGAAAAAAGAACAAAAGGGCTAAAAAAATAAATCATCTGAGAATATACCCAAAGAAATGGGATAATAAATTTGCTATAAAACTTTTGGACAACATCATGAGCTACCACAGGGAAGTGCTGTAATAAAAGGGTGATACTTCCATATTAGAATTGAGCAGCACAAGGTGTTGAGAGAGAACCACACGTTAGCTCCTATGATAGCAATGAGAAGTTCAAAGTTGCTAAGCAAAGAAGATATATCATGAATGGAAGATGGACACACCATCTAAGTAGGGATAAAATGATCAACAACCAAAAAACCAGAGATTTAAAAAAACAAAGATGGTGGTGGCTTGCTTTCTTCCTCTCACCCCCTTCATTTTTGCTCACCTCTCTTCTAGGAAACAAGGAAGCGTGCAGAGCAAGAGAGGCTGTCCCTGCAACAGGCATTTCTAATCCCTCATTTCTGAAGAGCTCACAAGAAAGTCCAATATTGTAAAATTTTAGATGTGTATGTTAAAGTGTGGCAGAGTAGAAGGCTATACGTTTTGCTGGAAAGTGTTAATTGATTGGCTTACCTAATAGGAATGATGTTTGAAAACAGGAGGAGGAATCGTATGATCTGAAGATACCAGCGGCCTGCGAAATGCTGGAGGGCCACCATGACAAGCGAGACCACCACAAGGGCTCCAAACAAGATTTTGGTGAGGCAGTTCACTTCCAAGTCAAATAGCCCAATCTAAGCAAATAAAATAAAATAAAATAAAAGATATTTTCTACAGTGTCAATGGAGAGATTAATCCATGTAGTGTTCTCATATTTGGCACGAGCTGCCATCATGCCTTGAAGTGTGCATGCACCCAAAGAGCTAATGGGAGTCGTGCATACATTTCCAGTGCAGAAATGAATGCAACAAATGAAACAGAGCTCTAGAGATTATGGGGGTGGGGACCCACACAAAACTAAAAACAGCAACAGCAATATTAAGCATTAGTTTCAAATGAACTGACAGTTCCAAGATGTTATTCATCACTAGACACATTTTCATCTCTTCATTTAAATCTCTGTACTGTTTTGCATTTCAAAGCAACACTTTCCCCAACTCAACCTTCATGCTCCCAAGCCTTTAGAGGTACAATATCACAAGCACTGAGTGCTACACACCTGCTGTTGCCACTTTCTAATGCAGGGGTAGGCAACCTATGGCACGCGTGCCAAAGGTGGTACGCGAGCTGATTTCCAGTGGCACTGACACTCCCCGGGTCCTGGCCACCGGTCTGGGAAGCTCTGCATTTTAATTTAATTTTAAATGATGCATCTTAAACATTTAAAAAACTTTATTTACTTTACATACCACAACTGTTTAGTTATATATTATAGATTTATAGAAAGAGACCTTCTAAAAACATTAAAATGTATTACTGGCACACAAAACCTTAAATTAGAGTGAATAAATGAAGACTCAGCACACCACTTCTGAAAGGTTGCCGACCCCTGTTCAAATGTAAACTGCCTTTTCAAAAAAGAGTATTTAGAAGTGATCAACTCTGTTAGCAATTGGGTGAAGAGATCTGAGAGGCCTCATATTGTCAGCAACTGGTCACTAACATTCACAGAACTAAACTTAGCTAAGGGACATGATACAACATTATGTGTGAACAATGTCAATTGTATCTTTATAGTTGAAGCTAGCGTGGATGCAGTCACACTAGTATAAATGTATTTATACCAGTAGAGCTTAAGCCTTCACAAAAAGCCAAGCCACTACAACTGAGTGAATACTAGGGGTTGTACCAATATAATTATTGATAAACAATAAAGAGTCATTCCCCTAACATACATCGCTATTCTAGTACAAAAAACACTCGCAGACCAGGTTGAGAAAGTAAGGCAGGAAGAGACCACCTGTGAGGAGTATCCTAAATTGCACACTGGAAGTCAATCACAATTCAGCTGATGCTGCCCAGTTTACATTGTGGTTAGATGTTTTCTGTGTAAAAGACAGAAACTCAACATAATCTCCATGATGAACCTTTACATGGTTGCCCCCACTGATGATTTATTTTTCTCTCAAACAGCAGGCGTACGCATAGGTGTAGTTTGCAGGGGCAGCTCCAGTCAGGCCAACGGGGCTGAGTATGGCAGGGAGGGGCAATTGCCTGCCTGCCCAAGGCTTGCAGTTTGAGGGGGAGCAATGACCCCTCTGCCCCTGCCCCCTCACAAACTACACCCATGGGTGTATGTATCTGCAAGAGATAGAATATGGGCTAGATCAGAGATTTTCAGTCTCTTTAATGCTGTGATTGTATGCTAATTCTCTCTCAACTAGTTATCGTCAGATGCACCCCGTAAATAATCTTGGTTCACATGGTGCTTTAGAAGAAATAAGGAGTCCATGGGTGCTGCAAAGGAGGTGCCACAGGAACTGGGGTAATGATTTTACAGTATTTCTTGTGTTCGAGGAGGATTGATTATTAAGAACCAAGAAAATCAGCTTACTCAAACATCAGGAGAGGGAATGAGTTCACAACCCACAAGCTGAGATCCATTGTACTATGGTGGTCCAATTATCTCCTATTGCACACCAACGATGAAATGCCGTACCTTACTTCGTGGATTTGAAGTGTTCATGACACTGCGCAGTTCCCTCCCTGTGTAAAGAACAACTCCCACAACAGTGCCTAAATGAAATAAAAAACATGATGTATATTATTCTGGGATGAACAGGTTAAAATAATGGTGCTTTTTTATTTTAAATGGCTGGGATGATGCTTGTTCTTAAAAGGTTTATTTTATCCACAGACTCAATGTGCAGGCACATTTTTAGTAGCTTAATTTGAGAAAGCATGGAGAGCACCCACCAAATCAATCAATCAATCAACTGATTCAAGTACATGGGATATAAATTGGAGGGGTGGAGAAACTGATTCTGAATATAAAAAACAGCCCATTTCCCTCCTACAAATGCCAGTGCTTGAAGCTGGACATGGCATTCCTAATTATCATCATCTGTGCAATTAACCTTTAGATAACGCAACATACATTAATCTACTATAGTGCCTAAAAGGATAAGGTGCCCCTTCCCCATTTTCCTCCCTTAAACTCTTGGTGTGAATTCCCACCCTGTTGCAATTGAAGGAGTTAAAAAACAGGGGTTTCAGTTCACCACCACCACCACCAGTTGCCACCACATAGTTGCACTGTTGCTTAGGTTGCTGGCCCTGGAGGCCACAAACTGTTTATGCCTGACCGTTGTCCTCAAAAAGCATAAAACAGCCGCTTCATTCTAGTGGCCATCCCTGCTAGCTAATGCAAAGATAATACAGCATTTAAACAGCAATGTGGTTATCTAGTTGTAGGATGTCAGTGTTGCAAGTACATTTTGCAACATGTCAGCATTGTTCATTCCTGCTCCAGCACTAAGCTCCTGTGGGCGATGGAATACTTAGAAGGATAGACACCCCAAGGACTCATATCCAGTTAGTGCTTTCATAATTTTGGGAAAATGTTGATCCAAGTGCATCCAGTTACGTTTTAATTCTGGCCCTGGAAGCACTCGAGCATCTTTAGCTGGTGCACTTCACAAGTCTGAAGTCACTGTAGCCCTGATGGAAATTTCAGTGAAACAGGACTGCGCAATCCAATGTGTTCGACACATGACCATGAGTGGTTTCCTCTTCCTGTCTCATAAAGGTTGAGGAATTATGCCTCTCCCACAGGGCAAGTAATAAGGTAACAGATTTAATGATAAGTTTATCCACTTATTGACATATATTCACCTTGATAATCTTCTCACATGTTCATATACCTGCACATACAAGTTGTGCAGGGCATATAAACAGCTGCTAGGGCTTGTATTTTTCAAGATATTTTGTACAGGTTAGCTGCATAGACTACATTCATGCAAACCCATGACTCCAGTGTGGCTGTCTCTCTCAATGTGCTGCTTGTCCAAGACTTACTTTGTGGTGCTAAGGCAGAGGTCTCCAAACTATGGGGCACAGAAAAACATTCAGGGGGACACAACTTCAATAACAGAAGCATCATAATAAAGAAGGCTAAACTGATCTACACTAGTTAGCCCAATATTCTTCAGATGGTCTTCCTACTACGCTGTCATGGATGAATTACCCAGGTCAAGCATCAGTATATTTCCAGAGATAAATATTCCTGATTAACGCAACGGCTCAGTTTGATCTTTCTTCTGGGCAACTGTGGAAAAGATGCCAGATACATTTCCTTTCTACTACCCCAGCTCATCTTTTAAGAATTAGCTTTCCATTTGCACACAGACAGATCCAGAATACGTGTGAATCAGAGGGTTTTTTTTTTTCTTCTTCGTAAAATAACTGACATCTGGAAGACAATTAAGGCTAGCAGCAGAGTCAGGAAGACTAATAACTTTCTTAAATTAAGAGCTCAATAAACTGAATTCATTGGTTTTGACTTAAAAAAACAACCCATTTGAAAAGTCTTTACTAGATTTGGATAGGCAGAAGAACCAAGTTTTATCAAACCTTTGGAAAATTAAATTTATAGTCAGTGCTGTCATTTGTAAGTTCTTTTATCAGAACTGTATTTCTGAGAAACAGAACTGCATGAAGTTGCTATAAGAAGAGCAGTGAAGTTTCATCCAAACAGGAAAATCCACTTCTAGACACAGGACTTGATCCTGCTCCATTCAAGTCAATGGAAAAATTCCAGTAATACTGTATTATGGTAAAAGCAGCAGAGAATCCTGTGGCACCTTATAGACTAACAGACGTTTTGGAGCGTGAGCTTTCGTGGGTGAATACTCACTTCGTCAGACGCCTGACGCCTTGGCGTCTGACGAAGTGAGTATTCACCCACGAAAGCTCACGCTCCAAAACGTCTGTTAGTCTATAAGGTGCCACAGGATTCTCTGCTGCTTTTACAGATCCAGACTAACACGGCTACCCCTCTGATACTTGTATTATGGTAGTATTTTAGAAGCCCTGTCGTGCTAGGCACTGTGCAGACACGTTAAGAAACAATCACTGGCCTCAACAGTTTACAGTATTAACAGAGAGGCAAAGGGTAGGAGAAAGGTTGTTACAGTCATTGGGACCAGTCAGAGCTAGGCATAATCACATGAACTAAATAAATGTATTCCGTAACTTTAAAACCATATTGTGACTGTTAAACCAGACATATGCCTGCCTATTCCCAGGAAGAGACAGAATCATACTAATTCCTACTATGCAGGAACAGATGGAGCTGCTGGGAGGTGGCAAATATATTTTAGTGCTAAAATAAGTAATACACTGAACCATTTCAAAAGGGCTAACAATGAGTATTTGCCCTACCTCTCAGAAACCAGATTATTCTAGTTGCTCTAAAGCCATTGCAGTTTTAATACCTGGGAATTTAATAATTCCCACCCCCTGCCCATTACTAACCATGGTTTCAGAGGGCTGCAAACATATTATTTTGAAATAACTTAAGATGTAAAACTAATTCAAACTAAAAATATCCTTGGAAGCGTTCTTTAAAAATTAGTCTCTGGAGCCAGATGGCAGAAGGTGGCAAGCACACTAATTCAGATCAGCAGATGGCAGGCTACTCCAAATCTGACAGTCAACACCAAGTGGAGTCAGACTCACTCCTACTGCAGCAGCAGTCGGATATGCTGCAAAGCTCTGCTTTAATTCAGAAGTGTGTGCTGCACACAGTCCCATGTGTATTATTTATTCTACTAAAGAGACAGGGAAACTTTGTTCAGTGTAGAGTCACAGAAGTTAAAATAGGGGGAAAGCCTATTAGGGGATGGAAAAGGCCTATTCATTTTTCTGAGCAGAATAAAGTTTGAAGGGCAATTTTCATTGGGTACTTGCTCCTAATTGTTTTATGGACATTTGAAATAGACCACATTGTATAAATCATTTAAAAAGCGATTACAATATTTTAAAATGCCATACTTCTGGGCTGATCCCACAAACATGTATGTAGATGATAACTTTGCTCACAAGCATAAGTGACAGATCGGGCTCTCGTCTTTGTATCTTTTTGTACAGCAGATAGAACAATGGAGCTTCAATCCTGATAGGGGTTTCTGGGAGCTACTGTAAATAAGCAGCTTATCAGGTAGATCTGCATGCAATTTCTCCCACTGTAGTACAAGTGCCTAAACATAACAGTCCATGTGCATATGAGCACATCTGATCGCACAGAATGGGAAGAGCATAATAGTCTCTAGACACACTTGGGGGCCAGGATTTCCCCCTACTGAAGTCAAAAGGACTTCTGCCATTAATTTCCATGGGGACATAATTTCACTCTGAGTCTGGTCATGTCATACCAATATTAAGAGCTCAGGGAAGACCTCAGAAGACTATGTGAATTGATTAAGAGTTACAGTTTAAATTATTTAGCACACAAGATAAGTAAGCTGAGGGAAAAAAAACGTATCTGAAGAGGCAAGAGTTACTAAATGGCTTTCCTGCCTCTTTGTCTTCTTATTTGGTTTAGGAAATGGACTGAATTGAAAACATGCTCCGAACAGCTTATTTGGTATTTGAAGCTGCCTGCACTAGTATCTGTGTGTTTGCATTCCGTGTGTGTGTGTGTGTGTGTGTGTGTGTGTGTGGTGTGTGTGTGTGTGTGTGTGTGTGTGTGTGTGTGTGTGTGTGTGTGTGTGTGTGTGTGTGTGTGTGTGGCCAATCAGTTGACAATTACTGAACTATAAATAAGATTTACTCTACTACATTTGGACAGCTATATTTAATTACCTTTCGACATATCACTGTGACAACATTTATTATATTTTAGCATATTTTAAAGAGATGTAGCAGGAGAATTGGATGGAAACACTGCAGAAATGAAACACACTTACCTTTCTCTGTTTTAAAAACTCGGAGGGTCCACTGTTCCATTATAAAGAGGAACTTTCTGAAGCTCAAATTCCTTCCCATCAGCCACTTTGTGAAGTATCTCAATACATGGCTAAACACCATACAGTGAAACCTCTAAAAACTCAAAAAAGTCAATCTTCAAACTGCACTGCAGAATTTCACTCTTCTTCTGACACTCTCTTGTAACCTAAAGGCACCTTAGCTAGTGAAAGAACGAGCTTCTCTCCTGACAAGCATTTAGAAGAGAACATTGATTCCTCTCATTCCTTGCAACTTCAGTGTTTGTATGTAACAACCCAAAAATTTATCACAGAATGCTTTTTATTTATAGAACCACAACCTAGTGGAAGCATTTTCCTGGAGATCTTTTATGTTAAGAGTCTAGTAATAGAAGCTATTTGACACCATTTCTGCTACAGATTAGAATGTCAATGTAGCAATTAAGTGCTATTCTGGCAGCAGATGCTCAAGAAGCGCCCAAAGGCCCCTGGAATTCCAGTTCCTTCTCATCTATAAATGTCCAAGAGGTAATTAGATGTCAGCTCAGCTCCGCTGAGATGTTAGGACAAGTGGTAAACTTCATTCCAACTGCTAACTTCTCCAACTGACATAGATGATTATTCCAAATTACAAAAGAATTTTTAAAAATTGCTAACATGCTCCTCAAAAAATTACATGTGCTTCCATCTTACCTGATGCAATCACTGTGCTGGCCCAGAGGGTGTTTTCTATGCTTAGGCTTTCATTCACTGGAGGGTCGCTGTCTTCCTAGAACAGATTCACAAACAGCATTCAAACAGCTTACTAGATGTGTTCATGACACAGAGAGAGGCAAAGGAGGGAAAACTTCCTAAGCTTATGAAAATCCTAAAATCTTAACCTTGCCATCAGATCCTCCTGGTTTGGGCTAGAAACACGGTATTTCACAGTGGGATGAAAGGGTGGGGGCAGGGGTAGCCTACTATTGTGCCTTTTCCTTCACAGGCAGCTTCTCTCCAAGTTAGAAGAAGGTGGCTTGTTTCTTATGACTATTTGAAAGTGATTTGAAATCTTCAGCTGGACTATGACGACAGGCAGATTCAGGGACTATGACACTGGGTATGTTTTTCACCAACGCGATCCATTCATTCATGCAAATGACTGACATTTTTTGGTCTTTTATTGCAAGGTATCACTGAAATTTCTCCTTTCACAGTTTAAGCCTCTCAGAAATTCTTGGAAAGCTAAATAATCTGAACCACGTCAGTAAATGACACAGAGTGATCAGAATGCTCGATTCAGTGTCCTTTTTTCAGGGATCAGGATATTAACTCTAGCATGCTTTACCTTTGCATTACAGTGTGTTGTGTGAATTAAAGCCTTTTAGGGCTAACATAAAATTGCTTCTCTATCTGGATAGTCCAAGGGGACCTACAAACCTCCCAGGCTCTGTAGCTGCCCAGGCTGCTCCCTATTCCATGGAAGTACTACTCCCTGTAAAGCCAATCAAGGGATCTCCTCAGCAGCTATATGATGAGATCACAGTCTCAATTTAAAATAAACAAATGCTGGAAAACAATTCAGAAAATGACCTAAAAAGTCTCAGGTCTTGTACCAAGCTGCCCATGTTCCTTCAAATAGGAAGGGAAGAGGGTCTTAAAAGTAAGGAACCAATATATAACATGCCTTCATCACAATCCCCTTTCTCCAGGGAGCGGGGGAAGCCGCCTTTGGGCCCAAACACTCATTGCATCTCTTCTCATTTCCCTCATCCCCCACAGTAATAGACAGCCTTTTTTTTTTTTTTTTTTTTAATGTTACATTGTCAGGTACTTTGGGCCAGAACAGGCTATTGGAGGTACACATCTATTAGGCCATATTAACTCTTACAGACTGCCACATTAACTCCCACCGACTGTCTGTCCCTGAGAGGGGAGAACCAACCAATCCAGAATAGGAGTTGATGGCCATTGGCTTATTTACCTAAAGTCTTCTATCCCCAGACAGCTCCGAATGGCAGAGATTTTTTCAGTCTTTGACCGTGTATGGGGTGGGCCAGACTCCCTTCTGAACAGGTGAGCTTATTTTGCAGCACCATGTTAGACCCAAATGGCCACAACTAATTCCATCTGGAAAAGTCCCTTAATGCTGAGTGGTCTGTTGTCTTTTGTTTCTAAGGCAAACTCTTACTGAACTATAAAGCTTTAGATTTTATTTAAAACATGGGTGCATATTATTTAGAAGAGAGAAGGATCCCTATTAACCCATTTGACTTTAGTATATTTGTATAGGGCCAAGCAACATTTTAGCATTTCTCCTGAAACAACCTGAAAGTCATTTCCAAGATCCAAAATGCTATTCAAAAAGTCTCTGTGGAAACACGTATATACAATGCTTAAAACGTATCAGTAGACTTACTCTGGTAAAGGTCCCCACAAAATTATGTATGTCAATATTGGGCTCTTCTGCATAAACATAGGATCGGATTTGAAGAAGGTCCTAAAGAATAGACATGTTATGGCATCAGTTAAAACACAATTATCCCACAATATATAAAGCCTTTAAGCCTCCAATTATTTTATGAATAACATTTCTTTAAGAAAATCAAAAAAGACACTCAGTGTACTCATATGGAAAACCTCTCAGCTGATGAAGATAGAGTAGAATCATTACAATAGCTTCAGTAGAATGGTATTGCCATAGTAAGAGTTCCTCAAATGGACATGTGCAGAGACTGCTGGGATTTACTTGACAGCTGGTGCATTATAAAGGAAATTTCAGGCTAAATAATCAGGTTAATTTATGATACGTCTACTAGGTTGTGGAGTAGCTGGCCAAGGGAAACAGTGAAAGTCCTTCAGAGCTTTGGACATTTAGATTATGTCTACACTGCAGGTGAGAAGGCTCTTCTCAGGGCAGGTAGACAGACATGCTCTTGCTTGGCTCAAGCTAGCACGCTAAAAATAGAAGCCTGGATGCAGCAACATAGGCAGCAGCTGGGGCTAGCCATCTAAATAAAGGGAGTTTGGCAAGTTTGTACTCAAGTGGCTAGCCCAAGCCACCAGCCATGACACCACAGCCACACTGCAATTACTAGGGTGCTAGCTGGAGTGGAACTAGCGTATGTTTGTCTACCAGTACTGGGAAGCACTCTCCCATATCCTGAGTTCAAGACACTAATATGCATAATAGGAAACAGTTCCACAGTGGCAGGGAGACAGATGTGCCAATACTGCAAGTCATTTTGACCACTAACTTGTTTAAGTATATGGAGTCTCAGATCTTTGCCGAAGAATTTTCCTGATTCTAGGGTTTTTGGAACAAAACAAATATTTATTACAGATGGCACACTGGCAAAACAGAGGCACACTCGGCTGACTTGTTTTGTTTCTTACAACACACACACACACTCTCTCTCTCTCTCACACACACACACACTTCTGAAGCAAGAGGATTTGGGAAGACACATAGCATTCAATGGTTATATACTTAGTTCAAATGGCAAAGAGGAATAACCATGATCTAAACTCTCCTTTTATAAAGGCAAGCAATAGCTTAAGTGGCAGGAAAAGTTCCATTGTAAGGTCACATGATTTGTTTTCTTGTAGTACACTAGAGTTCAGTGAACAGAAAGGGGAATATTTGAGAAAGCAGGAAGTGCACTGTCATCAAGGGAATGAACCTTTCTATAAAAAATTACTGGTAGGTGACTTTCATATATACCATGCCCCATTTAGTTGGCTCCTATTTCAAGGCAGTTCTTTGGATGCTAGCTCAGTAATTTTATTTACATTTTCCATAGGGATCCATCACTATAGTATCTAAACAATATTAACCTGTCTGTTGAAATACCCAGTTGAATTCATGAAGTCTTCTGCTATTCTGTCTTCCCTGACAAAAGGAAGTCCTAATTGTCATTCCTCTTCAGCTGCCAAACTTGCCTCAAAAAACTGCATAAGGCATGTTGAGAGCAATACTTCATGCTGCACACGTGGTTACTATACACCTTATGGGGTGTATTTTAACCATAGATCAATGGGTTACTAGGAGTACATTTCAAATAGAAGTTAGGTGAATGCCATTCGTACTCAAATCTACCTCTTCCAATACCACTTTATGGTCTCTTGAACATATTTTTATATGTCTATATATCACTACTTGTGCTTTAATTTGTCCGTTTCCTCAAAATCCCAGAGCCCTAACCAGCTGTGAAGTGAGAATTGGAATAATAAAAATTACATTCAATCCTTCCTCCTCCACCTCCCACCCTCAAAAAGAGAAAAAAACCAACCAACCATGATCTTGTGGAAGAATGCATTTCCCCCGCCCTCACAGTGCAGGAGGATCAAGTGTGCAAATAATTTTCCAAGTCTTCAAATCTGATTCCAAAATGGCAATTATTTTGCCTTCAGTGAAAGCCAGACAGAACACACATTTTCCCTCTTTTGGCAGATTACATACACTTTCAGTTGTTCATGACACACTGAGAAACAGTTAACTCAAAAAAGTCTTTTACTAGGAAACTACTTACAGAAGCGGTGGGTAATCTCTGAGTACAGGCAACCGGCAGTCGCAGCTTCCAGTCTGTTTCACCATCTAGCTGATCAGTCCGGAGGAAGCAAGATCCTGTGGATGTTCAACATTTGTTAATGGTCTTTTTAACTCTATCATAAGTACGTATGCAGTTCATGGAATTAGTTCCTGAGATAGGACACATTTTTTCCTATGAAAACACAAGCTGATTAAGAGTAATGTTTCCGAGGAATTTAGATGAAAAGTTTCTTGAGACTCCAGCTATTTAAGAAAGCCAAGACTAAGAAAACAAACAAACAACTTAACTGAAAGTTTGGCTTATATGAAGCGAACAAATAAAAATATATATATATTGTCTCTCACAGCTTGAGATAGACCAACTCCACATTACATCCCAGACTCAAGAAGACTTGGAAGAACAAGTGGATGTGCGGCCCACACCTGAAGCTGAAACTTCACTGTCACCCCCTCCATTGCAGAGCACAGCAGCTGATATGAGGCATAAGATCATGGAAAAACTAGCTACAGTCAATCCTCGAGACCGATTACCAAGGCTCAGTGGAGAAGTACCATCAGATAGTATGTTAGAAGATGCCAATAGAGCCCTCATCACAATCCCTACTACCACCATAACTCAAACCAATGAACTGGTATACGCTACAGCCTCTGTAATCCTGGAGATGCTTGGCTACACGATCAAGAAGAACAACAGTATGTACCCACCCTGGAAAATGAGGTTGGAGGATAAGATCAAGGCGACTCGGAGAGAAGTTAGTCAGCTGGTGGAACTACAGAAGGGTGTAGAGATTAAGGATAAGACTCGGCTACTGAAAAAATACAAGGGCCTGACTCCATCTGAAGCCCTAGAGACTGCTAAACAAAGGCTCACAGCACTGGCTACCAGGCTAAGGAGATACACTAGAGAAGCAGAGGCCAAAAAAGTAAATGCCCTGTTCTCCAAAGAACCATCCAAGGTGTACTCCCAACTGCAGTGCAACAACACAATAACAGCAGAGCCACCAGCAGCAGAAACTGAACAGTACTGGAAGAACATATGGGAGAAAGAGAAGACTCATAACACCAGTGCAAAGTGGCTGCAGGACCTGAGAACAGAGCACAGCAATCTCCCAGAACAGAAACCAGTCACCATCACAGTAGAAGACATCCAGCAGCGGGTCAAGAACATGAAGAGCTGGACAGCACCTGGACCAGACATGATCCACACCTACTGGCTAAAGAAACTAACAGCAGTGCATGAACGCCTAGCAGCACAGATGAACCAGCTGCTAGCAGCAGGCTCCCACTCAAACTGGCTAACACAAGGAAGGACAGTGCTGATCATGAAAGACCCCTGCAAGGGAACAGAACCGTCCAACTACCGGCCAATAACCTGCCTCCCCACAACATGGAAAGTCCTATCAGGCATCATAGCTGCCAAGCTACAGGACCACATGGGCCAGTACATGAGCACAGCTCACAAGGGCATTGGGAACCCCACCAGAGGCTCAAAACACCAGTTGCTCATAGATAGAGCAGTCGCCCAAGACTCAAGGTCTAGACAGACCAATCTGAGCACAGCCTGGATTGACTACAGGAAAGCCTACGACTCAATGCCGCACACGTGGATCTGTGAATGTCTGGCGCTATACAAAGTCAACAGGACACTAAGGACCTTCCTCAAGAACTCAATGGGACTATGGAAGACAACACTGGAAGTCAACTCAAGGCAGCTTGCACAAGTGGCCATCAAGTGCGGCATATACCAAGGTGATGCACTGTCCCCGCTGCTGTTCTGCATAGGCTTAAACCCCCTCAGCCAGATAATCACAAGGACTGGATACGGGTACAGGTTCAGGAGTGGAACTACCATCAGCCACCTCCTCTACATGGATGACATCAAGCTGTATGCTAAGAATGAACGAGACATCGACTCGCTAATCCACCTGACGCGGATCTACAGTGAGGATATCGGGATGTCATTCGGACTGGAGAAGTGTGGCCGGATGGTAGTGAAGAGAGGGAAGGTAGTCAAGACTGATGGGGTGGAACTACCAGCGGGCCACATAGCAGACATACAGACCAGCTACAAGTACCTTGGCGTCCCGCAGTCACATGGAAACCACGATGAGGAGGCAAGGAAGACAGCAACATCCAAGTATCACCAAAGGATAAGACAGGTCCTGAAGAGCCAGCTCAGTGGGAAGAACAAGATCCACGCCATCAACAGATACGCCCTGCCGGTCATCAGATACCCTGCCGGTATAGTGAGCTGGCCAAAGGAGGACATGGAGGCTGCCGATGTGAAAACCCGGAAGCTCCTCACAATGCACGGAGGTTTCCACCCCAAGTCCAACACCCAGAGACTGTATACCAGCCGGAAAGAAGGCGGGCGGGGCTTGGTGAGCGTCAAGGCCACTGTCCTGGATGAAACCCGGAACATCCAGGAGTACATCAGTAAGATGGCCCCCAAAGATGAGCTGCTGAGAGAATGCCTGAGGCAGCAGCAGACATGGGAGGAAGACCAAGCAGAAGAAGTGCCATGGCAAGACAAGACCCTGCATGGGATGTACCATCGACAGATAGCTGAGGTGGCTGACATTGGGAAATCCTACCAGTGGCTGGAAAGGGCTGGACTAAAAGACAGCACTGAGGCACTGATCATAGCAGCACAGGAACAGGCACTGAGCACCAGATCCATTGAAGCAGGGGTCTACCACACTAGAGAGGACCCAAGGTGCAGACTGTGCAGAGAGGCCTCAGAGACAGTCCAACACATAGTGGCAGGATGTAAGATGCAGGCAGGAACAGCATACACTGAACGGCACAACCAAGTGGCTGGCATTGTGTACAGGAACATCTGCACAGCGTATGGGCTAGACCCTCCCAAGACCAGATGGGAGATTCCACAGAAGGTTGTGGAGAATAGCAGGGCTAAGATTCTGTGGGACTTCCAGATCCAGACGGACAGGCAGGTACTGGCCAATCAACCAGACATCGTGGTAATAGACAAGGAGCAGAAGACAGCGGTGGTGATAGATATAGCAGTGCCAAGTGACAGCAACATCAGGAAGAAGGAATATGAGAAGCTGGAGAAGTACCAGGGCCTGAAAGAGGAACTAGAGAGGATGTGGAAAGTGAAGGCCAAAGTGGTCCCAGTGGTGGTAGGAGCACTCGGGGCTGTGACTCCTAAGCTGGGTGAGTGGCTCCAACAGATCCCAGGAACAACATCAGAGCTCTCTGTCCAGAAGAGTGCAGTGCTAGGAACAGCTAAGATACTGCGCAGAACCCTCAAACTCCCAGGCCTCTGGTAGAGGACCCGAGGTTGAGGAAGACACATACCACCCATAGGGGTGAGAGGGGAATTTTTTTTTATTTTTTTTTATATATATATATAATTTTAGGAGGCTACAACATATATAAAAGCTAGTCAGAAACATTTGGATACAGTGCTCATTGACAGGTAAGGTGTATGCTACCTTATGTATGTTAAGGCTGTTTTGAGTTACAAATGCTATGGGTCTGGCAACAATTTCAATGGACACAAAGAGAAATGAGCATGACTGTTTTAAAAGAATAGTACTCCTGGTAACTGTTCATTTAATAAACCATATTATAGACACACAATGGGGGTCCCTAAGGCATGGAAGCCATGTTATTCATGAGGAGTCAAGCACTCCTTTCCTTTTATACTACAAAATACAGTAAATCAATGTACTCAATCTGTAAGACATACTCAACCTATTTTCTAAGCCCTCTGATTAAACATTTACCCAAACTATCCTGCGTCTCAGCAGGACAAAGCTGAATGGCAATCATAACCATACAGCTAATCCTTCATGTAATGAAAGCAAATGTGTGATTTCACTAACTGTGACTCAACCTAAAGGTCAACTGTCTATATCTTTTAATTTTCAAAAACTATCAGAATATAACAAACAAAAACACCACAAAATAGCCACTCCAAGTGTTTGCGGTCGTCTGCTTCTCTAACTCTAAAACTGTATTGTTTCTGTTACATTTTCAAATGATGATTTTTTTCCCCAAATAACCAGTGAAAGGTTAATTGTTATTTTCACAATTCGTTCCAGATGTTTACCATTCTTTTCTGATGTCCTCAGGAAGATCATGTCAGCAGGGACCCGCTGGTTCTGTTACAAAAAGAAAGGCTGTTATTGTGCATAGGTGAATGCACATTTGTGTACCCCTACCCCCATGACATAAAACAAAGGTTTTTTTAAAAAGAATATTTAATTCTTTGTCCAGTTGGGGTTCAGGATTTATTTTATTTTGAATCCTGAAACAGGATCTTTTCCCTCCACGTGTGCTAGTTCACTGCAGAAATCCAAAGACAAAGGTATTAGGAGCCAGCTCCCATCGATTTCAATGGGACCTGGCTCATGCTCTAGGTTTTCAAAAAACTCATCTATTAGCTCTGGAGCTTTTCAAACAATCCAGCATTAGGAGCTTAAAACCTGTACTGGCTTCCCTGCAAGAAGCCCTATGCTAGTAAAAAGACACATGCATGTGCTTTCTTCTATACAGGTTCTGTTTACCCCTCATCTGTACAAGATGTTTGTCATATTACGGCTGATAGACATCTGCAGAAACAGAAAGTGGAAGTCCGTGAAAATCATACTCTGAACAAAAGGATAAGTTGATACAGGGTCATCTGAAGTCATATAAAGTACATAGTTTTCTAGGCTTTCAATTTCCAGTCAACTACAGATACTTACAATATTGTGCAAGGGACAATCCATCAAGCTTCATACAGGGATAATGTATTTGCACATGCAATGTAGGTACTTGTTCAGGGCAAGTGGATCCTGGTGTATCCCCAAACACTCAGTTACAAACATTTGTGTGTGCATGTGCACATTTTGTTGATGCACTTGGATCAAGAATTTGGCCTACTACAGATGTAGGACCATGTGGGTGTTTATCTGGTCATGCAGAGGTAAGTGGGAACCTCAGATCATAGGCTTTCATAGAGAAATTTGTTCCGATTTCTAGAAACTTTATTGAGAAGTATTAAATACAGTGTAAAATTATGGAAAAGGGACTATTACTAGGAGAGATGATTAAAGAGCATCACTAAAATCCAGAACTCGATTTTAGCCATTGTAAAAAAACAGTGACATGACAGATTTTAGTGAAATACTCATATTGATTGTGTGAGAAAAGTATTTTACAAACTAATCCCCCCCACACACATATACATAATTAACACAAATCCACACAAACCTTTTCAACAATGATAAGGTCCCCTACTTGGATACTAGAACTCTTCACCTTCACAATTCCTGCAGAAGTGAAACAGACTTCAGTAAATTACAACCTTTTCAGCAAAAGATACAGTATAAATACACAGCTGAGCAGAATCTTTAGCTAAAGGTCCATCAAAGCTATACTGGAAACTGTTTGAGAATAAGAACAGGAATACTTGTGGCACCTTAGAGACTAACAAATTTATCCGATGAGGTGGGCTGTAGCCCACGAAAGCTTATGCTCTAATAAATCTGTTAGTCTCTAAGGTGCCACAAGTACTCCTGTTCTTTTTGTGGATACACACTAACACGGCTGCTACTCTGAAACCTGTTTGGAAATACGTACTTTAAATTTGTTATTTTGAAGGTGGCTAGTAACAATTCTATAACACACAGTGCTGGTCCATACTACTTCTGCCTGATGCTTTAGTTAAAGTGGTAGAGGCCTATGCTTTGTCCTGGAGATCTGAGGTTCAATCCCCAGTGATGACCCAGCAGGGTGAAGTCATTCCATTATTTTTATAGTGCTTAGCATCCATGAATTTAAAAATGCTTTCAAAACTTGTTAGGCAGACTGTGGTGCAATGAGAATGCAACAGGGAGCTACGAATTTCTGGTATTTCTTTTCAGCTAGGTAAGTGGAAAATTGAGGCTTACATATTCAATATAATACCTGACCACAACAATTAAAACAGACACGTCAACCTTAACTCACGGTTAATTTCCTTTTTGTATTGCAACCTTATTGTAGGCCAAATTCTGCAGTCATTCCTTTGTGACAACGAGAGCTTTGTCTGAATAAACACTATAAGATATGCCCCCTCACAAGAACACGTAAACAATTATTCCCTTGCAGTTGTCAAGCATTTTTACCAGTTGTTTGAAACCAGAGAATTAAATTAAACACTTGGCTAGTAATTTTAAATCATTAGCCAGTTCTAGATTTGGCTTCTCATCGTGACTAGTGATTTATTATCAGTTAATTTGAACTCTGCTTTATGTGGCTGCCTGCTATATTCAACAAAAGCCTCTTTAATCTGCTGTGGTTTGGGTAGAAGGGGGGAGACTCGTGGGAGTTCATGCCAGGCAGAACCCCAGCATGGACAACACTTCTACTGTAATTTGCAATTCATTGGCTAACTGGCCAGCTACCAGCTCAGAAAGGGGGTGAAAAAAAGGGGGGAGGGGGAATTAGCACAAAGCACAAAGGTCACTGGGATTTTACTACTGGCAGTCCCTTCATTAGCATCCCTCTCAGGATATGCTTCAGTGTTTCTGCTCCAAATTAACAATGAAAGCCATTCTAAGCTGCTGGGCAGCCTGCTGCTTTGGTGACACACTGTGTCCCAAACAACATGCCTCATCACTTCTGCTAATAAACGCAGACTTCCTTACCTGCTGTAATTATTGCTACAAATTATAAGCAGTCATGGTCCATTTACAAATATCTTGTAGGTCTTCACAGATCTTGAGCTTTGGCTCATGAGAATTTAATTAACGAAGGTAAACAAAACAAATATTGGGCTATCGAATCAATAGCTGGGAGGGCAGGCAGTATACCAAGCAATTAGAGTCCATTACCTTCCATGGAGAGGCTTACAGGGAATGCAGCACTTCTAGCCCCCTTCTGTATGTCCTATACAACATGATACATTAGGACACTAAAATGTCTGGCAGGTAACATCTCTTTCCTCCTCATATTGTCCTTCATAGAAGGATAGAGAACACTGGTGAATATTCTACTGTACAGGGAAGGAAGCCCTAGGCACTCCTTCCTCGTAGCCACAGAGATTCCAAAACCATGGTGCACAGAGCACTGAGTGAGGGGTATAGGGAGAACTAGGTGGTCAGAATGTGCTGCCCCCTCATTTCCAGCTTCTAAATTTAACTGCAAGTCCTTTAAAATACTTGACATACTCTCCAAGCATCACTTTTCCATGTGAGCCACAGGGATGTTAGACAGTCACGAGTAGGAAGGGAAATGGTCTGTGGCATTGCAAATGGAGAGGAAGTGTTAATGAGACAAGCTGAATTAAAACATGGTTCACACTAGGAAAAAGTTTGAAAACCCCTGGACATCACCACCTTGTAACTTCCATCACATGCATAAAAAGCTTTACGGACCCTCATACATCAGCATCTGGGAAATGACAATACAATCTACTACAAGTAAAGACACCTTGGTCATTATTCATGGTCTCATCCCATAAGCATCTCAATGTTGCCACTTTTAAGGAAAAAGGGATAGATGACAAATATCTTTCTAACTGATCTGCACTCTCTAAAGAAGCCTGTTGCACGAGATACACCCTCTCCCTTTTAACTAGCAAAGCTAATTTTCTTTACCAACCAAAGTCATGGCCCCTCATGGATGACATCTTATGGCAAAAACCATATGTCACACTAAGAAGACAGGACCAGATGTTTCCTTTCACTCAGGACTCCCATAAAGCAATTTACTAAAATTAGTTTTATTTTAATCTTGGGAATTCTATAGTTTGTTTGTTTTTAAATCAGCTACTGAATACAGGAATTTGCTTATGCACATTTGAGATACCCAATATCACTCTCAGTATTTTTCTACTATTGTAAAAAATAATAAGATACTTTTATATAAAATATGGATGCTTTTATAAATGCATGAAACAGTACCGTTCTTTGACAAGCAGCAATGTACATGGATTTTGAAAACAATCCAGATTTAACAAGGATTAAATTAAAAATACTTTAAATGTTATATTTTAAGGCCTCCGTTTTAAGTTCATTAGAATGCTTAACACAAAATTCAGATCACAAAATCCTGCTCCATTAAGTTACATGAGGATTTATTTTTTTTAAATGGTATTGGTTTCATTCTTAAAATGTGGGACAGGACTTGTTCCGTTTTCCTGAAACAAAGGCATGTGTATGCCCCCTTCTTGTACACAAAATCAAATATCATTCCCTCAAGTTTCTTGATATTAGCTTTTGATAGGCCCTGAAACATGCTATTTGTGTCTGACAAAAGACAGAAAATGTGCATGCTAGTATGGAAATATTTCACTCACTACGCAGCTATGGGCTTTTAAATTTCCACCAGATTTGCAGTGTGATAAACACACCATTATGCAGATGATTTAAAGTGTCAAACATACCAGCAAGAGGAAATGTCTCTTTCTACCATACAAGGGCCTTTATGGAGATTTCACGTGGGATTTCCACAGCCTTTATCACAGCAGAGATCAAAACACTCTTCATTTGGAATTAAAAGTTGAAGCCAAGTGTTTATGAAAACAAGTCAAATGCACCCTAGAATCAAAAATAGCTTTTTCTTTAATACATTCCGTTAAGCTTTTGGCTTCTACAGCCTAACACTATATAAACTGTGGAGCACGGCAGAGAGAGGTTGGGAAAATATTGTTTTTATATGGCTGGTAAATGCCAGTGATCTGTATCTTAAGGAGCACCCCCTCGGTAGGAGTTCTTTTCACATTTCTTACTGTTTGTGTAAGTTTCTCTATTATGCTCTGTTGCCCAGGGAAGGGAAAAAAGTGAGAGGAAACCAAGAACAATCCTGGAATTGTAAGCAAAGACCTAGCTCTCTATCAAGCAGAAATTCCGCCTGCAGATTTTATAACAAAAGCGGTCCTGTAGGTTTGTGAATAAGGGATTGAAATGCGATTATTGTCCATTATAATCGAAACAACTGTCCTGTAAAACATTACTTTAACTTTCTAGAAGTTTGCTGATTTTTAACTAAAATATTGAAGGGATCAAAGAGGTAACAACAGCAACCCATTAAAAAAATGCAAAATAGGCTCAGTAATAATTGCTCTCTTATGCAGAATAAAGGATACAGCCTTCTATAGTAAGGAAATTATTAATTTATTATTATACCAGTACTGGATTTTGGCTACTATATTCCAAATAAGAAGTAATCCAAAGAGGATTCTCCCTTTTTCGCTATCAAGAAAGCAGCTTATTCAATCTTAAAGAGGTTATCCAAACGGATGCATTAGAAAATTGGTGAACAGAAGCAAAATTGCAAATAATTGCAAGCTACCAAAGGTGTTGCAGTAGGGCATGCTGGCGAGCTCTTTATGTATGATTGGTGAAACAAGCTGTGTTTGGAAGTGAATGAACAAGAGACTGTTCAAGTGAACAGAAAACCCAGATCTCTGCAGAAAATGAACTGGTAGGATTCAAAGCAGGAGAAAGATGCACAGAAGACGACAAGATGATGCTAATTCAGGGAAGCATCTAAGCCTCTTTTTAAATCCATCTCTATACAGGAAAGCACATAAGCATGCACTTCAGTTTCACTGATGAAGGCCATGTCTCCACTACCACTTATGTCCACAAAACTTATGATCGCTCAGTGGGAGTGAAAAGGAAAAAAAACAACACCACACACACCCCTGAGCAACACAAGTTTCACCTGCATAAGTGATAGTGTGCACAGCTCTAAGTCAGGGAGAAGAGATTCTCTCGCCGACATAGCTACTACCATTGCTCGTTGGTTCAATTATGTCGACAGGAGAGCACTCTCTCATCAGCAAAGAGCAGCTACACAAGAGATCTTACAGCGGCGCAGCTGCATCAGTACAGCTCTGCCGATTTAATATCTCACGTGTTGACATAGCCTTAAGTTCATGCTTAACTCTAAGCTGCCTAAATTTGTGTCCACGGGGTAGTGAGGAGAAGACAGAAAAACTACACAAGTTCTAGATTTTGTAGCAATTTAGAGACATTCAACAGCAGAGATAAGAATATTTATCAGGAAATTATAATGAGAAATTAGTTCTGCCACACTTATTCCTCAAGTATAGCTGTATTGAGTTTCACTCCTTATTCTCCCTCTCCCATGCTGATGGCCATCTATAGACGCGAAATTGTCCTGAATAAAAAAAAAATACGGTAACCTTTTAAAAGCCTTTAAGTTACTGGTACTGTCTCCTCGTCTGCCCCTGTCCACGTGATATGCTCTTGTTATCTGTATGGTGATGGTACCTTGGAGTCCCAGTCATTGGCCACGCCCTATCGTGCTAACTGCTGTAGAAACATATCCAAAAAACAATCCTTGCAACGAACAGCTTACAATCTAAGTATCTGGAGTTTTGGTAAATTAACCCAAAATTAATTAATTTAAATTAATGGTAATAAGACTCTATTACTATGCTATTGGGACTTTCATAGACCTGGGGCCTAATCGTCTGAGGTCACTGACGGCCGACAATTAAGCCCCTGAAAGTTACTCGCTTCCATTCCTACTGTGTGAAATGGTTTAACCCTTTCCCAAAAACTGTTATGCAAATACTTATTTTAAAGTTGAGATAATCACTACTAATGTGCCCACTGAACATTTGAGCCTTACAGTAAATAGTTTCATGATGGTCTCTTTCTATATTCTGTTCTCACTGGGCTACTGTAGTTCTCATTAGTGTTACCTTACCAAATATATTTTTTAAAAAATTATGAAATGGCTTGTATTATATGCTAGCATCCAGCTGTCCATCCCACTAAGTTTCTTTCAAGAATTAGTGAAGTTCAGGAGGAAGGGAGGGAAACATAATTGCAATATGAAAAGAACTAAGAAAAGGTCAGGCCCCTTATAGATCAATGAATAGAACACAGAAGGCAACTCTTTTATACCTTTCAATAGATGTAGTAAACTGCTCTTTGATGGGACTTTTGCTGGTTGCCAAGCATTTTAAATGTTGTAGTGAGAACATGTTATTAAAAGGGGATTTAATATTCAGCAACTGCAATGGCTTATTCCACAGCAGCCTCACAGTTCCTGGCCTGTGAAGTATGCATAATCTTAAGCAATTACATGCAAAAGGCGGCTTGTTCTCAAAATTGTGTAAGTTCATAGCATGAATCACATGTGCAGCTTGTTCTACATACATGCTCAGATCACTGCACCTTAAAATTGAGAGGCTACATTTTTTTATATCAGAGAGGACTAAACCCCAAAAAAGAAGCTACTTAATTTAAAAAAAAATAAAATAAAAATAAATAAATAAATAAATAAAAAAGGAAAAAAGCTCCTATCATCATTGGACAGCACTGCTAGCTATGCCATGGTTAAAACTATTATTCTTCAGTTAACGTGGGATTTACATTTCTTTATTAGGCATAATATATATAATGATCTGAACAAAAAAATCACACCACTAATACTTAGGGTACAGAATAAATTTTTGAGAAAGTCTGAAATGAATCTATCCCATAGTTTAACTGTCTGGAAATGTCTATTAAAATTTTGATCTAGTGTCTATTTTATTTCTGGCTTATAAATGACTTAACAGTCTGAACTACTCAGAGTTCAAAGCAGGGGCAGCTAAACAAAATATATTAAAAATACACAAAAAATTAGCAGCAATATCCCTGCTTAATGTTTCTGTTACAGTCATGAAAACCACATTCAAAAATATTAGCTGAATGTCAACATGAAATATTTTTCACAACAAAGCAGTGGTGTGTAACAAACTAAGATGCGAGCTTTCTGGCAAAGAGGGTCAGGTGGTGGCAGAAGTGTTATGGAAGTGCATGGCCAGTAGAGCCAGGTAGAAAGTGGAATTTGGCACGTACCCAGATGACATACCCTAAGATAGGCAAGACCAGAGTTGTTGTTCTACTCCTACACACATCAGAGAGGAGAGCATGACACCATACTTTTCTCTACACAACCTCCAAGGAGCTTAGTGCAAAGTATTTTCCACCCCAGCCTGCATTATGCTTTCAGGGCTCCATTTCTTTCATACGGACACAAAAATTAGAGTTCAGGCTGCTTAACTCTTCCACAAAAAGTAAAGCCATTGTTACCATTAAAAAAAATTAAGCATAAAAAAACCTAACTGGAAATAATGAAATTGCTTACATACATTTTATTTCCCGTTCTCACACATCTGGTTTAAAGATAATATTAACATCTGAGAAGTCACCTTATATGTTACAGTCACCTTAACGCTGACATATACACTTATGAACTCTTTCAGCACTTGACATAGTTATAAGAAGAATATAATTAGTGATGCATATGTTGAAAGAGTTCCTAAGTATGTATAGTAGGGTCATAACTAAGGTAACATGTAAGGTGAATTTTCATGTCATAGTCAAGTGCATGTATAAAGCATTGGGGTAATAATGGATGTGTATGTAAATTATCTTAACTAGTTACACTGTGTCCTTCTAACTTCCCCTAGACCATGCTGAACCAGCTCCCTTTCCCTCTCATCTGTTGCATCTACCTTTGACTAGTTGATATCTGCAAAGTTTTTTAAGCCAAGACAAGGTTATTAGAACGTTTAAGTAAATAACTACCACCAATAATCTGCAGCTTTCTTTCTTTCTTTAGTTATTAATGGTTATGCGCTAGTTGTGCATTTTGTATGTGGGCTATATTTACTTCAGCAACCTTATTAGATCTTGGTTTGTGAAAATCTTTCACTGCACACAGCAGAGCAATTTCCTTCCACACAAGTGACAAGCAAGGAAGTGTTCCTGGAAAGCAAAAGTATTATTGAAAGACTCATGCGTGACTACTCGTGAATAAAATACAATTTTGAACCCCCACACGATAGCTACCAAAGGCCCAGTTTTGCCTTCATTCCATCTACAATCTAATTCCTGCACTTGGATCTCCCCATTCCTCTCCTTGGCCACTGAGGGACTTCCCTTCCTTTAAAGGACACTGCCTATGACGCCATTCACTGATAATTAGGCAACTAAAGGATCTATAGTAGAGGAGGGACAAGGACACTTTGCTTTCATTTTGCAAAAGCAAACTCCAAGGTGATTCAGTTCCAGGTTCCATTTTCTCTAACAAGCCATGGTACCACAAAGACAAGGTCAGGGCACAGGTTTTACAATGGGCTGTGATTTAGGCCTATCAGTTTTCAAGAGCTGATCTGCCTGAAAGTTCAGCTTACATCCAATGTTTGTCTGGACTGGTGTGTCTGTGTGTAATTCAAATTTTAAATGTATGGAAAGAAACTGCATCTTTCCATTCAGCCTGCACAGCACCAAATACAGCCTCACACACCCTATAAATAGAATACTGAGATTCTGATCACTCTGCATACAGTGTGTCCCGGAGTTACTTGAAATAACTTGCCCATTCACATTTGCTCTCGATTTATTTCCTAGGGGAACGTTCAATAACTGGCAGCTGCAACTGTAGTTATGCAAGAAGGTATCTGCAAGTCTACTGAGACCTGCAGATGACTCTCTAGTGCTAAAAGCAACAAAGTGGACATTAAGCCACGTGCCTGCCTGCCTGTAACACTCCCGCCCTCCTTGAACTCTGCTTCTCTGACTGTCAGCAACATTTGATTGAGTTGCAACTCCTGCTATTCCAGCAGTCTGCTACAGGATACAGTGGGGCAGAGGCAGAGAGCTGGAGCCAAAGAGCTGACCTCTTGCTGTGAGCTTGCTGTAGATCTGGGAGTTTACTTCCTTGTCGCGTGTGTAACAACGGATCTCCTCCACTGCCTCGCGAATGATGGTAACTGCAAGCACAAAACCCTAAAGGGGGGGAGGAGAAAAAAACTAAATGGGTAAGAGGCCAGAAAACATCATCTGTCTCAGATCTGTGTAATGCACGATACTGACCAATGCCCATGCCTATGTTCAATGTTTTAGTCTTATTTTCCTGACTTCTTATAGCTTATTATTATGATAAGTGTTATACAGAACCCTGGTAGCAAGATAACAATACACTCACATTTTTAAAATATCATTTTATTTATAGGCTTTCTGTGCTGCTTGCCAGGCACATCACAAACAATTTACCCTCGCAACACCCTTGTAAGGTAGGGAAGTTTTATTTCCATTTTACAGATGGGAACCGAGGCATTCAGGTGCATAACCTGGTCTACATCTAAAATTTAGGTCAACCTAGTTACGTCACTCAGGGCTTTGAAAAATTTCTCACACTGCATGACGTAGTTAGGTTGACCTAACTCCCACTGCAGACACAGCCAGACTGATGGAAGAATCCTTCCATTGATCTAGTTACTGCCTTTTGGAGAGATGAATTACCTACATTGATGAAAAAACCCTTTCTGCTGATGTAGGAAGCATCTGTACTATGTGTCTACAGAAGAAAAGCTTCAGAGCTGTAGTCGTGCCACTCTAGCATAAATATGGGTTAACCCCCAATGAAATCAAAGGGAGTTAGATGCCTAAATACATTGAAGGGTCTGGGCTGCCATGGTTTGCCCCAGATCACAAAGGAAACCCACTGCATTGCCAAATCTCCCAAGATCTTGTCTTGTGCCTTAAGCACAAGACCATCCAAGATAGTTCATCTAATTTGATCCTACAAACATACAAGTGCCTAACTTTATTACCATGAGTAGTGCCTCAAAATTAATGTGACTATTCACAGTACTAAAGCATTGGCAGGATTGGGGCCTAGATCATTCTCTTCTATAGACATGAGCAACTATTTCAGTTTCTTACAGCATGGAGAACATACATACTTTTAGTATTACCAAACTCCAAAAATAAGCAGAGCTCAGACAAGGCAACTCCCTCTATGGGCTAGTATCACAAACTCATTTTATACTAGACATTATTCAGCTCTGATTCACTACACTGCTAAATCTGGCATGTCAATTAACAGAGCTGCGAGTGCTTTACACTTCATGTGAAAATTCATATTACAGAAACTTGTAATCAGGCAGCAGGGATCTTGTCAACCAATGCATCTGTTAGGTATTCAATCAAATTCCATTTTTTTTTTATTGTTTAAAAGCATGACAGTTGAAACATGCAATAAAAGACAAAACCACAGACAGATTTATAAATAATGCAGGAAAGGGTCTGATGAGTAAATAAACAAATGGGATAAGAATTTCCAATGTGGTTAATGAATTTTTGGGTGCCCAACTTAAGATATCTTTCAAGGGACTTGATTTTCAGAAAGTGCTGAGCGCCCACCCTTTGAAAATCAGACCCCTTCAAGACACCTCAAGTCAGGCACCCAAAAATTACTGATCACTTTGGAAAACCTTGGGCATACAGTGCTAACAATATTACTACCTGACACTGACAATAATTAACCTTTTCACATGTTCTCTCCCTCCTCCCCTTTTTTTTTTTTCTTCCAAACCAAGAAACTGTCTCTGGTTTACTGAAACTGAAGGAGAGCATTTTCTGCAATTAAACTCAGACACTCTTATAGGTTTGTTTTTTGTGCACACAGTCTCACCTAAAACATACAACACTGTAGTAAAATTGTGCAGTGTCTTAACTACAGTTCATGTGTATCAGTGCAGAACCACAGGACACATTAGCAGGAAAAAATTGACATTAGCTTTGAAATGCAGACAGTATTGCATGCATTTGCATTATTTAAAGGGGGTATTTTCAAAGGGACCTAACTCAAGCTCCTTTGAAAGTTTCAGCTTGAAAACTTTCCTGTTTATTAGACTGCAGGAGGCTTAATTAAGATATTTTAAATCATGTTTAAGCCCCCCCACCCCCGCCCTCTTTTCAAGGACACTTGAGTATTTAGCAAATAATACACTTTGGTATCTATTCTAATAATAGATGATAATGATCCTAATAATTCCACAAATTATACACAGTGCCAATTAATATTAATGGCAACTTTCTGCCTGTACAATAGAGAACAACTGGTCAAAAAATGCTAATTTTTATAAGAATTTTCTTTTAAAGTTTTCAAAATTTCCTGCATAAACTTCTACTTTTCTATGACAAAACCCCAATATACTGAAAATTTTGAGTCTCCATTGTGTGACCACCATTAAAATGTTCCCAATATATTTTTCGCCAAAATGAAAATAAAAGCCATTTTTCACAAAAAAACCCAAACGTTTTGACAAAAAAAATAATCTTACCAGCTTTGCTGTGGAGAAAAGAGAGTTGGTCAAATATACAAACTACTGAGATAGTCTCTCATTGCCTTCCATACATAATGCCCATTAATATTAACAGGAATTATATTCTTACATCAAGAGAGAATACATCCTTAAGGCAGTGTTTCTCAAACTGGGGTCGCCACTTGTGTAGGGAAAGCCCCTGGTGGGCTGGCCAGTTTGTTTACCTGCCCTGTCTGAAGGTCCAGCCGATCACGGCTCCCACTGGCCATGGTTCACTGCTCCAGGCCAATGAGAGCTGCTGGAAGTGATGCGGGCCGAGGGACTTACTGGCCGCCCCTTCCAGAAGCCCCCATTGGCTTGCAGCAGCGAACCGCAGCCAGTGGGAGCCGTGATAGGCTGGACCTGCGGACGGGGCAGGTAAGCTAATCGGCCCGGCCCACCAGCGCCTTTTCCTATACAAGTGGCAACCCCAGTTTGAGAAACACTGCCTTAAGGCTTGGAATTGCTTTAATAATGTAAACATGGCATAGAACAGATTCATATTACAGAAGCCAGGAAGTCAATAATATACAAGTTGATCTTTTGATAGAAGCATTTCATTCCAAAAGGGCTAGGGTCAGTACATTTCACTTTGGGCCACTCAAAGATTTGTCTGTTGGGTAATTGACAAGGAAAAAAAGACAAGGCTTCTCTGTCACTTAATGATTTCAGAAACTCCCAGGATCTTTCAGACAAAAAAGAAAAACAATCTGTGTTGATTATTTTTAGCTTGCTTTGCAGATCAGTAATCTAAAGAGTTTGGGTAGCTGAATTTCAAATAATCATCCAAAAATATTCCCACATGTGCTGCCTTACTATGCCATCATGTATGTCATTCTATACCAAAACACTTGTATCAGCAGTCAGTAATGAACAAAGACCTTTCTTATACTACTCTCTGGCAGCTCATATGCTGAATCCTAATTGCTCATCTAGCCTAGACAAAACACAATTGCTTATAGGATTTTATAAAAAAAAATTGTTGGAGAATGGGGGGTGGAAAATGGGGGGCTTGTTCAAACTAGTTTGTGACACACTCACGTTTCCTAAACAGGACAAATACAGTAACTTTGTTATGACATATGCCAAAACATGAATTTGATCAGACACAGGGCTGACTACCAGCAGAGTTTTAGTTAGCAACTTCATTATATTCTTTACTTCTGGGGTATCAGTTTGCTTTTGCAAACAGGATTATCAGATTGAGGTAAATTAATGGAAATCATTTTTCCCAATTCAGCTGAAAATGGGGAGAATGTTTTACTATCACTACTCCAGGAACTTTACCACCAGTGATTTCCAAAGAGCAGCCGAAAAGTGTCCTCTTCAAAATCATTGTGGATTTGTGGTTATTTTAAATATGTTTTTGCTTCCTATATTAAAAGTAACAAGCTACACCCAAGGATTTCTAAAACCTGTTGGAAGATCCAGATAACCACAGTTCATTTGCAGCCCTGCTGAGTGAAGACAGATGGCAGCACAGGTTTGATGCAAGTGTTTTCTGCCATTTGTTTATCAAAGCTGAATTGTTAACGTACTTAAAATACTATGCAGAAAACATACGATATTTCTTGGTGATTAACTACTAGCTGACCTCATGTGCAAGAGAGGGATGTAAACCCGCAAGAGGCTGCTCACTGGAAGTGGAAGGGAAAAAAGTATAGAGCTGCACAGATTTTTAAGTGGCTGTTGTAGCTTCAATTGGCTTGTGCAGAGCATTCCTATGTGCATTGGCCATGTAGTTTAAATTATCTTATCATTCCATTCAATCACTCCTTATTGTGCCTTTTTAACTCTTCTCCCCACCCTTCGCCCTCCCAAAAAATCAGTGTTGTGTCCTTATTTTTTTTAAGATCACCATCCCCTTTTATCTGGTCTGCTCCTAAACACTTATTTCTATTGCCCCAGATGTCAAGAATTATAACATTCAAAAACCAGTCGGAGAACACTTCAACCTCCCTGGTCACTCAATTACAGACCTCAAAGTCACAATACTGCAACAAAAAAACTTCAAACACAGACTCCAATGAGAAACTACAGAATTGGAATTAATTTGCAAACTGGACACCATTAAATTAGGCTTGAATAAAGACTGGGAGTGGATGGGTCATTAGACAAAGTAAACACTATTTCCCCATGCTAATTTTTCTCCTACTGTTACTCACGCCTTCTTGTCAACTGTTGGAAATGGGCCATCCTGATTATCACTACAGAAGTGTTTTTTTTAATCTCCTGCTGATAATAGCCCACCTTAATTGATTACTCATGTTATAGTCGGTATGGCAACACCCATTTTTTCATGTTCTCTGGGTGTATATATCTTCCTACTGTATTTTCCACGGCATGCATCCGATGAAGTGGGTTTTAGCCCACAAAAGCTTATGCTCAAAAACATCTATTAATCTCTCAGGTGCCACAGTACTCCTCATTCTTTCTACAGTCAATGGAGTCAAGGATGTCAGCTATAAAACCCAATGTCCAGAGTTTTAGAATTAAATGCACATCTTACTGGAGATCTGATATGCATATCTGTCATGACTGCCCAGGCATGCATATGTACATATACCTGCAAATGCACACAACTCTGAAAACAGGGACCTAAATGTTAAAAAAGTCATCTCCTGACACCTTACCATCCTGACTTCCACTGGAAAAAGAAGCATGGCAAGGTTCCTCTGAGCAACTCCCAGCAGAAAGGGAGCTTGGTTCATATGCACACCAAGAGGTAAGAGACAGGCAGAAAAGAGCTATATAGAAAACATTTGAGAACTCTGTAATAAGGAAGTTATTCAACTCTTCCTGAAGATTTGAAATTGAAATAAAGCCACATGGAGCCCTCGTGGATGGACCAATTTACTCTAGAGATCTGCCTAACAACTTTAACGAGAGACGGGAGAACCCATCTCAAATAGTCAGCTAGCATCTCTTCCCAAAGGCTATAGTGAACTTGGCTTTCTGACTTCTTCCAACTTCAGGGGAAATATATGGTTGCAAAACAACAGATCAGTATGTGTGTATATTGGAGGTGCAGAGGTTTCAGACAGAAGTATCTATGCTCTGAGCAAATTTGAATAAATAAAACGTAAAAATATATATTTTAAGCAACTAAAATATGCTATTTTAAAATCAGCACGTTGACCCATCCAAAGGCTATAAATCAAACTGTTTGGCGGGACTGCATGATTTGCCTTCATTGCACACACGGTCATTCATTAAGGTCACTTTTGAAAACTGCCCTTTGGCCCTTTGCTTCACCTGACAAGCTTTTCTGAAATCCTGCTGATTTGCAGCCCTCTTCTGGAATGCTGTGCCAAAGCAAAATGCTCTGACACAAACCCTCCATCTTCACCTTTAACTTTCTAATAACTTAGCAGCTGTGACCAATACTTACAGTGGCCAGGAAGATGTTTACTTTGCTCGTCATTTATTCTCTCACTTTTTCTGAGTATAGAAGTGGGCCACTTGCCCCAGTGGTGAGTATGCCTAGTAGCAGTTGTGTAAGAGGCAAAGAATTATGCCCCTATTAACTCAGATGAAGAGGGTATAAGTAGCAGAGTCCTATCATACCTTTATGAAATTAATTTAAAAGAGAGAATAAACATCTACACTCAGACCATTTAGAGAGCAGACTTCCTAAAAATAAGCTGCCAAAAAATCATGTGAGACACAGAATTACTTAGATCGGAGAGATAAGACAACAAAGGACATTTTGTATTCAAACACTGAAACTTTCTTGAATAAACAAACCGTAGATTACCTACCAAGGGAACCCAATACGTGTAAAGTGCACCAAGCCTCATTTCAGGGACAAATTGAGAGCAGGCCAGAAGTAAGAAGTAAAGATTAAAAAAGTATTTGAACTGGTTAAACAGCACCTACAAAAAAAAGGAGGAGGGGAGAGGTTAATGGCGATCTCAAAGTTATGCATATTGAACTAGTGATAAGAGACATTCACTTCTGCTAGCTCCTAAATCCTAAATAATGATAGCAAAGTAGTGCTGGAAATAGTTTCCAAAAGGTCATCTTAGTGAATATAACAACATGCACACAAATGTAGTTGTGCTGTACAACAGATTCTGCAGTAGTTAGTTTTTAATACATACATATGATTTTACCTTTAAACTTTTGACAAATACCACTCAGAAAACTGACAGCAACTGTAAATAGTGGATGTCTAACCAACATGATGTTTTGCCTACAAAAATATTCTAAATATATATTTAAAACAAATGCAGTTTCAACTTGAACTGTTTTGAGAATAGCTCCACTAACTCTTGCATATTGAACCACCACTAGTCAGAACTCTGCTTCATCAAGGAGTGGTTTTCCTTTTAAACTGATGACAGAACATGACAATGTGAGCTGAAAGAAAAGAGCATACGTGATCTGGCCATGCATCGTGATGGCTCTGTGGCCAGAGGGTAGCCTGTGGATGCAACACAGAAGAGATGCTGATAGGGAGGAGGGCCATCTGCTCTGTTGCCATTGTCAGGGAGTAGTTGGAGCCAGCAAGAAGCAGTGCCAGTCAGCAAGGAAGAGTGTACCACAGCAAACTACAGCCAGCAGGTGAGCAAAAATAGATATCCAAAAATTGCCCCAATCAGCGTCTCACTTGCCATGTGTCTCTCCCAAAATAAAGTGCTCCATCCGCAGAATAGCCTCAATAGATTCAGCGCCTCAGTGATTTTTTCAGGTGATCCTCTTATTTATAGAGGTGAAATCATCCAATCAGAGAAGAGAAAACATACCAGGTGAATTAGGTGCCTAATCATGCAAACCAGTATCAAATATTCAAAGGAGCACTTGCTGCAAAAATCCATATGCCCAAGCACATTCATAAGAACTCTTCATTGAAGAACTATGAATAAACAGATCTGAGAAAAGCATAACATGAGGGTGAGAGTGGAGGTGGTCAAATCTGATGAACAGGTTGTCTGACCAGCTCATCAGGTGCTACACTGAGATAACTTATCCATAGCCCAAAAGAAATAAACCTGCCAGGTAACCCATTAAGGATCATTTGCAATCTGATCAGTTGTATCCCAGCACCAGGAGAAGTTTCTCAACGAGCTTGCTTAAGAGACACATGTTGGACACTAGGCATTAGTCTAAAGCAGGGGTAACCTGTGGCACATGAACTGATTTTCAGCAGCACTCACAGTGCCCGGGTCCTGGCCACCGGTCCAGGGGGCTCTGCATTTTAATTTAATTTTAAATGAAGCTTCTTAAACATTTTAAAAACCTTATTTACTTTACATACAACAATAGTTTCGTTATATATTATAGACTTATAGAAAGAGACCTTCTAAAAACGTTAAAATGTGTTACTGGAACGTGAAACCTTAAATTAAAATGAATAAATGAAGACTCGGCATACCGCTTCTAAAAGGTTGCCAACCCCTGGTTTAAAGTCACCAGAGCATGTCTGCTCTGCTTGTGAATTTTGGAAAGAAACCCTTAATAGGCTGCCATAGAACTGATTGACTATGTGGGCCTGTGTGACTCAGTGGACCAAGAACCCCATGTAACAGTATAGATGTGCTCTGGCTGCCATTCCAGCCCATGAGCTTCAAAAGTATTGGCATAAGGGCTGCAATGAAATCCATCCATGTGACAGGGGCAGATTCCATTCATCCCCTCCCTTAAACCCCATAAACTTTGGGCCAGAGTGAATTTCACTCATAGAGACAGCAATATGAGATTTGTATGGCATCTATTCTACAACCATAGAAACTATTAGTTAATTTTACGTTCAACAAAAGGTGACGTTTAGGCAGTGCTGTGACTAGGTATTTTAGTGCCAGGCGTGAGCAAGCATATTTGCGTCCCCTATCATTCCCTCCCGCCCACCCCATTTTTCTGCCCTGATGGCTTTGCACCCTGGGCTGCTACCCTGCTCTGGTTACAGCCCTGAGTTTAGACAAGGTGTATTAAGCATATTCCTAACCACTTTATAGGAACAGAATATTAGCTCTTTCCTCTGACTTAAGGTTCAGCATTCACTATGTTGTAAAAATCACTGAAAATGAGGAAGGTGTTAGGGGTACGAAGATATGAAGTTTCATGGGCATACATACCCCAGGAAGAAATGTAAAGAAGTTGTATTTCTGATTGTTGATCACATTGCGAGGGTATCTCTGGTCCCGTTTTTCTGGATGGCCAAGCCAAACCGTACGAGGCCTTGGGTCTCTTCTTCCGCAGCATCTCATACACTCGCAACACCTATTGGAAGGACATATTTAATTTATGAAGTAGTCTCCATTTTAACCCCCTCCATGATCCAGCCTACGTTCCCTGCCTTCCCTTAACAAAACAACTCACATTTCTTCCACAAAGCTTCTTAAACACAGACTCTCCCCCCATATCGTCCCCCAGCAAAAGTACTAAATAAACCCACATAAAAACTACAGATGCATACTGAGCATCACTGCTTGTTCAAATCACTTGCCATCTTCTATCCATTCACCATGGATTTTGATTGTAAGCTCCATGAGGCTGAACCCTGGACTCTTTATTGGTCTGCAAAGTACCTAGCACACTTGAGGCACTATAGGCCTGAGCCAAAACCCATTAATGAAAAGATTTCCCTGGGCTATGGATAAGGCCCTATATAAATCATATTACTGTTATGATATACAGCATTTTTATGGTGTTTTATATGTTTAAAGCACTGCATAGACATTAATAGTTAATCCTCATTAACATTCCTGAAGGGTATGTGGGTAATGCGTTATTATTCCCTTTTTAGATGTGAGGAAACAAACATTGAGAGATAACGTGACTTGCCCAAGTCCACACACTGAGTTAGCTCATCTCTTCCAAGATTAGATTGTAAAGATCGGAGAAATTCTAATTTGAGATTCATTTTCTCCTATCATTCCCGGACTGGAGTCTCATATTACCATGAAAAAATCACAGGCTGGTGCAGCCTTAGATATAAGGAACTCACATAGCAAAGAAGGATTCTGATTCTGTTTGGACCTTTTCTGTCAAAACAAGTTTCTGGAACTAAGGAAACGTGGGGTAGCCGGGACTCTCTCTGCATTGCTCCAACTGCAGGATCTAGGCCCGAGTGGCACAAAACTGCCCTGACTATATTTTGCTAAAAGAGTTATTGCTTTTCATTGTATTACTTCATGGGTGCTGTGTGAAGATCCACATGAAGAAAAGGGGAAGTGAACTGACTATAGAAAAGTAAATATCCAAGATGTTAAATGTCCAAAGCAAACAAACTGAAAAAAGATGCAGACTTTTTCCCTTCCCTGCAACCCTTTTAAGTGATAGTAACTTTAGCTGATACTTTTAACAATAGAGGGTACAAAATATCCAAACAAATATGAATTTTATTTGTCCCTTTAATGTCTGTCACAACACAATATTTGGCAAAAAAACAAATGTATGGAGTATTAATATTTTTATTTCTTCCAAAACATTCACAAAAGAAACCCATCAAAATTGGAAGCCCGTCATGTTTTGATTTTCTACCCAGATGGCATTCTCCTTTCCAGTGGCACCAACTTTCTAATCTGCCCGGGGGTTGCTCAACTCCCAGCTCTGCCCCAGGCCTGGTCTCCACTCCACACCTTCCCCCAAGTCCCCACCTGCCTCTTCCCACACCTGCCTCTCCTCTTCCCACCCCCTCCCCCAGCACACCCGGCCTCACTCTTCTCCCCTCCCCACCCCCAGTGCCTCCTGTACACCATGGAACAGCCGATTGCAGTGGGCGTGAGGCGCTGGGAGGGGAAAGGAGGTGGCTTCCGGTGGGTGCTCAGCACCCACCATTTTTTTCCTGTGGGTGCTCCAGCCCTGGAACACCCAGAGTCCGCACCTATGCTCCTCCCATCACCAACTTTAAATTTTAGCTAAAATAAACAAGAAATAAACATTTCCAGCTGTAGTCCATTAATCTTCTCTTCTCCCTTTTCTGGAGCTAACATTAAGACTAGGTGACATTTCTCCTGTCCTTTAGCAGAAGCCACAGAGAAATCCTGAAAGCCACAAATTTCAGCATAATGTGTTTAAAACTGATACTGTGACTATAGGACACCCTCTACTGTAATGTAGATGTATTTGAAGTATTGACTATAAAATACTAGCCATGCTACAGTATATGGGGATGTTTCTATATCACCTACTTGCAAAACATGAGTATCTGCAATTTTGGCCCTATCATGAATAATAAAAAGACCACGGCCTGATCTTGCTATAGCTGAAATCAACTAAATCTAATGAGATACATTTGCCAGAATCAGAAAATGGAATGCATGTCATCTTTCGGATTTATACTGTACACAAGTTAAATCTCCTTCAAAGTATGTTAGGACATCAACTTCCAGAAATCTATATTCTTGGCTTTTGAAAGTAATTAGTGTCACCAACTCTTCTGATATTTGATGTTTTCTCTCAAAGCCACAAGATTCCCAAGAGGTCAGATTACATCTTTCTTTTTTTCCTTTCTTTTAGCCCTGCTTGTGGCAGACTAAAGACAGAAAATGTGACCTGAGTGTTCCCTGAAGGCTCAGAAACCTGAAGGAAAATAAAAAGAACCCCCAAATCATTCCTTTTAAAACCCTCTTGATTTTCAGACACTGATGATTCTGGGAGCCTGATGTGATTTTTAAATCTTTAGAGTTGGCGAATTGAGCGAGTTTTCTTCCACATGGATAGCTGAAACTGCTCAAGACCTCCATCTTTCATGGTTATTTGTAGACTGGGCATGTTATTCTGAACAACTGGTAGCTGCCACACCCTACAGTTTAAACATGGAGTGGAATTCGGCCTCTCTGTCCTCTTTACAATCCTCACAAAAAGCTCCTGTAGAGGCACGGTGCTGGCAGCACAGGTCAATGTCTGCTATTGCAGCTGTAATTTCAGAAAATAAATTTCACTATCTATTGCCCAAAAATGGTTTCAGGCAGTTGAAATCCACATTTGTATAAAACTTCATCTTACTCCCACAGAATGTGAACAATATCAGCTTGTACTTTGTCACTGTGTCACAATCAACAGGTGTGACATCATTGAGCAGCACACACCCTAAGACACATATTTGCTGAATTACTAAAGTGAATCCCATCCAGAATGGGAGGGTTACTCACATTCTGCTAAGAAAAAGCAATGGCTTAAACACTGGAGCCCGCAGTGTTTATGCTCAATTAAATCTATGCACCTTTTGCATATGATTCCTGACCAGGCTCTAAACTTGTACAGTTCCCTCTGTCTCCAGCTCCATAATGAACACAGAACAATTCTGTCACTCTCCTGCTGATTTGGTGGTCATCTGGAATTCCATACTCATCCTGCAGAATTTGCTCTCCCAGTCTCCTCCCCTGCAAATAATTATGACATCTTTTTAAACCTATAATAGGAATGATCCATTGCATGTCCCATCAGTCCAAGGCAGGCTGCACCCTATCCCAAGCCTGGCTCTGTTTGGATCAGCAGTGTCATTAAAACATCCAATGCAACACAGCAATCCTCATTCCATTATCCACAAGTCAGTTACAATCATTTGGCACTTCTCCTGACACAACCTGATGTGCATTATACTGCTTTGATCCCAGTTATTATAGCTAGCAAAAAAATCGGGTCCCAAATACAAAGGCCCTAATACACAGGAGAAATGGAAGAAAACGAGAACAAATAGATGAACATAAAAATGGCTTTACTGGGTCAGACCAATGGTCCATCTATCCCAGTATCCTGTCTTTCAACTGTGGCCAGCACCAGATGTTTCAGAGGGAATTAACAAAAGAAGGCAATTATTGAGTGATCCATTCCTGTCGTTCAGACCCAGCTTCTGGCAGTTGGAAGTTTAGGGACACCCAAAGCATGAGGTTGCATCCCTGGCCATCTTGGCTAATAGTCACTGAAGGACCTATTCACTGTGAACTTATCTAATTCTTTTCTGAAGCCCAGTTATACTTTTGGCCTTCACAACATCCTATGGCAATGAGTTCCACAGGTTGACTGTGCGCTGTGTGAAGAAGTACTTCCTTATGTTTGTTTTAAAGCTGCTGCCTATTCATTTCATTGGGTGACCCCTGGTTCATGTGTTATGTGAAGGGGTAAACACAACTCCCTATTCACCTTCACCACAACATTCATAATTTTACAGACTTCTGTCATACCCTCCTTACTCGTCTCTTTTCTAAACTGAGAAGTCCCAGTCTTTTTAATTTCTCCTCACATGTTATTTCTGTATCTGCTAGAAGATACAGCAATTTCCCATTCTCCTTTGTCCTTACAAAAGGACATACTTGGAAACAATCTCTCGCTTTTTCAAAATGGCAGTGCTGTTGCCTTCCAAGTCAGCAAAGGTTGTTTTTCCTCAAGTTTCCTCCTGTCACTGCTTGAAATAAGAGCTAATCTTTTTTCCCCTTCTTATAGCAAAAGGATTTGTATTAGATTTCATTGACATTTGAAATGCAGCGCAGTATCAGATGCAAGCTTACAACAGAAAGCCTTGGAGATCAGATAGAAATGCATATCCGATTCACTACATTAGATAACAATATAAAGATGTCCGCCTTAAATTATAACAGTCATCTGCTCAAACAATTTGGGTAACTGTGTATCTGACTGATCAGAAATAAAGCAAGTAAATTTCCATTTAAGGAAGTAGTCAATGCTTTCCGCAGGTAAACTCTCTATATACATATTGCAGAACAGGAAACAGCATGGTGAATAGAGCACATCATACACTGCTACAAAGGTGGTTTTATACAAAAAAGTATTAGCTTTCATGCATTCCACCCCCCCCATCTGCAAATAAACACAGAAAAAAAAAATCTAATCTGCTAAGAAAATGCTTTCAGAATCCAAAAAGCTCGAAAATCTAGTTGGTTTACAGAAGCTAGCAAGGAAAAGGTAGTCTAACAAAGTATTTCATTGACATCTAAATAGATTAAACTTTTATAAGAGGCATTTTCTCACTCTCTTTAGACCAGTGCAAAATGATTTCCCACATAATCAGATCACTATTCTGATGTGATTGCATTTCACTAAGAAGCAGTAAGTGAAACATCAGAAAGATAATTTGTGTGTGTTGTGGTATAGCCTACGGGCATCAATAAGCTCAGAGCCCCATTGTGCTAGGTGCTGTACAAACATACAGTGACAGTCCCTACCCCAAAGAGCTTACAATCTCAAAAGAAAAAAAATAATAAAAATGATCACTATAACTATAAAGTTTTGCAAAAACCTCCATACTGAGAAAGCATAGAATCAAACAAAAATCTTGTCTCATACTACACAGTACTGCAGAGTACACTAGTACTGCTCCTAAAGGTGAAAGACTTATAGCTTCTCTCTATAGAATTACAGGTGGTCATGATTAAAGAATAGTAGTTTTGGTAGAAGAGAAGGGTGAAATGCCTTCACCTAAAACACTGGATCCCAGCACTGGTTGTCACATTTCTGTAAAAACACACTACGTCTAAATTATGGGTTCATCACCTTTTTCAGCCTATAACAATATACAGGTCAGCTTTATCACAGCCTCACCAGTTAGCATCTGCTGCTCACCTGCAAACTATTTGTTCATTTACTAGAGGAAAATGTACGAGAATTCTGGAAAATTTAATAGAAATAAATACAGCTTGAAATGTTAGTAACTTGAGTGATTAAAGCAATGAACATATATCTCAACTTATTGGAATAAAATTATCTACAACATCTTTTAACCTTCAAGTATCTATGACGGTCTTTGATTTTTAATATGAGCTTTCATCCAGGTTATTTACATTTGATTACTTTTAGGAAGTGACACTGTGTGTTACTCTGTGTTTGTACAATGCCTAGCACATTTTTGACTGGTCTTTAGGTATCACCATAATAAATGTGATTCATAATAATTCAAAATCTATCCAATTTCAAAAGAGAGTTAAAAGTAGTTTCCGGTACCACCCTTGCATCTGAATCTCCCTGCTAATTTTTGCAGTTTGACAATCACACTTTCTTGTGTTTTAAAAGATTATCCCGTCTTCCACACCTCCTTTCTCTCTCCCCACCAACTGAAAGATAGACACAAAAAACTATGGGAAATTGACTATACAAGGCAAAACAATTAAACTGACCTCACAAAAATTGTGGTCAAGTTTACGAATTAAACTTAAAAATAGATTTTTTTTAAATCTAATTCCTTTCAATTATGGTTCTTATAGGTGTTGCTTGTAGACTTAGAAACAAATTCAGACAGTGCTGTGATTTAAGTCAATGTTTTTCCTTTAACCTATACTAGTGCTATTTAAGAAATACCGGTAAATTCATGAAAATGCTGGTGCTCAGAGAGGTGTCAAAAGGGAAATATATTATGAATAGGAGGATTGTTTTCTCAAATCTCAATGAGAGAAGAACATAAAGTTAGCCAAATTTACTCATTTTAACTGCTGTATTTCGAATGACCTTCAGGGTGAAGTTCTAAAATAGAGGAACATGCATTTACAGTGATCAGTTTATCCCCACAACCTGCTTCACGATGACAGATTCCCACTAATCACATATCTGAAACCAAAGTTACTTCTGCTTCTCTTTCAGGTTGAGCCTCTTTAGGTGACTTTACTGAAATAAAAGAAACAAAGAGCTACATATCTTTATAGTTACTTGAGGAGATACGGCTAAAAGGGGGACCAAATATTTTAACATAGATCTTCTAATATCTTCTTGGCTTATTATAATTCACCAACATGTTCCAAAGATTATTTAAAATGATGCAAAACTAACTTCTAAAACTTTAAAAGTATAAATAGAATCACTGATACATTTCTTCAGAAATACAACAGAAAATAACACATGAATGATGCTAAAATACAACAGTGGCTTGAACGTTCTTATAAAAGGGAGTGCTCTATGTTGGGATAAATATACACATTTTAAACAGCGCTCAGTTTCTTCAAATCACTATGAACTTATAAATTACTGAGTATATAGAACACCTAACAAGATTTTAGTAACAAGACAGATTTGACCATAGTTAAAGCTCAATATCCTGATCCAGCAAATCATTTAAGAATGTGAATTGTCTCATATATTTTAATATGGCAACTTAAGTGCTTAAAGTTAAGCACGGGCTTGAATGCTTTGCTGGATCAGGGCCAGACTAAAACTTAAGAAGTAGACCCTACCACTGTCAGCGCTACCAAAGGAAAAGAGGGTAAAGGACCATGATTTCACTAAAGGTGCTAAACTGAAAGTGAGAGCACATTTTGTAAACAAGTCTATCATCTCACATAATATCCTCACCACAAACGCGAGTGTTGCTATTAGAACAGTACTTCACTACAAATGCAAGTATTGAATAACAGTTAATTATGTTAACTTTTAATAATTCATTTGCAATTTCTGTAACTTCTAGCAAATGAAAGATCCCACAACTTCGTTACATACAGGGGAAAGAAAGTTCAACATGTATTTAAACTCTAGAAAAGAGACTTCTTGCTTATCTGGATTCTGAAAGTGATACATATAATATTGTCCAAGTAAAGAAGAATTATTGCTACTTACAATACATTTGATTTCCAACACATTTGCAGGGAATTTACAAGAGATTCCTTATTATGTTTTCTCTTCTATTTGAGAACATTTTTAAGTGGTCAAACATAGTCCTGGATATCTATTTATACGTTGTTTGTACTTTCCTATTATCTACAGAACCTTATAATAAAAAGGGCAGAGTCTGACCTATGCAGTTCTGTAACAAAGTCTTTTTATCCAATTTAAAGAAAGCAGTAACAAAACAAAAAACAGACATGTTACTCCAGTCGGCAATAATACAAATCCACAGGTTGCAGTTGATGGTTTAATGGACTAACCGGAAAAGTCAGTCAGCAAGTTTCAGAATCACATTACATCCAGCCTTCTCCAGAAAATGTAAAGTTAAACAAAGAAAGCATGTGGCAGGGTATTTCCACAGATAGGTTTAAAAATATAGCTAACGATGCCAGGAATACAAACTTTGACCTTTATCACCTGTATGTTCAAGACAATCCCTTAAAGAGCTTTTTGTAATGAAAGCTTATAGTCAAACCACTACAGCTGGAACTTAACACGCATCCACTTCCCTGACCTTGTTTTTTCCTGTTGTCCCACAAAACAACAAAGCAATCTGGACAATTTTGTTGACTAGGTAGAGAGCAGAAACCTACAAACCAAACTAAACATCCCCAGGAATGCTGAATGGCAACAGTTCATCTCCACACATCATTTATGCAGGTGCAGTATGTCCACCCATTTGACAAATTTGTAATGGAACTTATAGTAGAAAAGCAGATATTTCTGTGGTGTAGACTTTTATGGCCATTCCTAAAGGCAAATATTTAGCTTCTTAGGAAGATATCCAACTACATTTAACATTCTTTAAAGTCCTCACTGAAATCTTATATTTTGTTCACTGAAGATAAATTCTAAAACTCATTATTTCTGCTTTAACATCCTGCACTCACATATATGGGCTAGTCTTTTGCTAGGCATAATAATTATTAATGAACTGTTATAACAGCAGTTGGTGTTTTAGCAGATCGAGGCTAGGTCCGCGTCTTCAAGAGTTAATAATAAAATTTAGACAAATCACAGGATAACTGCTTAAGTGAAAGGAGGTGTGGAAAGATTGTTAGCGAGGAGCTCAACACAGAAAAACTACAGGAAGCCTCTTTAGTGTTTTCTTTCTTCCCCTTTGGAAACTGAATTATCTTAACCTCTCAAAATGCATTTGATGACGCTGATCAACTGGAACCAGGAACAATCTGTCATATTATTGAAAGTTTGCTCTTGACTTTTCCTTGTAGGTTATTGAGAAGTCAATCAAAAAGTCATCCCTTAAAGGTGGAGTTTTCAACTTTTTCCAGGATAAGTCATTTGTTTTCCTTAAAGAACTGTACATAGACCCTAAATACAAAACCTCAAACAGCTTGCATAATCAACCAATGCATGGTCATTTTTTTTAACAGGATTCGTGTTAGGGAAATAAATCTTTAAGAAAGTGATTGTGTAGGAGAGAGATGCAAGTTTACCAGGAAGACCAATGGATTTCTTTTCCTTGGGACAGGTTTTTGTTTGGTTTAGATGGTTTGTTGTTGTCTTTGTTTTCGGGGGGAGAGAAGGGAATGGCAATGCTGGACGAGGATGTTGGAAAATATTTTACTATTCCTGTGAAATCATTAATACATTCAAATTGCTTTTTTAAAACCAAGAAAACACTGGACACTTTTTGAATGGGTACCCACCTATTACACTACCCCTATCGTGGAGATGTAGTTAGGATTAGTTAACACATTTCAAAATTCAATAATCTAAGTATTATTCTAAGCTAGAATAACAAAATCAACATTTAAAGAGTCTTTCCACATAAATGAATCATCAACTGCTAAAGTTAGAAATATCTTGAGTGTTTCTACTTTTTTCAAATGGAACTAAAAACACTACCATTAGCTACTACTGTTATTTAAATTATATTATATTTTCTACTTTATACTCTATTCTACTAATATTGATGAACACCTGCAGTATCACAGTAGCAGTCATTGATGTATATAGTCATTACCTAAAAGCACTTTACTCCAAAATAAAAATTTTACTGATTTTTTCAATTACTTCCTTTTTTAAATAAGATACAAAAACATTAAAATGAAAACTTTCATAGAGTATGAAAACAAGTTGTTCTATATTCCAATCAAACACGATTTGGGTCAAAAATTACTAAGAGCATTAACCCAAGTTATAGGTTTCTACAACATCCATACTTTATCACAACAGTTACGACTTCAAAGTGTCAGAAAAGTTATGTAAAAATCTCATTCAACCTGTTGACATCATTTGCAACTTTGAGTTGCATCTACTGCCTTTGTTGACTGAGGCCCTTTTATCTTGCAAAAGGATCCATGTGGATCCAATTTCAGATAGGCTCTATCAGTACAGGCATCCATTCATGCATACCCAATAGCAGAACTGGGCCCTGGACTAAGTTTTTTTTAGGATCGCAGTCAGCACAGCTATAGAACAGTGAGCTGGGTGCTACTCTGCCACATGCATAATCAGCACGACTGTTATCTATGGTTCGGATCCTGCCAGGGCTGGCTCCAGCATTTTTGCTGCCCCAAAGGGTGAAGAAAAAAAAAAGCCGCAATCGGTGCCACCTCTACCTGCTCTACCAGCTCCTCATTCTTCGGAGGCAAGTCCTTCCCTCCAAGAGGGATCGAGGGACCTATCACTGAATTGCCACCGAAGACCCAGACATGCCACCCTTTTGTGTTGGCTGCCCCAAGCACCTGCTTGCTCTGCTGGTGCCAGCCCTGGATCCTGCCGTTAGAAATATGCAGTTCAGACCCTTATGCCTGCACAAAGCACTGATGAAGTAAGAGAGGCTCCACACAAGTGGACCTCTGTGCTTGCGAGGGTCTGTCAGGGGCCTAAACTCTGGTTACCAAATCTTTATTACTGGTGATGAGGCAAGAGGCAGAAAGACACCATCTTGATTTGCAGAGATCAGGCTAAGTTTGCAGTAATAGCCACAAAAAAAAATTCATTGTCAATAGATTAAAATTTATACAGAGGTCATTGAGAGATACCCATGGAAACATTTTGGGGAGTACTTTTCAGAGGATACCACCACTTTGCCATTAGATTCTCCTGACTTTTTAAACTGATCCATATTATTTAGAATGTTTTTTATTGTTTCAAAGTCTATTGCATTGTAATTGGCTGTGCAGCAGGGCTAAGTGCCTCAATGAAGGCAGGCACTCATTAAATAAAGGCCCCAATCCTACACTTGACTTTGCATGAGAGAAACACCATACTTGTTTGTAGCCCCTTTGAAATCAATGCAGCTCTACACAGATGCAGAGGTTTGCTCATACTGTCAGATGCAGGATAGGGGCCAAAAATCATTTGTTCATCTATTCACTCCAATCCCTCCCTGTTGAGCTAATTTACCAGTTTAATGGAACCATTCAGATGTAACTCAATACATACATAACAGAGAAACCATGTGACTTATTACTGGAATCCTTGTTCTTCCTCATCCCATTTCCAATTATTCTTTGGTTTTCCTCACTTGCTGCATCACATTGATTATTATTTATTACTTTCATTACCACACTACCTAGGAGCCAGAGTCATGGAGCAGGATCCCACTGTGCTAGGTGCTGTACAAATGCAAAACAAAAAACAGTCCCTGCCTCCACATAGGCACAGCAGTCTTCCTGCATGATCTACATAGCAGGAATAGGGCCTTAGATTAGAAGGTGCTCAGGGTACAGATCAAGACTTTGCATATGTTCTTTGATATGCTTGGCATATTTGGGTACTGCCCATAACAAGAAATCAAACCACAGCTTTTTATGTCAGAATACATAATCCCCAGAAGTCCCTAGAGAGGTATGGGCTGTGACACCATCAGCATTTTGAGATTACTCAATACATGTCTCTTTTCGAACTGACAGATTATAGACTACAGCAAGTGGTTATCAGGATGTTGTGGCTAAATTGGCATTTTTATTTGGGTGAGATTAACTGTATAACTCAGTCACGACCAGACCACGATGACAAGTAAATTGTGAAAAACATGTCCATTATTCAGTTGCAGAATTCAGAAGTCACCCTTGACTGCAGACATGGGGATCAATGTTGTGGCTATGGCCAAGAATGGCTATTACCATTACCAACTTATTAAAACACTTGTTTCTTCTTGACATGGACCACAACCATCCTTTCCTTTGTCACATCTCAGTAATGGTACTGTAATGAGTTCCTCGCTGTTTCCCCCTTGAAATGAATCTGGAGGCTGAAACTGAGATGGAACGTGCCCGTTTCCTTGTTAGAAGGAGGAAGATCAGTAACATGGATTTGTCCTACACTGGCTGCAAGTATTTTAAACAGTTCTAGCTCTTTGAATTAGTATATGAAGTCATTCATTTAGGTCTCTGAGTATATGAACAATCTCCTCTTGCCTTATGTGCTTTCTCAGCAGTTACATTCAATTTAAGAGGTCTACTGTTACGTTAGGGTCAGAGATTTTAAGGTCAGAAGGGACCACTGGTCAATTATTATTATTTATTTATATTACAGTAGCACATATAGACTCCAATCAGAGATGTGGACCTCATTGTGCTAGGCACTGTACACACATATAACGAATGCCGCAAAGAGTCTCTTACAATCTAAACAGTAATCAAAACCATATTACAAGGTAGTGTCTTCCAGGAGTTAGCCTGGAAATCACTTTTTTGAGAGGGCTGTATATTATTAATTATTATTTGCATTGCAATACTACATAGAACACCCAGTCATGGGCCAGGACTCCATTCTGCACCTGCTACCATTTTCTCCCTGTACCCCTCTAACTAGCTGGATATGGATCCTTTCGTGCCAGGGGGCTTGAGATGGATGACTGATACTTCTGACTGGTTAGTCTCTCTTTAGACTTATAATATTTTGGGGGGAAAGGGGCCTCTTTGCTTTGCTTAGGTACTATGACAATGCACCGGATATATTGATTAAATAACTGACATATCACAGGCTGTTTGACGAAAGATAAGACTGAAAATCATTGTAAATAAGTCACTTCTCTGGAGTGTGACTGTCTTTAAAAAAAAGAGAGAGATCAGGACTTGTATAAAAAAAAAAAAAAGTCACAGAATCTCAAACCACTACAATCAATGCAGCATCACAAGAGCAAGCTGTCAAGTTCTTGCTAGCACAGGAAATACTGCCTCCAAATTAGAGCTCCCTAGCCAGTGACAGAGGGCTAGTGCTTAGGTTACATCAGGCACACCACAACAGAATGCACAAGAGAGACCTGTGCAGATCATGGAGACCTCTAAGAAAGCAAATCAGCTAAGGAGCATTGAGGAATACCTTAAGCCCCTCATACAGGTGATCCTTTATCTCATAACTGAACTTTAAGCAGTGGCCAACCCAGGAACTGTCGTACCAGATTACTACCATGACTGCTATATAGAACACATGTTCCACAGTCTAGTCCTCAGCGTCCAGGCCAACTTCATGTTATTAAATCAACATATTATCAGTTACACAACAGAAACCTTATCCATCAACAGAACATTGTAGGTTGCTCAATAGCTTCAGTTAAAAAGAATTCAAATCACAATTGCTAACCAAAAATATAACAAGATGGTAATTGATCACAATTTGTCACATTAGTTTCCAGTCAGCAAGTTTGGATTCCTAATCTATACACACATTTTGTACTAGTATAATGTTTTCAGTTAGGGTTATGATTTTTTTTTTTAACTGAACTAGTTATATCAGTACAAACCCTAGTGCGGGCACAGTTACATTGGTATAAAGCACTGGTACAGCTTATTCTCTTACCTGCATGGGAATAACTATACCAGTATAACCCACCTCTATATTAATACAATCAATACATCATCAGCTGTTGTACCGCTTTAGCTATACCAATATAATTAAAATAGTAAAATTTGTGAGTAGATAGAACCCTCTGTTATAAAGTTATATATATATTTCTCTTCCAGAAAACAAGTGTATTGTCATTAATAAAACCCCACTCAGCGAAGCAACAACCTGCAATCAGCCAACACTGAGCTAAGCAGGACAATGAGTCTGATCAAATGTTAAATGATAAATACATTAAATGAAAATTTGTATTCAAATGGCTCTGCCATACGCATGCCCCCGCTCTCCTCCCCCGAAAATAATCTACTGACAAGCCACCCAGCCAAGGTTTTCATAGCCATTCCAATCACCATGGTGCCTGAGTGCCACTGAAACATCCGAGCTGATTTTCAGAGGAGCTGAACTCCCACTGAGGAAGTCAATAGGTCTGAAAATCTGGCCACTGCCAGTTGGTTCCTGATCACTAAGGCTTAAAGCTGTCAGGCTATTTCTTCGTTTAAATTTGTTTAAGAAAAACTGGGTGTGTTGATCTCTTCATAACAGCAATAATACGAGTGCCAAGTGACTTCATCTGAGGCTCATTCCTCAAGCTTGTCAATATACGAGTCTCCAAGAGGTCTCTATTGTTTCGTTTCACCACAGGTCCTGCTGTCCCAGGACGAGATGGTGGGGGGCTTCGAAGCCAGCAGGGCTCGCCGCCTGCACCGGGAAGCAGGGCCTATTATTTTAGCGTAACAATGTTGCCGTGGCAGGATCCTGCCTTGTCTTGCAGTTTTGCTGGGCTGGGATTGCAGCGCTGGGTGTGTCACCGACAATGGCGTCAGGAACAACCTGTCAGCTCCTGCCGGAACGCTGCTGCGGCCGCCGCCTTACGGGACAGTGGCCAGGCAGCCCCGGGCGAGAGAGGAGACCTAGATTTGTCCCTTAGTAATGCCACCCTTCCACCACCAGCTCTCAGCCTCCCAGGGGGCTCCTGCGAGGCCAACGACCCTCCTAGGTCCCCTCCCAAAGACGGGAGCTTTTCCCAGTACAATCACCCCTTCCCAAAGGAGAGGGGATCCCCTAATGCCAGAGCCCGCGGTGGCCCCTTTTCTGGGCGGGTTGTGCTGCTGCAGGGGGACAGGGCCCTGCTGGACCAAACAAAGCGAACTGGGCCCCCTGCGCCCCAGCCAGCCGCATGGCGAGAGAGCCGGGCCCCCCTGCGCTGCCGGGACTCCTCAGCCGGCTTCTCTCCCCACCCCAGGGAGGAGGAGGGCAACCCCCACCCTTCCCCCGGGAGCGGACTGGGGAGCCGGTTCCAGGGCGGGGCTGGCTGCCCAGCCCCAGCCGGAGCCCAGCGGATACATGAGCCCCCAGGCACAGGCCAGGGCCCAAGAGGGGCGCAGTCCCCTGCAACCGCGGGGCAGCAGCCCAGCCCGCCGGCCACCGGGGAGAGCGAAGCCGGGAATAGGGAGGGGTTTTGGGGAGGCGCGGCAGAGCCGGGATCGGAGGGAAGCGCCCGCTGCGGAGCCCGAGCTCACCCGCTCCGGTGCTTGCTGTCCATCCGCTTCTTCTGCCTGACGGGCTGCAGAGGGATGTTATCGCTCATGGCCGCGGCGGCTGGGCGCAGCCGGGAAGGAGTGGAGTGGGATCGGCTTCCCAGCAGCGCCTCGGCTCGGCCTCTCCGCGGTCTGACATCGTCGGGGAGGGGGGCCGGGCTGGGCTGGGCTTCCAGCACGCAGGTAACGTGCCCGCTCGCCGCCTGCCACTCACACCAGCCTGGCTCAGGCCCCCTCCGCTGGGCGCTGCACCCCATCTGCATCTCGTCCAGCTGAACTACTGGCACTGCACCCTTACATGCCAGCCGGTGGACACTGCACCCCCAACCCATCTACTAGCACTACACCTCTGCACGCCAGCCAGTGGACACTGCACCCCCAACCCATTCACTGGCACTGCATCCCTACATGCCAGCCGCTCGACACTGCACCCCCAATCCATCTATTGGCACTTCACCCCTACACACCAGCTGATGGACACTGCACCCCTGCATGTCAGCCACTCGACACTGCACCCCCAACCCATCTACTGGCACTGCACCCCTACACACCAGCTGATGGACACTGCACCCCAAACCCATCTACTGGCACTGCACCCCTACATGCCAGCCACTCGACACTGCACCCCCAAACCATCTACTGGCACTCCACCCCTACACGCCAGCTGCTCGATACTGCACCCCCAACTCATCTACTGTCCACTGCACCCAAAACCCCCATCTGCTTAATACTGCACCCCAAAACTACACCTGCTCAACAACACACCCCTATACCCCATCTACTGATCATTGAACTCCTAAACCACATCCACTGGACACTGCACTCCATGTGCTGCACCTGCCTATACACCTCTGGTCAGAGAATCATAGACTTTCAGGGTTGGAAGGGACCTCAGGAGGTCATCTAGTCCAACCCACTGCTTGAAGGACCAGTCCCCACCTAAATCATCGTAGCCAGGGCTTTATCAAGCCTGACCTTAAAAACCTCTAAGGGTACATCTACACTACCCACCAGATCAGTGTAGCTGAAGTTGCATATCTTAGATCGATCCCCCCATCCCCCAGTGTAGACCAGGCCTAAAGAAGGAGATTCCACCCCCGCCCCCCCCCCACAGGTAACCCATTGCAATGCTTCACCATCCTTCACTGCAACCCTTCCCACTGCACCTGCCCACAACCCATCTGGGGAACTGCCCCCAAATCCTATACCTACCCCCCTGCACTTCCACACCCCAGGCACTGAGTACTGTACCCCCACACACTGCACCCCTCATCCTATCTACTTGTCACTGATCCCTCTCTCAGATACCCTCCGAACACTACCCAACACCCACCCCTGCAGGTACTGGTCTCCTTTACGTCACTGACTCCCCTGGGCATTGATCCTTGACACTGTCCTTACAACCCCACCATCACCAATTTAGGTCAGTATAGTTCCCTCCTACTGTTACTCAAACCAGCTGGACTAAACACTATCCCCTGTACATTCCCATGTTCTGTGCTCCTACAGCCTCTCCAGGCATCCCTTCCCACAACACAGCTGCCACCTCCTCCTCAAACTAATAAGTTTCAGACCCACTGTTCCCCCTGCTACACACCCTAGCTCCCTTTTCTGTCCCTACAACTCTTAGGGTATGTCTACACTACCTGCCGGATCAGCGGGTAGCGATTGATCTATCGGGAATCAATTTATGATAAATCGATCCTCAATCGCTCCCCTGTTGACTGCTGAACTCCCGCAGCGCGAGAGGCGAAAGCAAAGTCGACGGGGAAGCTGCGGCTGTCGATCCAGTGCCGCAAGAACACGAAGTAAGTAATTTTAATTCGATCTAAGATATGTCGACTTCAGCTACACTGTTCTTGTAGCTGAAGTTGCGTATCTTAGATCAATCCCACTCTCCCCGCAGTGTAGACCAGGCCTTACAGTCAGTGTGTTAAGAACACAGGTGGAGTACTTCCTCCTACTGCCTTCTCATCACACTTGAGCTTCTTCATAGTTCTCCCTCTCCCCCAGCTGCTGTAACTTTCTGCCTGCTGCTGGCAACACGCCAAGCAATAGATCCCTCAGTAGGAAGACATTGGTGGGGGAAAAGAGGTCTGGAGTTTGGCACGGGGACTTAAGGGGGACCAGACATGTTGCTAGTGGTAGGGAGGCTGCCAGGAACCAAGGGTTTCAGGTGGGGATGAGGGTGAAGATCAGGGGTGCAGGAGGAGATGCTGAGGGAAAGACTAGCACTTGCCTTGCCTGGCTAACTAAGGCAATATGGGGAAGCGGAGGCAAGCCACACTATGATACAAGGTGGCTACCATGAGCTTCTCCACTTAGAGTGTCAGTAAGCAGTGTCCCCTCTCCCCAGGAGATGCAGGTTCAGCAGCTGGGTGAGTGTTCCCCAGCAGCACAGCGTCCTCTCTTTAGTGGAGCAGTCAGGGACGACGAGATACCAGCACCCAGGATGTATCTGCTTGAGTGGCCCATCTCTTCTCTTCTGGCTATAGCCAGTGTCCTCTGCTGGGGTGGTGCTGGCAAGGCTGCTGGAGTGGAGAGTCATAGCACATTAGGGTAAATGATGGGTGGGAGAGTTTTGTTAGATGTTTTAAAACCTTAGGCTATATCTACAACTACGTGGCTGTGCTGCTGCAGTTGCATCACTGTAAGGTGCACAGTGTAGCCGTTCTCTCCCGGCGACAAAATAAAACTACCCCAGAGAAGGGGCAGTCCACACCAGTGCTTTTCATCATTAAAACTTGTCGCGCAGGGATATGAAAAAAACCACACTCCTGAATGACAAAAGTTTTAATGATGAAAATGCAGTGTAGACATAGTTAGCATAGGCAGGGTGAGCTGTATTTTAACATGTTATTAGGCTAATACAATACAAAACCCCACCTTTTATCCATAGCGATGCATAGGGCAGTTTACCCCTCTCTGAGCTATTGTATTATTCTATCTGCCGACTCAGGCAAATATTGCTGTATCATTTACACTCAGTTCATGTTTTCAAGCTTTTCTTTGCAATGATGAAGACTAGAACTCACTTAAAAAAAAGAGAGACAGACCAAGTGGGTGAGATCTTTTATTGGACCAACTTTTATCGGTGAGAGAGTGAAGCTCTCAGGATTACACAGAGCTCTTCTTTAGATTTGAAGAAGTGCTCTCTAAAAGCTCAAAAGCTTGATTTTCTCACCAACAGAAGTTGGTCCAATCAAAGATATAATCTCACACACTTTATCTTTCTAATATCTTGGGACCAAGGCGGCTACAACAACATTGTGACAGAACGAAAGCAAGCTCAGATTCTGACATAAATACCTGACTACAGAAGCTGGAGCTTCTTCCTTCTCCACCTGAAAATCTTCCTGTGGTGGAGCAGGAGGACTGGGCCTGGTCTCAAGGTCTATCACCTCCCAGGTAGGTGACCTAACCGCTGTACTATAGTCATTCCTACTCATGCTCTCCCTGTTTGGCTCACTGACTGCTCCACTGTGAATAAATGCTAAAAAAGTCACTGGACCAGCAAAAAAAAGTATTAGTAGGAATGACTGTAATCCAGTAGTCAGGGCACCCAGCTTGGAGGTGGAACCAGAGGTGCCAACTTTCTGATTTTCCCAGAGTGCTTGACCCCCGCCCCAGGCCCTGCCCCCACTCCATCCTTTCCCCAAGGCCCCACTCCACATCTGTCCCCTCCCCCAAGCACGCCCAGCCCGCACTCTGCCTCTTCCTGCCCCTGCTCCTCCCCTTCCCTCGAACAGCTAATCAGTGGCAGGCAAGAGGTGCTGGTGGGGAGGGAGAGGACCTAATTGGAAGGCCCCCAGCACCCACTATTTTTTTTCCGTAGGTGCTTCAACCCCGGAGCACTCACAGAGTCAGCGCCTATGGGTGGGACCAGTCCCCCTTTCCACTCATTCTTTCATGAGGTATCTACAGTGGAAAAGCTTCATCAGGAGAGAATGAGGGATACCCAACATCAGACTGTCCCATTGCTCAATGATTAGAAAGTACATCTCAGAGATGGGAGACCCCTGTTCAAGTTCTTTCTCCTCCTTGTGCAGGGATCGGGGAATTGAAGCTGGGTCTCCCATCTCCCAGGTGAGTAATCTAACCATCTTCTCCCTGGTCGGATTTTGAATGGGACTCAATCTGATCAGTGTGCTCAGAGGCCACATACTGGCTTGGGCTCTACACATGACTTTGGCAAATGTGGAGACTACTATCAGCAAAACTTTTGCTAAGAAAACTTATCCTAGAAGGAAGTTGTTGTTTTAGGAAAGAAGCACAGTGCATATTACCATTTAGTCTCTTCTTGATTAGCATATATTTTAATGAGTGTTGCTAAAAGAACCTTACTTCTCTATATGGTTTTGATATCATCCATTTTTATATAAATATAAATCTGAAATCATTGTTCTCTTAATGTACTGAAAAGTGGGAAGTATTCTATTTTAGCTGTAAGTTAAAACCTACTCTCTTTGCCTGACTTTCATCCATCTTGAAATCTGTCCAGGTTTGGTACAAGGAAAATGCATGATAGAAAGTTATTAACTTTATCATTATTTTATTTATTATTTGTTAAGCAACAGTGCAAGTGTGTCCATGCTAGGATTAAAGGTGCTACTCTTCAGCTCACGTTTTAAAACCCTAATGCCAGCAGGGTAAGAGTGTGCTGTGTTGTACAGGATACAGTTCCTGTCCCAAAGAATTTACAATCAAAGGCTCTGATCCCACAGACTTATGCATGTGTTTAACTTTACACACCCCGAGGAGTCCATTGATTTTAAAGTTAAGTGCTGGAACAATTTTTATAGTGGGGGTTCCTATGATGGAAACCATATATTTGGTGTTTGTTGTTACTACTTCAAGCTGGAGGGGAGGGGTGCAGTAGCACCCCCAGCACCTTTCGTTCCAGCACGGCTGCTGGATCTAATTGGCTATCCTCACACTCAAGAGGGCAATTGAAGTGGGATTCCCTTATTCCCAATAACCAGTCCACCTCATAAAATGTCACATATGGTTATACAGGAAGCATCTTTTTACTACATTTTTCCTCAATATTAAAAAGCTATCTCCTTTAGCTGCAGGAATAAATTGAGTGGGATGTTTTATTGAGAGACAGAAACAGGATGGTAACATTCCCTCAAAATGATAATTTAATAAGAGTAGCAGTCAAGGCACCTAAACAGGGTATTATATTATAGCAAAGAAATGCTTTGAGAGGTAATGTAGTTGGTAGTAGCCACAAAATCACTCCTATCTAGTCTTAGGCCTGGTCTACACTACAAGTTTAGGTCAAATTTAGCAGTGCTAAATCGAATTAACCCTGCACCCATCTACACAACGAAGCCATTTACTTCGACATAAAGAACTCTTAAAATCGATTTCTGTACTCCTCCCCAACGAGGGGAGTAGCACTGAAATCAACATTGCCAGTTCGAATTAGTGTTAGTGTGGACGCAATTCAACGGTATTGGCCTCCAGGAGCTATCCCACAGGTCACCATTGTGACCACTCTGGACAGCAGTCTGAACTTGGATGCACTGGCCAGGTAGACAGGAAAAACCCCAGGAACTTTTGAATTTCATTTCCTGTTTGCCCAGCCTGGAGAGCTGATCAGCACAGGTAACCATGCAGTCCAAGAATCGAAAAAGAGCTCCAGCATGGACTGTACGGGAGATACTTGATCTGATCACTGTATGGGGAGAGGATTCTGTGCTAGCAGAACTACATTCCAAAAAACGGAATGCCAAAACATTTGAGAAAGTCTCCAAGGGCATGATGGAGAGAGGACACAATAGGGACTCACTACAGTGCCGCATGAAAGTTAAGGAGCTCAGGTAAGCATACCAGAAAACCAAAGAAGCAAACGGATGGTCCGGTGCAGAGCCGCAGACATGCTGCTTCTACGCTGAGCTGCATGCAATTCTAGGGGAGGTGCCTGCCACCACTACTCTACCCCTGACCATGGATTCCGAGCATAGGGTACTCTCAGCCATGCCTGAGGATTTTGCAGACAGGGAAGATGATGGAGGAGGAGGAGGACGACGACGAGCTTGCGAAGAGCACACAGCACACCGTTCTCCCCAACAGCGAGGATCTTCTCAGTCTGACTGAAGTAGCCTCCCAACCCTCCCAAGGCGGTATGCTGGACCATGAAGCCATAGAAGGCGCCTCTGGTGAGTGTACCGTTGTAATATAATGTAATATAAAACATGGTTTAAAAGCAAGTGTTTTTAATGATTAATTTTCCCTGAGGACTTGAGATGCATTCACGGCCAGTACAGCTACTGGAAGAGTCTGTTAATGTGTCTGGGGATTGAGCGGAAATCCTCCAGGACATCTCCATGAAGATCTCCTGGAGGTACTCCAAAAGCCTTTGCAGAAGGTTTCTGGGCAGGGCAGCTTTATTCCGTCCTCCATGGTAGGACACTTTACCATGCCATGCTAGTAGCAAGTAATGTGGTATCATTGCATGACAAAGCCTGGCAACGTATAGTCCCGGTGTTTGCTGGCATTCAAGCAACATCCGTTCTTTATCTCATTGTGTTATCCTCAGGAGAATGATATCATTCATGGTATCCTGGTTGAAATACAGGAATTTAATTAAGGGAACAGAGGTGGCCGTTCCTACAGGGCTGTTTGCCTGTGGCTAAAAAGAAATCCTTCCCTGCAGTTAGCCAAGCGGGGGTAGAGGGGCATTAGTGCTGAGCTGTTTGCGTTTGTCTAGCAGGGATCTTCCCTGATACCAGTCATGCGGTGTGGGTAGGGGTAAAGTGATCATCCCAAAGAATTGGCTGGGGTGGGGGTTAGTTTGGTTTCTGCTGCTGCACATTAACACTTAAATCGCAGCACTCAATGGGCTTTGCTTGGTATGGGAAAGGAGGGCGCTGCTTTTATGAAGGTTGCAGAAGCCGAAAGACAACGGCTTACCATGGCCGCATGCAAGCCAAATTCTGTTGCCCGGGCCTGCGTCTGTGATATCTAACACCAAAGCTGCAGGCACTCAATATTAAGATGCAAAATGCGACCTTGTACCGAAATCATATGTGCTGCGTAATGTGAATAGTGTTGTTCACTGTGAAAGAGTACACACATTGTTCTGTAAAATGTATCTTTTTAAATACTTCTCTCTCTTTTTTCCCCTCTCACAGCTGCAAATTTTTCAAGCCTCCCTCCTCCATCCCGAAGGCTATCTCAGATAAGGCGGCGAAAAAAACGCATGCAAGATGAAATGTTCTCTGAGATCATGCAATCGACCCGCAGTGAAAGAGCTCATTTGAATTAGTAGAAGGATACAGTATCACGGTACAGGAAAAAGGCCAATGAATGTGAGGGCAGGAGGGACGAATGTGAGGACTGGAGGGACGCTCGAGATGAGAGGTGGCGGCAGGAAGATCAGCGGAGGCAGGATGCATTCTGCAGCTACTGTAGGACAAATGGACATGCTCCGGCATCTGGTGGAGGTTCAGGAACAGCAGCAGGATCACAGAGTGTCGCTGCAGCCCCTGTATAACCTCCTCACCTAGATGCCCAAGAACACGGGTGGAGGAGAGGCTCCATGCACCCTGCAGCAAAAGGCTGTCATTCAACAAGTTTTGAAGTGGCCTTTCCTTCCTTGCCTCCTCCCGCACCCCAGCCAGGCTACCTTGTCAGTTCTTTCCCTGTTTTTATAATCAATTAATAAAGAATACATGGTTTTTAAATGATAGTGACTTTATTTCTTTTGAAAGCAAGCTATGATCGAAGGAGGGAAGGTGGTTGGCTTACAGGGAATGAGTCAATCAAGGGGGCAGGTTTTCATCAAGGCAGGTTTTTCCATCTCTCATACCGTAGCCTGGCCAGTCATGAAACTGATTTCAAAGCTTCTCTGATGCGCACCGCTTCCTGGTGTGCTCTTCTAACTGCCCTGGTGTCTGGCTGTGCATAATCAGCAGCCAGGCGATTTGCCTCAACCTCCCACCCCACCATAAATGTCTCCCCCTTAGTCTCACAGAGATTGTGGAGCACACAGCAAGCAGCAATAACAATGGGAATATTGGTTTGGCTGAGGACTGAGTGAGTCAGTAAACTGCACCAGTGACCCTTTAAATGTCCAAATGCACATTCTACCACCATTCTACACTTGCTCAGCCTATAGTTGAACAGCTCCTGACTACTGTCCAGGGAATGGACAGTGTATGGCTTCATGAGCCCTGGCATTAAGGGGTAAGCTGGGTCTCCAAAGATAACTATAGGCATTTCAAACATCCCCAATGGTTATTTTCTGGTCTGGGAAGTAAATCCCTTGCTGCAGCCATTTAACAGATTAGTGTTCCTGAAGATGCAAGCGTCATGAACCCGTCCTGGCCATCCCACGTTGATGTTGGTGAAATGTCCCTTGTGATCCACCAGTGCTTGCAGCACCATTGAAAAGTACCCCTTGCGGTTTATGTACTGGTTGCTCTGGTGCCAAGATAGGGATATGGGTTCCATCTGTCGCCCCACCACAGTTAGGGAATCCCATTGCAGAAAAGCCACCCAATATGACCTGCACATCACTACCTTTGGTAGAAGCAGCTCAGTGATTGCTTTGGCTATTTGCATCACAGCAGCCCCCACAGTAGATTTGCCCACTCCAAATTGATTCCCGACTGATCAGTAGCTGTCTGGCATTGCAAGCTTCCATAGGGCTATCACCACTTGCTTCTCAACTCTGAGGGCTGCTCTCATTTTGGTGTCTTTGAGTTTCAGGGCAGGGGAAAGCAAGTCACAAAGTTCCATGAAAGTGGCCCTATGCATATGGAAGTTTTGCAGCCACTGGGAATCATCCCACACCTTCAACACTGTACGGTCCCACCAGTCTGTGCTTGTTTCCTGGGCCCAGAATCAGCATTCCACTGCATGAACCTGCCCTATTAACACTATGATCTCCAAAGCGCCGGGTCCTGTGGTTTGAGAGAATTCTGTGTCCATGTCCTCATCACTCTCGTCGCCATGCTGCTGCCTCCTCCTCGCCTGGTTTTGCAGGTCCAAGTTCAGCGTAAACTGTACGATAATGTGTGAGGTGTTTACAATGTTAATGGCTGCTGCATTGCGCTGAACGGGTTCTATGCTTGCTGTAGTACGGTGTTCACACAGGTAACCCAGGAAAAAAGGCACAAAACAGTTGTCTGCTGTTGCTTTCACAGAGGGAGGGAGAAGGAGCCTGCTGACATGTATGCAGAACCACCTCTGACAACGTTTTTTGCCCCATCAGGATCTCAACCCAGAATTCCAATGTGGGGGGAACATTGTGGGAACTATGGGATAGCTACCCACAGTGCTCCAGAAGTTAACACTAGCCTTGGTACTATGGATGCTCACTGCTGAATTAATTTAATAATTGGAGATATACCTATCTCCTAGAGAACTGGAAGGGACCTTGAATGGTCATTGAGTCCAGTCCTGTCCCTTGTGTTCACTAGCAGGATCAAGTACTGATTTTTGCCCCAGATCCCTAAGTGGCCCCCTCAGGGATTGAACTCACAACCCTGGGTTTAGTAGGCTAATTCTCAAACCGCTGAGCTACTGTGGCCACATGTACTTAACTTTATACAATCTGTTTCCAAAAATCAATTTCTGTAAAATCAGAGTAATCCCATAGTGTGTTGTGACAAAGTTCCTCCTCTACCTTGGTGGGTCCTGCACTTATTGGCAGATTTGTACACCTCAGTGATCTTCCCCTCTGGCGGAACCCACAGTCTGGGTCAACTCCTCCTGTGTCTGATCAGGAGTTGGGAGGTTTGGGGGGAACCTGGGCCCACTCTCTACTCTGGGTTCTAGCCCAGAGCCCTGTGGATTGCAGCTGTCTAGAGTGCCTCCTGGGCTACTTCCCCATGGCCTCCTCTAAACACCTTCTTTATCCTCACCACAGGACCTTCCTCTTGGTGTCTGATAACGCTTGTACTCCTTAGTCCTCCAGCAGCTCACTCTCAGCTCCTTGCGCCTCTTGCTCCCAGCTCCTCACACCCCCTGCCCCCCAAACTGAAGTGAGCTCCTTTTTCAACCCAGGTGCCCTGATTAGCCTGCTTTGATTGGCTGCAGTGTTCTAATCAGCCTGGCTGCCTTAACTGGTTTTAGTAGGTTTCTGATTATTCTAGTGCAGCCCCTGCTCTGGTCACTCAGGGAACAGAAAACTGCTCATCCAGTGACCAGTATATTTGTTCTCTACCAGAATCCTGTACCACCCTGGTCGGGGTCTGTCACAGTAGACATACTCTTATACTGAAAACATAAGTCTATTTGTAACTGATATAAAAATCCAAAAAAGTGTTATTCACTTTGACTGTGATTGGCACAAATAAGAACTTAAAAAGATTATTTTGTGCATCACAGTTTGGCCCCAGTTCCCCATCCTTCGGGATGGAAATAAGTTGCACTGATCCATTCCCTAGTGCAGTTGATGTCCTCTTCTATGCCAGTTCCTCACACCTGCCTAACTATTCCCCTTCCACATGCAAGGGACAGAAATAACTCAGCCCCATGCTGTGACATACAATGCTTTTAGAATTTAGAGAAGTAAGGTGGTTCATAGTATGGTTCACAAGTTGGCTCTTTGCTCTTACAGGAATCTTTGCATAATCACCTGAGTGACAATGAACATTAACAGAGATACAGCAACAGCAATGGTACTGTTATTCCACAGTCCACTGACTCACTATCAGAGCATCTTGCCGTACAAAGAAGCAATCTTTGAGAGTCAAACTCACGTGGACTTTCATTTTCTCCCTCATTTTGTGTTCTGCTGCTTTTCGTTTTGTGTTTAGAGAATCACAGTAAAGAACAGTAGCCTTCAGAAGTGATCTAGGCTGGACTGTAGCCAAATGGGCAAAGCACTTTTTGGGTAGGATTAGCCTTGTTAAAGACACTGCACACACTCTCTTGGGAACAGCAGCTACACAGTCCCCCCACAAACCCTTCATTTAGAGGGGAAAAAACCATGACAGGGATGAATATGAGACAGTCCCCACAAAAAAGGTCTATGACCAGGGGTTGAGGAGTTCAATCTGTTAAGTCAAATGCCATAAAACCCACTTTGGTTTCTATGATGCCTCTGGCTTCTCCCTCTGACATTTAGTTTTTGCATGCACAGAGCTTGAGGCAAACAAGCAATCCTTGGAGAGACCTGTGTGCCACCCAGTTCCTACCTCACAACTGCTAACGAGAAAGGGGCTAATTATTTTTCACAGCTTTAATTCATTACCTTTGTTTTCTTGTCTCAGGCCCAACCTACGCCCCCCAGGTTGTTCTAAATCAGTGGTTCTCAAACTTTTGTACTGGTGACCACTTTCACATATCAAGCCTCTGAGTGTGACCTCCTCCTTATAAATTAAAAACACTTTTTAATTTATTTAACACCATTATAAATGCTGGAAGCAAAGCAGGGTTTGGGGTGGAGGCTGACAGCTCGTGACCCCCCCATGTAATAACCTCACAACCCCCTGAGGGACCCCAACCCCCAATTTGAGAACCCCTGTTCTAAATGTTGATTAAGTTGATGCAATAGTGTCCCATTAAACTTAAAGGTTGACAGATCTTTTCCTAATTTTTTTTTCCTCAGTGACTTAGGACATCACCAGTTCTGATCCAACTGGCAACCTACTATCATAACTATATTGTAGGAAGAGTTTATTGTTATTTATTGAGCACTAGTGTGCTTTTCATTGTTAAAGTGTGGCAGAATTTGTTAAAGAACAGCATTTTAAAGGTCAAAGGTCAAATCCACATTTTTAGCCAATAAGCTCTACAAAGCCACCAGTATGTTGAACCAGGTGATTTCAATAGCTTTTTCTATTACAGTGAAGAGAAAACACGCTTACTAACCTTGTAACTCTTGTTCTTCAAGATGTGTTGCTCATATCCATTCCAGTAGGCGTACGCGCCGCGCGTGCACGTTCATCGGAAACCTTTTACCCTAGCAACTCCAGCGGGCCGGCAGGTCACCCCCTAGAGTGGCGCCACTATGGCGGGTGATATATACCCCTGCCGGCCCACCCACTCCTCAGTTCCTTCTTGCCGGCTACTCCGACAGTGGGGAAGGAGGGCGGGTGTGGAATGGATATGAGCAACACATCTCGAAGAACAAGAGTTACAAGGTGAGTAACCGTGTTTTCTTCTTCGAGTGCTTGCTCATATCCATTCCAGTAGGTGATTCCCAAGCCTTACCTAGGCGGTGGGGTCGGAGTGAGAGGTCACAGTGCGCAACAC
>NC_133782.1:15250946-15401502 GCF_003597395.2 Chelonoidis abingdonii | reverse complement strand
TATATATCACCCGCCATAGTGGCGCCACTCTAGGGGGCGACCTGCCGGCCTGCTGGAGTTGCTAGGGTAAAAGGTTTCTGACGAACGTGCATGCGCAGCGCGTACACCTACTGGAATGGATATGAGCAATCACTCGAAGAAGCAGCTTCTGTTTTGTTATATGCTAAATATACTCACGAGTCTTTTGAGAGCAACAAAACAAATGCACCTAGCCAAACACTGGTCTGATATTTTACTGATGGAATTCCAGCAAATGGCTTCAGATTCTTCATCTGTTCTTCCACTACAGACACTCCACCAGCAATGCTGGCCAGATTTCTCAGGTTACCAATGGTATCTGTGAACAAGCATGGAGAATCAAGGGGACTTTCAAGGAACTCACTACTGCTCTGTATGCACCTTTTCTTGCCTACACCACTGATCTCATTTCTTCCTCCCTCCTTCCACTCAACAGCTCTTTTTGTTTCCTTCTCCCACTTTTTCATCATGTCTCTTTCCATGCTGCTCGTAATGCCTGGATTTCCCTGACATTCCTGTTGCATTAGCCAGCTACTCTTTCTTTGTTCAAATCTTTCATTGACGTTACAGTTGATGTTACTGGAACTACCAGTGGTACATTGCTCTTACACAACATGTGGAGGAGAGTGAGAAATACCACTTTTACTTTACATCCCTTCAATAGCAACCATCTCTGTATTTTGTCAAATTCAGGGTGATATCCTGCAAATTTAGGTCCATTTCTGCCCAAGCCTTACTAACATAGGGGCCTTTCTCTATACTAGGGAAATTCATCAATCTACAGTCCTGCTCAGAACAAAATTTAGATGACACAGAGAGAGAGAGAGAGATAAGTGAGTGAGCTAATATCTTTTATTAGACCAACTTTTGTTGGTGGAAGAGACAAGTTTTCAAGCTTCACAGAGCTCTTCTTCAGGTCTGGAAAAGATAACCAGGTAAAGATATTACCTCACTCACCTTGTCTTGCTCATATCCTGGAACCAACACGGGTACATCAACACTGCAAACTTCACTGGTAAAGACACAGCCTGTAATCCTGTCTAAAATTTTGCTTCTACTGTTAATAGCTCTATTGGTACTGCCCTGATGCAGAAATGCACCCAAATAACCCAGCAGTAGTCTTACATTAAGACTACTCATGTGAGTAAGATTTGCAGAATTGAATTCTTTGAGCTGACTCAAAGGCTACCGAAGCACTGAAAAGACTTCTATTCATAAAGATGGAAATAGGTGCCTAGTGGGATATTAGAAGTCCCTAGGATCCAAATCCTCAAAGGTATTTAAGTGTCTAACTCCCACTGAAATCAAATGGAGTGAGGTGCCTAGATGCTTTTGAAAATCCCACTAGTCACCCATCTGCATCTTTAGGTGCCTTTTAAAATCTGGTCCAAAAGTTACTTGGGGCAGAAACCTTGTCTGTAGAGCTGGTCAACATTATTGTAAAAGTATTTGTGCTATTTTAAAAAACAGCTTATGGACCTGGTTGAAATTTTTTCATTAAAATGTTTTGAAATTGTCCCCACTTTTTTTTTTTTTTTTTAAACCAGCTCTTCTTATGTGTAAAGTGCCATGCACATCCTTGGTGTTGTACAAATAAGCAGTCTCACCAGCCCCAAGCACTCAAAAATTATGAGCCAGGACCCCCCCAAAAACACATGGGTCCTATTTTCAAGCTTTTCTCCACCACCACTCAGGATTAGAAACTTCCTTTAAAAAAAATGAAAAGTGAAAGCACAACAGTCTCGACTTTAGGAGTTGGGGCTTTAATAAAAACACCAAATATTGTGAGACTCATGATTAAAATGCGAGAATTGGCAACACTGAATAAATGTTGTTTTCTGCACCTTAAAAGGTTGTGATTTTTAGCTCTGAATTATCCTCAGGCTTTTGTGGCTACACTTCTACCACTCCAGTAGCGTGTGGCTCACTTGACATATTAACTGTTCTTTAGGGTTTCCATTTAATACAAATTCAAACTTAGCAGCACATAACTCTTGTTCAGATGTAACTAACGCAAAACATGCAAATAAGTGTCTATGACCTGTGGGAAAATCATACTCTGCATTTCTTTCCCATTGCCCTCCTCCTACTCCACTTGCCCATCCTTTATCCAACATTATCTGGTGTGGTAAGACCTAAGTGGGGGGCATATTACCCCACATCTGCCTACTGTGGGGTTCTTACACCTTCATCTAAACTAAAGCATCTGGTACTGATTACTGCAAGAGACAGGATGCTAGACTATATGAACGTTGGGTCTGATCCACTATGGAAATTCCTGTATGCCATTTCTGTTGTGTTTTTGACTTCATGATTGCATTTGCTAGACAGAGTCAGGGACTGTGCCTTTTATTTGCTTCTTGAGCTCTGCAGAAATACTGAATACTAATATATTGTGTTGGCTTTTTTATTCTGGAAGGTTAATATGAATCTCTTACCAGATATGTTGGACTTAATCTGTGTTTGTAATTAGTTCTGTTTGCCTCTGTGCGTATGGCATGTCATTTTCAAAATTTAATAATCAAACTATTCAAAATACTGAGATAACAGTAATGGTCCTGCTTTTCAATCCATGTACTACTGCATGGACAAGACACGCATGAAGTTACCATGATTTCACATGAGAAACAGATAACTGCACATTGAAATTGGTAATTCTGATTATTTGTGCATGCTATTACTTGATCTCTATACACACACAAATTAAGTGTGCAATTTGTGCATGCTTTTGCGCACCTTATTTGTATGAGAATTTAGCTTTAAGCTGTATCATACTTTCCGCATGGCAGCAGGACTGTGCTTGCAATTCCATCATTTGAAAGGTAGAGACATCTGAAACTGCGAGAATGGAGATTTGGTTGCTAAGGGATTGAAAAGTTGCAGTCACACATTAACTCTGCAGCAAACCATTTCATGTGCTGCATTACTTCCACTGGCTACTGATTCATTTCAGGGAGTGACAAGGGAGAAAGCAGACTCATCCTATTTCTTCAGGCAATACTGAAACACACTCAGCTCATTAAATCCACGCTTCTGAAAAAACAAAAACTACCCGAATGAACACATGCAAGAGCAGCCTGTTCCCAGTGGCTTACTGCAGACACACAGTCACTACCTCTGTGCACAATGCCTAGGAGGAGGAAGCATTTTTTTACAACAGAAATGCAAACGTGAGATCTGTGATGCCAAGGCAGGAATGATTAGCAATATGGTAGCAATGTACATGTGCCCTAAGTCTACACATGATGCATTCATCTTTTAAATTTATCTTTTAAATGTCTGAACTCAGACAAGGTTACTGCAATTAATTGGCAAGTTAATCACTACCAGACTATAATGTGCTGTTAGCACCTGTATCTCTGATCTGCACGGATGGCTTTGATATTATTTTTTTCTTTTGACAAGTGGGTGATAGCGGATATCCTTTAAGCCTATATGTAATGAAGCCCTTCATAAATCCATCAACACTTGCAAAGGGAAACTACAATAAAGCTCACACTGCCACAGGCTCTGTTATTGAAAGACCATTTGGCATTCTTATAATGAAGTTTCAGCATACATGTGTTTTGGTTTGAGGAAACAAAGGATTTTGTTTTGTTCCTCATACAAAGATATATTGAAACACAAGAAAAAAAATCCCTTGTATGCTTAATTTATAGAATAACAGGACTGACACCCTCTTACTCTTCCAGAATGTGATCAAATTAAAAAGTATGACTAATAAAATAAAATAAATACAAAGAGTGCAGTATTTTGGGGGAAATGGGCCCATTTTGTGATTTTTCATAAAGGCTATTTTTATGAGATTTAGCATATGAGATTTTTGGATATGGAAAAATCTAGGGGCACAAGTAGGGAGGCAGAAAGTGGAGCTTAACAATTAAAATAAATTAATATTTATTACATTATTTGCAAATTTGCAAGGCTAACAATTTTTTCTACATAAAATGGTGAAAGTGTCATGTAAAAAGAACTGAAGACAGGTACACCTCTACCCCGATATAATGTGACCCCATATAACACGAATTCGGATATAATGCGGTAAAGCAGAGCTCGGGGGCGGGGGGGTTGGCTGCGCACTCTGGTGGATCAAAGCAAGTTCAATATAACGTGGTTTCACCTATAACATGGTAAGATTTTTTGGCTCCCGGGGACAGCGTTATATTGGGGTAGAGGTGTATATGGAGATGTGGAAAGGGGAAAATTAGACTCCCATATTTGGACATCAGCCAGGGGAGGATAGCCTGCTTCCCATGCAGAGAGATTTAGCCTGGTCTTGATTCAGCAAAGCATTTAAACATGTGGTTAACTTTAAGGCCATGAGCAGTCACATTGGCCTCAGTGAGCCTACTCACAAGTATAAAGTTTAGTACATGCACATGTGTTTTTTTAGGATCTATGGACCACACAGGTTAATTTTTTCTGAATTTGAGATGCTCAGGGCTGCAGGCCTAATTTGGGCTTGCAATGAATGTGACTATTCAAGCAAAACTGGCTTTTGTAAATGCAAATGGCTAGTTAAAATATTATCCAGGTGTTTTATGTATATGTAAACGCCCAGTCTGTACATTCAGTCATGTTAACTACACATGCAAATTAGGTGCACAAGCAGTAGCAGGGAAAGTACACAACTTTTGTTTTAGCTTCAAGAGACTGAAATGCAGCTACCAAAAATTAATAAGCATCTTCACTCTTAAATATTCATCTCTGAATGAGTCACACCTCCATAAGGATAAACTGAACAGAAGATAATGGAAGACAGCAGGATTTGTGGCAACTTTCTAGCCAAACAGCAGTACCACTCTGGGAAGGAAAAGGCATGAGTGATGCATACAGCATAAGTCAGACATTATAAAAGCTGCTACAACATGACCAGATAATACAATTGTACAGGTGTTAAACTGTGTCTATACATGTATTATGGAGGAGTTAAGCTAACTCAGTGAATTAACTTGATTGAAAAGAGCACCTTTTTTCATCATGTAGACAGGGTCACATGCACTTCCTATGGTGCGTGGAGACAATGCACTAAGAGATGGCTATGTGACTGTTTCAGTGTTGAAGTACATCCCGCCGGCCAACACTCTGAGAGCCCAGGGCTATAAGGTCCAGATCCATGCCCCGATCATGGGAGCCCTGGGCTCATGGGACCCCCACAACGAGCCGGTACTGAAACCATGCAGAGTTGGTTGACACTACGCCCGGCTCAGGAGACAGCTCATGGTGTCCAACACCATCAGGTGGTCCAGAGACATCTATACAGAACATATCATGGGACACCATCAATATCAGGTTGAGTAATCGAGAGCGCTGACCGGGGAAATAACCCACTTCCTTCTCTGATGAACCAAGGGATGTACCCCATCCATGTACTTATTTGCTACCCTGATACTGACTTGGACTCTTAATAAATTCCATGGGTAGCGTACCCAAGCCCACTTATCCACTGATGCTTTAAAAACTCCCAGACCTCAATCTGGGTTTATGCTGTTTATGTGATATGTATGTATCTCGTGATCCTTGTAAGCGATACCTGTCATCCCTCATAACTCAAGCCTGACCCCAGATGTACAGTACCATCCCTCTTAACTTGTGTATATTTAATTTTAAACATTAACTTTAATGAAAATTTTAAATTTGCTCTGTTCAGTTTCCCCAGTGAGCCTTTCTGTGCTCCTACATGCCTTCTGCAGTGACCTTCCATTCACAGTGCTTGACATGCGTTTCTGTGCACATGACCCTCAGTGCTCAAGGTTTCAGAAATTAAGTCCTTAAGGCTTTTAGTAGGTTCTGTATAACTTTTCCAAAGCTTGACCATGCCAACCAAAGAAGAGTTGAATGGCTGAACCATGTCTCTCATTAGATAGGATTTGTATTATTCTTCTGATCACACCTACCTTTTAACCCATGTGAGGAAACCACAGGAAACTACAAGACAGCTCTCAAAATAGTTTTAAAAATGGCTTTGCCAGCTCTGCATTCATCACATATACTATTTAACCAGTTTTAACAACATTAGAATGGCCATACTGGGTCAAAACAATGGGTACTGTACTGGCTCCATCTAGCCTAGTATCCTGTCTTCGATAGTGGCCAATCCAGATGCTTTAAAGGGAATGAACAGGACTGGGCAATCATCAGGTGATCCATCCCCTGTTGCCAAGGCCCAACATCTGTCACTCAGAGGCCTAGGGACACCCAGAGCATGGGGCTGCATCCCTGAACATCTTGACTAATAGCCATTGACGGACCTATCCTCCATGAACCTAAAATTCTTTTTTGAATCCAGTTATAGTTATGGTGAGGGTGACCAGAGGGCAAGTGTGAAAAATCAGGACGGGGCTGGGGAGTAATAGGTGCCTATATAAGAAAAAGCCCCCCAAATTGGGACATTTGGTCACCCTAGTTATGGCCTTTACAACATTCCCTGGCAAGGATTTCCACAGATTGACTATGTGTTGTGTGAAGAAGTACTTCCTTTTGTTTATTTTAAACCTGCTGCCTACTAATTTCACTGGGTGACCTCTCATTTTTGTGTTTATGTGAAGAAACAAATAACACTTCCTTATTTACTTTCTCTACACCATTCATGATTGTATAGACTTCTATCATATTCCCCCTGACGCATCTTCTTTCCAAGCTGAATGTTCCATTCTTTTTAACCTCTCCTCATATGGAAGCTGTTCCATACCCTTAATCATTTTTGTTGCCCTTTCCTGCACCTCTTCCATTTCTAATGTATCTTTTTTGAGATGGGGTGACCAGAACTGCATGCAGTATTCCTGGTGTGGGTGTACCATGGATTTATATAGTGGCATTATGATATTTTCTGTCTTATTATCTATCCCTTTCCTAATGGTTCCTAACATTCTGTTAGTTTTTTTGACCGCTGCTGCACACTGAGTTGATATTTTCAAAGAACTATCCACAATGACTCCAAGATCTCTTTCTTGAGTGGTAACAGCTAATTTAGATCCCCATCATTTTGTATGTATAGCTGGGATTATGTTTTCCAATGTGCATTACTTTGCATATATCAACAGTGAATATCATCTGCCATTTTGTTGCTCAGTCACCCAGTTTTGTGAGATTCCCTTTGTAACTCTTAGCAGTCTGCTTTGGACTTAACTATCTTGAGTAATTTTGTATCATCTGCAGAATTTGCCACCTCATTGTGGCAAAAGCTGTGCTGAATCTTCCCAACAACTCAGATTCTTCTTTATGTCTAATAATTTTGTTCTTTGCAGACTATTAGCAGAAAATATTATGAAGCAAGTGTTGAAGGGACCTAAAACAAAAAGATCCTTTCTTCAGTTTGTGAAGCCAGGTACTTGAGAACTGAGAGTGTCTCCTCAAAGGCAAGAGGACATTGGTCTCTGACAGTTTCCGGTCCATGCCTCAAGCTCTGAGTTATGATCACTCTGACCGCACATTTTCAGCAAAGATGTTTTTTCATGCTGCCAACTATATGGCGTTTGGAGAGGAAATATGGGAGTGATCCTAACAAAGTGTCAGAATGGATTTATCTATGGCAATCCTGCATAGACTCCAACTTCCTCTGTTTACAAGGGACAATGTTTTCCAGCACAATATTTACCATTTTTTACTGTCCTTCCATAGTACTCCACTAGTTCAATGTATTTCACTGGAGTTAAAGGGGCATCTCTATTTTTCTCCTTAAATTAAACTTCAACGTGTTGGCATGTAGGTTTATTATTCATTAAATGCTGACAGCATGCCTTGCCCTGTATAGACATAATAGATATACTACCTGCCCTTATCCTGTAACCTTCAGTGATTCCATGGGACAACTTGCATGAGTAAGGATTACGCTGCAATGCCAGTAAGGGTTACAGGCTTGGACCCTAAATAGATAAAACATACAATCAAACCTAAAATATACCAGGTGACCGTAAGATGATTTTAACACAGACCATTATTTATAATAATACAAGTATAGTTATTGTCGCAGCAATGCTCATAGCAGTGTGGGTTAAAAACGCATAGGTTTAATGGAAGAGGAGGATGTGTAGTGCACAGTAAAAGGGATATCCACGTGTAAGGGGCAGAACGGACAAAGGCTGCAATTAAAGACAGGAAAGTAGTGTAATGCTAGCATTTCAGATTTAGCCTAATTAATGGGTTGTTCCAAACCACTTTATGAGTCGTATCCTTGTTCGGCCTCACTATTCACTCTAGAGGAATGCTGGTGCCACTAGAAATTGGTGATGGATTCTTCCTAGCAGAACTAATGCAAACATACCTAAAGTAAATCATATTTTCAAGTATGTGCTTTGGGTTTTTGAATTGTCTAGCCAGATCATTCTGTTTGCTGGTTTATTGGAGTGGCTTGAAAGAAATTGAACATATCCACACGCCACCCTGTCGTCTCTCTCTCACACTGAAGTTAATTGCATCTCATGTGGCTAAAGTGCAATGTGTCTAAAATATGCATTCTCTGAAAGTTATACACCAGTTAAGAATTCCCTGCCATTGGAAGAAATCAGAGCTGCCCATCATGGGGAATTTTAAAGCCTCTTTGTGCTTATCTGGTGATGCCCAAGTACCTTACTGCAGGCTATAATCTGGCCTGAGGAATTCTTATCTTTTAGAGCTGATTTCATTCACAGACTATGTGGTATCTTGGGTCACCTGGGCTACCTCCCAGTCTAGGCTATGACAATGCTTATTAATAACTTTCTGAAATGTATATAAGGTTTAATGGACTTCATAATCCAATAGTTACATGTCATGCCTGAAAGCACTGTCGTTTAGAGTATGATATGTTTGCGCAAAAATTGCACATTTGAAGATTTAATTTAAAAATTCCTTGGAAGCTGAGATCAGATTAAAGCACTTCACAACATGCAGCATTGCAAGCCACTTTAGAATATCCTAACACCAAAACATCTAACTGTGCTTATGGGGATAAAAGTCCCACAAAAATTTGGCATTTATAACTTTAAACCTGCTAAACCAACTTTGTCCAAACTTAGCTCATTTCTTAGACCACAGCAAAACTGACAAAGCAAAGTATATTGATTTCTGAGTTATGTATGCACATTTCTGATCAATTGATGCATCACACACACATAGTTTCATTCACAAATAAAAGGAAATTTTTTGATGAAGTTATAAGCAACTGAAAACGGGGATGACATGAAAATTCAATTAGAATTATATATTGTATGAACAATTTAATTCCAACTCTCTATAGTACATCAGTTCCTAGGCTTTTGAAAGCCAAGTCTCCCTTTAGGAAAATAAAAATATTTGCATCCAACTCACACACCATGTTAGCAGAACAGAATGGGGGAGACTTCTGTTGCTCTGCACCACCCTCGCTGTCTGGTTTAGCAAAATTTGGGAAGTGCTATGATGAAAGTTGAAATTCAGCTTTAACTAGGTTACTATGCAGATTTTAATACTGAATAGTCAGAGTATAATACTAAACAAGCAGATTATTCAGTTAATCAGAAAAATCACAATACACTATAATAGGATGCAGGGTAAATAACTTGTTCTATTGTGCTTACTGTACATTATGGGTTAAAATGGCAGGGTTTGTTCTGTTAGCTAGACTTGACTTCTCTTCCTCAACCTCCCCACCCCAAAATAGGCATCATGCTGTTAGATGTAATTGTATTGGTATTTCGTTTGCTTTATGGACACACTATTGCTGGTTTTATTGCACAAACCTTTGGAGATTGGTTGGTCTTCCCTGAATAAAGAGTTGCTAAACAGAGTCCAAAATGAGGTACAACCATTGTCACTGAGAGGGCATTTCTAATGTGAAGGATTTTCCTGTGGAGTTGTGAAATGGAATACATCTGAGAAGCTAATCATAACAATGCAGAGCCTGACAACAAGGGAGGCCAATAAGAGAACATGAATAGACAGGGCGCATTAAATTTGCCAGGGTACCCCTCCTCTGACTCCTAGCCACATTAGTTACTGAACAGCAGGATTCTCCCAGGGCAGATTCAATATCCTTCACCCAGGATTTGAAGCACAGAGACCTTCTCAAATATCAGTGGCAGTTCCAAAAATGGAAGCAGAGCAGCAGTTTATACAGTTAATCTTAAGTGCTGAGAAGGGAAAGTTTGAAAATAAGCAGGTGTCTGATCAACCGCTCTTTTCTGTGCTTCAGCATTTATATTTCCCTCCTGCTGTGGGAGTGCAGCCAGAGAGAGACTTTTCTAGGTCAGTGATGAATGTGGGATGGTGTCAAACATGCTGGAGTCTAAATTTGCCCACCCACGTGGGGCAACACATAGAGCATTCACCACAGTGAGCCAGCCTGCACAGGAAGGATAGGTATAATGCAGGCAGCTAGAAATCTTGTTTCAAATTTAAAAGATTCAGAAACATTCAGCACCATGGTGATAACATTGATGGGCTCCACCAGTGAGTGATAATATTGAAGCCTTCAGGCCAAAAATGGCCTTCGCTTACTTTGGGGGCTTTCAAACTTTGTAGTACAGATCATATCATAAAAGAGAGATTATCACAAGACCACCTCTCCTCCCACTTCCAAATACATTACATCCATATGGGCACATACAACGATGTTTCATGGAAAACTATTAATAATGGATTTTAAACTAACTTCAGTGCAGCAAGTGTTTCACCTTCTGGAAAATATAAATCTGGATCTGTTTTTACTCTGTCATTTTATCTCACCCTCATCTGAACAGGCTTTGCTTCATTTCCCTTCCCCTTTGCAAGCTGAAGTACTTCACTAGCACCTCTCCCATCTAGGGCTCTAGTCTCAGGTGATTCTGGTGAGCAAAGGCAATTCCTGGGTCCTCTTCTCCTCCTATATAGTGGCAGGCCCAGGCTGGCTCCTCCCTCCTCATTTACAACTGCTTTTAAAGGCTATCAGCTCTACTGAGCCCACTCAGTACTATGATTGTTTTCATAGACTGGGAACTTCTACAGAGCCTGGTGGAATTAAACAGGAGTTGTGGGTATTTATTAACTCTGCACCTCTGAAAAGCAGGCTCTAGGTTTGTTTCCAGCTGTGTTGAGTAGAACTAGTTGATACTTTCTGAACAAAAACCTTTTTATTTTTTAAAATGGTCTTTTTTTCAAAACTAAAAATGTTAGTTACAAAAAACTGACTTCTTGAAAATTTTTGTATTTTTATGACTTAAGGAAGCTTTTAGTGAAACTATCAAAGTGGTTACTAACATTTAAAATTTCAATACAAACACCCACCATTTAAAAGAAACCCTTAAACAAGGGGGCTATTTCAAACCCTGAGAAACAGAGAAAAATGTGACTCTTCTGCAACTCTTTTCTCCTTTTTCAACTATTGAATATGTGTAAGTGCTTCATGGACCATAGTCTGACCACCTTTAAGTTTGGTGATGTACTCTTTTTATGGAAACCATATGAGTTTATACATGGGACATGATTTTTCTCCAGAGCCATTTGGGTGCCTAAATACAGATATAAACTTAGGGGGATTTAAGGTAGTTAGGCAAGTTAGGAACTTTTGATTTTGGGTATGGCTATACTACCCACCCGATAGCGCTCAATCCAGCGGAGCTCAATTTATCACGTCTAGTCTAGACACATTAAATCAACCCCCAAGCACTCTCCTGTTAACTCCTGTACTCCAGTGTCGCAAGCGGAGTCGATGGGAGGGGCAGCAGTCAACTCACCATGTTGAAGACACCATGGTAAGTCGATCTAAGTACATCGACTTCAGCTATGTTATTCACCTAGCTGAAGTTGTGTAACTTAGATAACTTAGATCGAACCACTCTCCCCCAGTGTTGAGTGGTAGGACCAAACCTGTACTGGCTTCTAGAGAATGACTCAATCCTTGGCTTGACTCCTACTAGTAAATCTGCTGCTTCCACATTAGTAACAGCTGGGACAAATCCACTATGTAGCTGCAGTGGAGAGGTGAGCAATTACAAGAAGTACAGAATGGTGCTTTGGGCAATAAAAGAGTCTAATCAACAGAGACAGTGCACTTACTGGCCCCAGTCCCTCTCCACGTAAACTGATATAACTCTGTTGGCATCAGTGAAATACCTCCCAAACTGCATGAGCATATAAAAAATAAGAAGGAAATGTTACCTCTTCAATAAGTTCCACTACATTGAGTTTGAAAATTGCTCAGAGCACATATTTTTCTGCACTGTAGATTGCAGTTAATTTCTGGTCCGACCTGTTCTGCAAACTTAGCCAACCTGGCACCAAGTTATAACATTGCTCTCCCCTCTTAGAACTTAATTTGCTCTTTCAATACAGATGAGACCTGATTGCAGTCATGATAAAAGGTCAGACGTGTCTGCTGCAGTAGCCCCACTGCAGAGTATAGTTAAGGTCCCATCTAAGCACAAATTGGAACTATATTGTAATTGAGCCATGGGACAGTATTGTAAGTGGGTCACTGACAGTTGAGTATAGATGAGACCTTGGCAGGGGAGATACCATGATCACGAAGGTGGTTTTCCCAGGGTGAGGCTCATCCATTGCACTGCGGGTGTGCTGACCCCTGCAATTTCCCCAAATGCAGGAAACTCAACTGCATAATTTGTGGTAGTGGGGGACTGCGTTCGCGCTGTCCCCTGGTTAAAAAAAACAAAACAAAAAACAATTGTAGCCAGAAGCAACACAGTTCTATTCCACCTGTAGACTACAATACAACCTTCTCTTCTGAAATGTTACATGAATCACTTGATGTAGCTGAGTTCACTCCACCCCAGCAAGACCATTTGTTTTCAAATACAAGAAAGCAGTCTCTTCTCAGTTCTTTTAAATAAGTGGTCTGCTTTCCCTTGCTTGTTTTGACATCTCTCCTTGCTGATGTCTGTTTTCATTTGATTGTGACCTCTTTGGAGCAGGGACTTCTGGTGCCATATAAACGGATTGTGGAATGCACACATTTTAGCTGCACAGAACTATTCCTTTGAATTTAGGACTATTCATGGAAGTGTGCATGGATGTACAGTGTAGCAAGTCAAGTCCTCATTTAGAGTAACTCTTTTGATAATTAAGACCAGGTCCTTTCCTCTGCCATCTGACTATTGCTTCCTTTCTTCCAGCAGCTGCTGATCTAAGCAGCTTTTAAGCATGGAGAGCAGCTTGATTTGACCCAAATGTCACTGACATTTTACCAGCAGGGGTACTGAGCTACTCATTGTCACAACAGGAGCAGCCTTGGGCTTGGAATCCAGCTCATTCTAGACCTAAAAGATGCGTTGTATTAAGTGAAATATGAATGAGATGCCCTGGCAATAAACTGATAGACACAGAATACCTGAATCACGTTTAGCCTCTCAAAAATATTGAAAGGTTTATAACTGGGCTATTACAAGAGCAGCCTCCAGTAAAGCTAGCTGGAGGACAATTGCAATTTTGCACCAACTTTCAAAATTGGTTTTCATGCCATATTGAAACATTAAACACGTCAAACATTTTTGTAAAAACTAAGAGGTGGTGAAATGTCCACTGATGGATCGAAACCTGAGCATGTTCTTGTTCCAGGGGTCAGGGCTCTGACCTAGGCTGTAGCAGAGGCAGGCGCAAGGCCCTGTCCTTCCTGATTCAGAGCAGTTTTGCATCCCAGATCACTTTGAATCAGGGAGGGCAAGTGCTTTAACCACCACATGTTATGCTGTGAGTCTCTCCCTCCAACTCCTTTCCAACAAAATCTTTGCTGGGATAGATATATCTCTGCAAATTGTTTCAGTGTTTGGAAAAAACAGCACACTTCATTGAAAGTGTTTTGACTATGCTAGCCACCTACATGCTAAGGGGTGGGGGTGAAATCTAAGTGCATCTTCTTTTCCCCCTCCACAACAGTGCTTGGTAGACTGCAGTCAGTTGTTGATGAAGACATTGCTTTATGGAGATATACCTATCTCATGGAACTGGAAGGGACCTTGAAGAGTCAAGGAGTCCAATCCCCTGCCTTCACAGCAGGACTAAGTATCATTCCTGATGGATTTTTGCCCCAGATCCCTAAATGATCCCCTCAGGGATTGAACTCATAACCCGGGTTTAGCAGGCCAATGCTCAAACCACTGAGCTATCCCTCCCTTGGTGCTCAAACTGTCTTAACAGCTGTCTTAAAAAACTCACGCATAGTTCATGACACCCATTTTGACTGCATCATAAGAGTTGCACCCCTGGAGATAGTGGAGAAGTGGTGGGGGAGGGAATACCCAAGTGCAGAACCACTCACTCATGTTTGCCCCAGCCACCTGCCTAGTTTGCCTATAACAAAAGCAGCTCCTAATGCTATGCTAACCCTCTACCCCTTGCCCCCCAAAATGTCCTGCGTAGAATGACCTGGAACAGAAAACAATCAGCACTGATAAGGTTTCCAGGTGACACAAATTGGTGAGTGGTAAATAACGAAAGGCACGGTTCACTGCTTTGAAGTGATCTAGCTTGCTTGGTAAACTGGGTGCATGGAACCAGTGTATGTTTTGATATGGGTAAAATGTACATGAACACATCTGGGAACAAAATATAGGCTGTAATAACTGGATGGGTGACCCTATCCTAAGAAGTAATGACTCCGAAAAAGATTTGGGGGTTGTGGTGGATCATCAGATGAACGTGAGCTCCCAATCTGATACTGTAGCCAAAAGAATTAATGCATTCTGGGATGCACAAACAAGGGAATCTTGACTAGGAGTAGACAGGTTATTTTATTTCTGCATTCGGCACTGGTGCAACTGTCACTGGAATACTGTGTCCAGATCTTTTGCCCACAATTCAAGGATGTTGATAAACTGGAGAAGATCCATGAGAATTAAAGGATCAAAAAATGCAGGGCTGGCCAAACTTACTAACCCCTCTGTGCCGCATACAACAATCTTCAGAAGTTTGAGAACCAGGATGCACCTGCCCAGGGGCTTCAGCCATACTGCTGCTGAAGCCACCAGCTCCAGTAGGTGTGCCCCCCGACCCTCCACCCCATTGGCAGAAGCCCCTGCCCTACCACCCTGCTGCAAGGCAGAGGTCCTGTGCTCTCTCCCCCCAAAGTCTGGTGGGCAGGGGTAAGGGAGAGGAAAGGATGGAGGGATATGCAAGCCACACTTTAACTGTAAAAGAGCCACATGTGGTGAACAAGCCACAGTTTGGCTACCCCTACCGTATAGTGATACTCAAGGCACTGGAGCTATTTAGATTAAAGAGGAGGTTAAGAGGTAACTTTATTACAGTCCAAGTACCTATATGTGGAACAAATATTTAATGGGCTCATCTCTCTAGCAGAGAAAGAGCTGGATCCAAAGCTAGATAAATGCAGAGTAGAAATAAGACAACTATTTAATGGTGAGAATGAACCATTGGAACAATTTATTAAGGGTCACAGTGGATTCTCTATCACTGACGACTTTAAAATAGAGTGGATATTTTTTCTAAAAACAGGCTCGAGGACTTATCTTGGGGGAGTACTAGAGCCTGTGTTATATGTATCTGACCAGATGACCACAGTGGTCCTTTCTGGCCTTAGAATCTGTAAACTAAGCATTGCCAAAGAAGGGTACCAGCTGGTGAAGAGAAGGAAAGAAGTTACTCTATATTAGTAGAGAAAATAAGTGGAAAAGAGACAGTGTGCATTACAATGCAGAGGTGAAGAAATCAGGCACTTTTTTGAATTGTGTTATGCTGAACAGTGATGTTAAACTTAGATTAAACATTAGTGTATGGGAAAAAAAAAAGAAGGTTTCTTGTAAAGGAGACACTTTAAAGTTTCAAGTGTCAGAGAGGTAGCCGTTAGTCAGGATCTGTAAAAAGTGACAGTGTCCTGTGGGGCATGTGTCTGACACAGTGGGTATTCACCCAAAAAAGCTTATGCTCCAATACGTCCGTTAGGATATGTCTATGGGATTATTCCAATTTTACATAAACCGGTTTTGTAAAACAGATTGTATAAAGTCAAGTGCACGCAGCCACACTAAGTACATTAATTTGGTGGTGTGTGTCCATGGTCCGAGGCTAGCATCGATTTCTGGAGGGTTGCACTGTGGGTAGCTATCCCATAGCTATCCCATAGTTCCTGCAGTCTCCCTCGCCCATTGGAATTCTGAGTTGAGACCCCAATGCATGATGGTGCAAAAACAGTGTCACAGGTGATTCTGGGTAAATGTCATCACTCATTCCTTCCTCCTCAACGTCAGACAATCATTTCGCGCCCTTTCCCCCTGGATTGGCCTGGCAGACGCCATAGCCTGGCAACCATGGAGCCTGTTCAGCCTCTCTTTTTTTTTTTTTTATAAAACCATCCCCGTATGTCTACTGGATGTTGCTAACAGAGGCGGTACTGCAGCGCTACACAGCAGCATTCATTTGCCTTTGCAAGATAGCAGAGACGGTTATCAGTTGTTCTGTACTGTCTGCTACTGTCATGGGTGCCCCTGGCTAACCTTGCTGCGGTCGGCCGAGGGCGCAAAGACAAAAATGGGAATGACTCCCCGAGTCAATCCCTCCTTTATGGTATCTAAAAATAGATTCAGTCCTGCCTAGAATATGGTGCAAGTGTACTAGAGAACCAGAGAGCACAGCCACTCCATGTCAGATCCCACAGAAATGAGCTACATGCCATTTAGGGGGTGCCCCTGCAACAACCCCACCCATTGCTTCCCTGCTCCCCCAACCTTCCTGGGCTACTGTTGCAGTGTACCCCAATTTGTGTGATGAAGTAATAAAGAATGCAGGAATAAGAAACACTGACTTGTTAGTGAGAGAAAATGAGGGGGAGGCAGCCTCCAGCAGCTGTGATAGTCCAGGCAGGACATTAAACGGTGCAGGGGAGAGGAGCCCAGCCTCCCACTGCTATCATAGTCCAGGCAGTACAGAATCTTTTCTTTACACATGAAAGGGGGGGGGCGGCACGCTGATGGAGCTCAGCCCCCAGTTGCTATGATGAAGATGGTTACCAGCCGTTCTGTACCATCTACTGGGAATGACCAGGAATCATTCCTACTTTTACCCAGGAGCCCCCGGCCGACCTCACCTGAGGCCAGCCAGGAGCACTCACGGGCTGATGATGATGACGGATAGCAGTCATATTATACAGTCTGCCACCGGGGAGGGGAGGAGAGAGAGGATACTGCTGTTCACTGCCACAGCATCGCATCTACCAGCAGCATGCAGTAGGTAGAGGGTGACATTGAAAAACGTCAAGAAATGATTTTTTCCTCCCCTTTTCTTCATGGGGCGGGGAGGGGGGGTAAGTTAACAAGCTATACCCTAACCACTCAGACAATGTGTTTGACCTTACAGGCATTGGAAGCTCAGCCAAGAATGCAAATACTTTTGTGAGACTGCTGGGGACTATGGGATAGTGGAGTCCTCAGTACCCCTCCCTCCATGAGCGTCCATTTGATTTCTTGGCTTTCCGTTACGCTTGTCACGGCAGCACTGTGCTGTGGACTCTATATCATAGCCTGGAGATTTTTTCAAATGCTTTGGCATTCTTCTGTACGGAGCTCTGATAGAACAGATTTGTCTCCCCATACAGCGATCAGATCCAGTATCTCCCGTGCGGTCCATGCTGGAGCTCTTTTTGGATTGGGACTGCATCGCCACCCGTGCTGATTGGAGCGCCATGCTGGGAAACAGAAAATGAAATTCAAAAGTTCACGGGGCTTTTGTCCTGTTTACCTGGCCAGTGCATCTGAGTTCGGATTGCTGTCCAGAGCAGTCACAATGGTGCACTGTGGGATAGCGCCTGGAGGCCAATACCGTCAATTTACAGCCACACTAATCCTAATCCGATATGGTAATACTGATTTCAGTGCTACTCCTCTTGTTGGGGAGGAGTACAGAAACCGGTTTAAAGAGCCCTTTATGATCGATATAAAGGGCCTCATTGTGTGGATGGGTGCAGTGTTAAATCGGTTTAACGGTACTAAAATTGGTTTAAACGCGTAGTGTAGACCAGGCCGATGTCTATAAGGTGCCACAGGACACTGTCACTTTAAGGTTTGGAAAGGAGGTATTCCTTCTCTAGAACTGAGCACAAGAGAGACTTTTGGTGAAGGAACACAGCAGCCAATGTCTATGTCATGGACCTCTTGCATCATCCAGCTGGTGCAAGAGGGACCATAATCTGCCAGCAGATGCCCAGTATTGTTCCTGTCTCAGACAGGACATGCCTGCGGCAAAAGTATGCCAGATCCAGGCCTTACTCTTTGCTGTCTGTTGTAGGGTCATAGATTCCCAGGCTACCCACCCTAGAACTTCCCAAAATAATTTGTTTGAGCTGGTTGGCATGTCAGGGCAGGTGGGGTATGTTCTATTCGTACAGGGTCCATTAAAGACAATTCATCAGTGACAACAACCTCCTGGTGACTGGAGCAGCCCTACCCATTTTGCTAGCTAGGATAGAAAATGGGCACATGAACACATCCCATAAACATTCACCCAATCAGTGGTGCACCAAAAAAGGGCCAACCAGACCTGAACAACAAGCAACTCTAGCAGTTACGAAGGGCAACTTACTCATGCACTTTAGTTTCTGGGCAGCCATGTTCTGACCCTCAGAAATTGGAAGCCAGAATTAAGCAGTCCACTTACTAAGCCAGAGGTCTGCTTGGCAGATGAAGATATGGTCGTACATCTCCAAAACACACCACACACACACCCTGGGATAGTCCCTCCCTGGCATAGACACCCATAAAACTGTGGATAGGTATGTCAGTGATGGTGACCTAGCATTCTTTTCCCTTTGTAGCACACACACACACACACACACACACACACACAATATACCTATTGCTAAGAGTTCGAATTAATATTCATGGCATGTTTCCCCATTAAACTAAACTAAACTCCAACATGTAGCACACACTAATAGACTCAGTGGAGGCAAAAGGTATCACTAGTCCCTTTTGAATTGAAATTTCAGTAGGCCAAGAGTACTTTTCCAGAAAAATGTAAGCATGAAGTGCGAAAAAGCCATCCCAAATTTATTCTCAAAACATCGTCAACAGAAATGCATCAGATACTCAAAACTACAGAATTCTTAAGTCATACATTCACAATGCAGAAACTTGACACTTGGGATGCCTTTGGCATGTTCGACGTAACAATATCCATTTTACAGTGTAAACAGGTACTGTTGTGTTCTTACTTACAAGTCCAGCAGGAAAGGCACAACATGGCAAAAATAGATCATAAACAAGAATCAGGTGCAACAACATTACACAAACTTTTGGTAAACTGCATTTTTGGGGGGCCTTCCACAATTGAGACTGGACTCAAAGATTTCCTGCAGTCAGAAATCAGACTTCTTTCTATCATTCAGTCCTTTAATAGCAAATGCTTAATTGGGTTCCAATCTAGCTTTAGATTTCTTACATCTGCTGGATCTGTATATGTAACAGAGTGAAAAATAAGTCCATGAAGTCTTTAGGTGCTTCCACTAATACATCAGGTTTTGGTTTCATATAGTGCATGGAAGCATCTGCTTGAATCTCCGTTCATTACAGTGGTCATTTATAGAAAAATAGACACTACATCTACAAAGAAAAAACATGAGGTAGATAACTTAGACTCCAGAGGGCTATCTCCATAACCTTCATACAATACACATGGGTCACCATGGTTTTGTGGTGTAATGCAAGTGCACAAATCACCAAGAAACTTAATGACCAAAGTGGGAATGCCATCCAAAAAGCCCACAAGACATTAAACTTAGGTGTGAGTACTTTTGTATTTAAATACAAGTTTACACAAACTGATCTCCTAAATAATCCAAAGTAAAAAAAAAAGTTTCTCTTGCTAAGGAAACCAGTTCCAATGCCTAGATGCAACAGTCATCTGAGATTCCTTGCAGAGCTTTCAGACCTGACCTTCTCCTTCTGGAAGGGGGAGGAGGGGAAGAGTATATACATACCTGCCCATGCTTCTTCAGGGCTCTCGGTACAAACAACATTTTAGGAGAAACTGCACATCTTTGGAAGGAGTAGTTTTGGCACTGTTCTTAAGGGACTGTCCAAGTAGTAGTATTAAATAAGCAGCAGTCAACAATACAGGAGTATTCAATGATTAGGAGCAATGATCAGAGAGGGAAAAAAGCCAGTAAAATCTTTTTTTTACAGCTTCTGAGGCAAATTAAAAAAATCCTGTAACCATACAGTAAAAGGTACATTCAAAAAAAAAAAAAAAAAAAAACACACCACACACAAAGACTATTTCTAAAAGGGTGGCAGACATTCTAGAATATTTACCCGCATAATATTTTTTCACGTCATCCGTAAATACAAGTTTTTCCATGAACAGTAGGTTGTTTCTACTGTGTTCAAAACCCCCTAAGATTTCAGTTTAAACAGAGGCAAATGTTATAACCTTTGGAATTTCAAGTTGTGAAACTTCTGTAAGGCTGTACATGTTAAAGTCACACATAACAAGGAATACTTTGCAAGACCCGCATTTTTCCAAATAAGAGGATATTTTTTATTATTATTATTATTTCTACTTTTGCAAAGCAACATCATGATTGTACTGTGGGCAACTCTTACAAAGACAACCATAAAATCATTTGCATGTCAATAGGAAAATAGGAGGTTGAGATGGAATCTCTTAAAAATATATATGTTTGTATATATATTTGCTCTTTCTGCATTTCACCTTCACAAAGAGTTTTTCTAACTAACAGCAATTTTGTTTTCCTCCATGAAGTGAGGGAACTGGTGTTTTGGCACATTGTCTGCAGCAGCACCACCAGCTTTCTCCATATCTGAGCTAATTCCAGACTGGGACCCATCTATCTTGGAGACTGTTGCAGTATTTATTGCAGAACCACCCCCAATGGTGACTGGAAGAGAAGGTATGCCACCACTCTGGATCACTGAAATCTCATTAGTCTTCATTGCCAAGCCATTGCTGAGTACCGCTGCATACTGGTTCCACCCTGTGGGATCAATGTTCACTGAAGGAGGCACTATATCCTTTGGAAACATTTCAGATACCTTCTTTGGATCATTCCCCAACAGAGCCATGGGATTATCAATGGATAATCTTCTTCCACGCCTGGCAGAGTTATTCCACATGTGAGTTCCAACATGAACCTTGCAGAAGAGGGGGTAGGAGAAGTTAGAAGATGAGAGCTATCATAATTCTGAGCTTCTGTTCTAGCCTATCCAAGTTCTTATACCTCACCAGCACTATGGTATCTGAGCCTCAAGATAAAGTAAAGCCAAACATTCAGAGGAATGTTTATGTAGTTTTGTACTCAAACTACAGCAAAATCTTTGTTTAGATCTTTGTTACTGTAGAATGGCTTATATGCCCTACATGTTCTTGTTTACTTTCACCTGAAGTAGAACAAAAAAAAGAGGGAAAGCAAGAACAGAAGTAGTCAGTTACTTAGTGCATGGGAAAAGTTTATTTTTTCCTCTACACAATTTAAGATACATTGGTTCTTAAGAATAGGCTACAGGGAATATTGCCAAGTGGTGCTGAATTAAGGCAGGGACTTCAGAAATGGTTTTACAAAAAGACTAGCATGAATAGAATTTTAGCAGCTAACACACTCCTGTGTAGTTGGAAAAACACAAATAGCATATTACTGCACAAACACAGAACCTCCCGAAAGACCACCCACCTACAAACAAGCAGCTATCCGCACCCCAGTCTTCATTTTATTTTCTAAGTTTAAGCATCTCTTTTCTCTCTCTCTCTCCTTTTCCACTCTCACCCCTCCTTATAGAGTACTTCTGCAAAGACTGACAAGAAGAGTCTTGAAACTCTACAGTGTCAAACCATAGTGTGGGTGGGGAAGCTAAGTGTTCCTTAAAAGACAAATGGATAATCTGATAACAAGCAGGAGCACAACAGGCAATTTTTTGTGCTTAACTGAAAGCCCTGAACATTGTTTGTTGCAGAACTTTGCTCCAGTGACAGTCACTTCAACAGGGGACGCTCAGTGTGCTCCAAGCAATAGTGGAGCCTATAACATGTTCCAGTAAGGTGAACAATGATCATTGCTTAAAAGTGTTGGGTTTGAAAGAATTAGATCAAATACAGTTTTGGTGTTTTAAACAGGGGTTTTTCCCTGCATGCTGAGGTATCATCTAGATATGGGCTTCAGCTACTAAATTCAGATCCCAAACCCACACCATGGTTCAGGAGCATTTGGAAGTAGGGTTGCTAAACAAAGCAGTTAGAAGTTGCAGTTTAAAAAAACAAAACAAAACAAAACAAAACAAAACAAAAAAAAACTGTAGGGAAAGAACTGTAACTTTTAAGTGGATTTAGGCTGATCTCAAGGCCTACTAGAGAGTTGAATGTATGATCCTTGCATATTGAGAGACTATAGCAAACTCGGTCTTAAATGACCACCCAGAGGGCCAGGAGAAATTATTAGTGGTCATCTTTAAAGTCTGGATGATTATATTAGAAGAAATAGAAGCATTTTAGAGGGGTTGTTTAAGACACTTTCCTAGTGAAGGTGATTTCAAAGGCAGGCATCAGTATACCTCAGCCCCTTTAAGAATTGCTTACCTTCAGGTTTCCTTTTGTGGTAAAGGCTCTCCCACAGATGGTACATGCAAATGGCTTTTCACCAGTATGGGTCCGTTCATGAATCTGAAGAGCACTTGCAGAGGAGAAGTTCTTCCCACACGTAGTGCAGATGTGCTGTTTAGCTGGACGGCAAAGCTTAGGCCGTGGCACCAGGAGAGGGGGAACACCAGGTGATAAAGTTGGTGGGCCAATAAAATGGCTAGCACTAATAGGACGCTCACTAGACATCTCCACTTTTATGAGGGCAGGTGGAGCCCTGACAAAAGCAGCATGAATGCTGCTGCGACCTGAAGAGAAAGAGCACACACACATTAAGCTACCACCACTACATGTTTCAGCTCTGTTTAAACTTTGGAAGCAAGATATTGGGTTCAGATTTTTGAAAGTGCATAAACCCAACACCCAGCGAACATGCAAGCTGTAATTTGCAGGCACATAGGTGCTAATGGGTTGTCTGTCTGTTTGAGGCAAGAGGGAGTTGGGGTTCTTCAAATATGTTCCTTTGCATTTAGGATTTAACAACTTTCTCCCTGAACCAAAAAGCTCAGACACAGCATTCGCTATACTAGCTTTACACTTCATATACTAGTGCTGAACAGTCTGTTCCATGGTTTATCAGCATTGAAGTGTCTGGTTTAGAGAGCTAATAACTTTAGGACAAAATGCAAGATACTGAGCACAACTCCCATTGAAGTAGATGGGATGAGTGTGTGATCACTAGGCAGCAGGAGGGCTACAACTTGAAAACTTGCCCATTCTGTGCGTATGATTTTACCTTCAAATGGGAATTTGAAATTAGGAAGGAAATTTTCAGTGGCTTGCAGAGCAACAAGCACCATGTTCCTTTTGAAAAGGAACCAAACGAGCAGGATGAGTGTCTTATTCCCACTGGTCTTCTGAGGAGCTCCCCTCTAGAGGGATGTGTTAGTTATGGGGAGTGCAGCTATTGGTTGTAACTCACCATACTCTCCATTTGGGAAGTGTAACCCAGGTTCTTCTTTGATGATCTTTCGACCAATATTGCCATAAGTTAGATCCAAAGCGCCAGCCCCTTCCATCTCTGCAAGATGGTTTACAGGGCCCTCAGCTTTATTTCCCATGCCAGCATCTTCCTGACTGTTGAAACTTGGTGACTTTGACCTAATGCTTTCAGATTGGCTATTGGTTGGGGACAATGCCTGGAATGAAGCAGATTCAGAAGCGGCAGGACTCCTGCCATTTTGATAATCTGGATCACCTGCCACAGAGGAAGAATCATTCGTCATGCCATCACTTTCTGCCGAGCCATTGTCACTAGACTTCAGGCTGCTTTGCCGTTGCAAGTTCAAAGCTGAATTTACCATTTTCATTTGGTTTTCTAGAGCTGCAATCCCTGAAAATGCTGGGCCTGGAGATTCTGAGTGTGCATCATATGGAATTGGTGGTTTCAAAGAGCTGCTAGGGCCATCCTGAGAGTCTAGGTCTTCTTCCATGTCTTCTATGCTTTCCATGTTCTCACCTGGGCGAGTCAGGTCTCCATTCTTCTCGGTCACAGTAGGATCCACATCAGTATTATCACAAGTGTTTTCCGGCATAGGTGTATTGGGAATTTGTCCCCCCATATGCATGCGAATATGCTGCTGCAATACAACTGCATTTGTAAACTTCTTCTGACAAATTGGACAGGAATGTTGCATCTTTAGGGGGGTGTTTGCCCGGTGGACACCATAATGAGTCTTAAGGTTACCTTTTGTTGAGAAGGCACGGCCACAAATTTTACACTTGAATGGCCTCTCTCCAGTGTGAGTACGGTAATGCATTTTGAGTGAACTCTGGCAGCTCAGCACTCTATGACAGATGAGGCACTCATTGGGGTCTGTGGTGGACTTGTCAATATTCTCAACCAATTGCTGTAGCTTAGATGTTTCTGAACCTTGCTCACTTGCTCTGCTTACATGGAAGACACTCACACTGCAGCTAGCTTGTGGTGAGCTCAGGCGCTGCTCAGTTCCCGACTCATGACTCGCTGCTCCTGATGAGGAAGAACCACCTTCACTTTCTGGAGAAGGCCTTGGCTGCATGTCACTTGAAAATGTGCTGGCAAGAGACTCCTTGATGCATGCTAGATTGGAGATATTCTGAGGCAAGCCAGTGCCTACTGAGGTAGGCAGTGATGTCAGAATAGGCTTGCTGTCCACAATTAGGTTAGACTCATCCAGTGGTACAGACATTCCATAGGGGATTCCACTGCTAGTGGGCACATTGTCCAGATGCTCAGGTACTGGATAGGGATTCATTTTAATGTGAGGGTACTTATCTTTATGACGCTGAAAATGCACTTTAAGGTTTCCTTTGGTTGTAAATCTGTTACCGCAAATGTTACACTTGTAGGGTCTTTCACCAGTGTGGGAGCGGAGGTGTATCTGCAAAGCACTATCGTTGCCGAAGACCTTGCCACAGAACTTGCACTTATGTTTAAAGAAAGGTTCCTCAGCATTTGGTTTGCTTTCAGACACGCTGATATTGGGGGGCTTCCCTTTGCCTTTCTTTGAGGGATCAATCACTGAAGAAACTGCAGAGAGTGGGTTTTGGAAGATGACCGAGCTAGATGATTGAGGTAGTAAAGGGTTTGGAAAACGAGACATAGAACTTGGGAGGCTTCTGTTTGCTTCAGGCTTCAGGGAGAAGGAAGAAGAAAGCCCACTGGCTACCGAGCCAGCAGTTGGAATGACTATGTTAGAATGAGGTAGTTTTCCATGCTTCAAGGATTCCAGTGATAGGCTTTGGCTTCCAGCTTTTTGTCCAATTAAAGCAACAGCAGCAGACAGCTGCTGAGACATCTGAGCACCCAAAGCTTTTAGTGGATCAGTAGCAGCTACTATTGAAGGATGTAGGGCATGAGGAGCCATCATGGCAATTTGGATGCGGATTTGCTCTGTGAGCTGAATTTGCTGGAGTTGCTGCTGCTGCAAGCACACAAGCTGTTCAAGGATCATTGGAATAGCATTAAAACTGGCTGCTGAGGAAGAGATGGTGTCAGAGGTACGCTGATTCACAGCCACTTTAGTGCCTCGTATTGTCTGCAAAGTCACATTAGTGTTTGGCACTTTGGATTTTGGTAAATAGCTTAGCCCATGAGTTGCAGGAGTAACAGGAGGTTCTGTTTTTAGATACATTCCTCCCACTACTTCAGTATCAACTTTCCCCTCTCTCTTCTCCACAGAGCCAGTGCAACTCTTGGTCTGACTGTCCTTGGCTGGCTGGCTATCCTGTCGATCATTTGGAAAGCTCTCTGTAGAGGCTCCAGGGAAGTCTTCAGGGGGTATTGTTCCTTCACTATCATTCATGATTAGGACAGGTGGATTTTTAGTGCAATTTTTCTTATGCTCAAGAAATTCAGAGAGGTCAAAGAACTCTGCACAACATTTCTCACAGATGTTGGTTTCCTCTGTTCGGCATCTTTTGGAACTCATTTCATCATCTCCATCACCTGGGGCGTTTTGTGGACTCCCTAGGGGGGAGAAAAATAGAAAAAAGTCAAATATTCCCTATGTATACATAGATCTAGAACATGGGTACATTTTCCCCAGGTTAAGGCTGCAGGTAAGCCAAGAATTTGAAAGATATAAATGCAAGATAATAGGGTCTTAGACACATGGACCAAATGCAAACCTTGGAGACAGGATTCCAAAGCCCTATCCCTAGCTCTAGTACTGATTCACTTTGTAGCTTGCTCAAGGTCACACTACATCTCTATTCATTTGTCTATAAAGGTGGTATACTGTCCTACCGTCAGGCTTGTGAGGGAAAGAGGAATGGTGTTTTTCCCATTTGAATTACTAGGTAACTAGTTCACTACAATCTCTTTACACGTGTAAAAATAGAAATAAGTGTTCTAACTAAGTGCTTGGAGGAGTTTTTTTTTAAACTACTCAAAAGGCAAGACAGTGATGGAGGGCATATGTGATTGTTTACTTCATATTTAACAGTCATAATTAAGTTGTTATTTAGAGGGTCAATGGCCAAATTCTAGCAAGCCATATGAAGCTATGAATCACTAGAATTAACACACATCATAACTGCCTTCCATTTGATAAAGATTCCATTGAAGCACAAAACCACTGCAGATAGAAACAAATGAAACTGCAATTATTCTCCCATATTACAGTATACTAGGTATCTTATGAAAAGCGTTGATAGAATGAATAAACATGGTGTTATAATCCATATACTAGAAGAACTAACCATGTTAAGTAGATTACAGCTCTTCTAATAAGACTTTTGAAACCACTTCCCTTCAAGCAAATCAGACTGTATAAACACAAGACAAACCTGTGTGTGAATACTAGTTTAATGTAATCCTACTTTTAAAGGAAAAGGCTAATAAAGCCTACATTTTTAACATTCACATGGAACAACTTTAAAAGCTTCCTCTTGTTCTAAGAAAGAGCATAATGACTTTCTTAAAAAAATAAATGCAAAAATATACTATTTTAGCAGTCAGCATATATCAGGGGTTGCCAAACTGCTCTTTTATAGTCAAAGTGTGGCTCACAGAGCCTGCCCTATCACCCTCCCATTCTCCACCTACCAGACTGTGGGGCAAGCGCTGGGCTTCTGCCCTGCTGTGGGGTGGTGGGGCTAGGGCAGGGGTTGGCAACCTTTCAGAAGTGGTGTGCCGAGTCTTCATTATTCACTCTGATTTAAGGTTTTGCGTGCCAGTAATACATTTTAACATTTTTAGAAGGTCTCTTTCTACAAGTCTATAATATACAATTAAATGATTGTTGTATGTAAAGTAAATAAGGTTTTTAAAATGTTTAAGACGCTTCATTTAAAATTAAATTAAAATGCAGAGCCCTCCCGGACCAGTGGCCAGGACCTGAACAGTGTGAGCACCACTGAAAATCAGCTCACGTGCTGCCTTCTGCATGCATGCCATAGATTGCCTATGCCTGGGGTAGATGCTTCTGCCCAGCGGGGAGGGGGCTAGGGGTTTCTGCCCTCCAGGAGGTATCTGCTGGAGCTCAGGGCTTCTGCCTTGCTCTTGTTGAAACGCTGAGCACCAGCAGATACTTCCCACAGGGCTGAAGCCCTGAGCCCCACAACCCTACTGCAGAGCAGAAGCCTGGAGCAGGTGCACCTGGCTCTCGGACATCGGAGGATCAGAGAGCGTAGGCCAGGGGTGGCCAAACCTTAATAGAAAGGGGAAGTATAATAATTAATTGTCTGTGTCAAAACTGTTAATTTAGCACTTAGAGTCTCTAGAGTGGGTGTCATAAACAGATAAAGTTAATAGCACAGAAGTACTTTATATCTCTTTGACTGTAAAGGGTTAACAAGTTGAGTAAGCCTGGCTGTCACCTGACCAGAGAACCAATCAGGAGACAGGATACTTTCAAATCTTGAGGGAGGGAAGTTTCTGCATGTGCTATTAGAATTTGGTTGTTGTTCACTCTGGGGGCTCAGAGGGACCAGACGTGCAACCAGGTTTCTCTCCAATCTCCCTGATACAGGCTCTTAGAAGTTCAAAATAGTGAGTACTAGATAGATAAAGAGAGTTAGGCTTATGTTTGTTTTCTTTATTTGCAAATGTGCATTTGGTGAAAGGAGTTCAAATTTGTATTTTTTGGCTGAAGGATTTTTACTTTCTTGGTATTTTTTGTCCTTACGGCTGCGGAGGGTATTCGCATGCCTGTCTAGCACTGAAAAAACCTGTACCTAATTCCATTTTAAATTTAACAAAGAGATAAAAAATTTTTACTGTTTTTTCTCTCTTTAATTAAAAAAAGTTTCTTTGTTAAGAACCTGATTGTTTTTTCTTTCTGGTGAACCCAGGGTCTGGATTCACCAGTGATTGGTGGGAGAAAGAAGGGAAGGGGGAGAGAGAGGCTAATTTCTCTCTGTGTCAGGATTACTCTCTCTCTCAGGAAAGTCTGGGAGGGGAAAGAGAAGGGGGGGGAAGGTGAATTTCCTCTCTGTTTAAAGATTCAAGGAGTTTGAATCACCATGATCTTCCTGGGAGGGAAGCCTGGAGAGCAAACGTGGGGAAAGGATTTTCTTTCCTTGTGTTAGATCCAGAGGGTCTGGGTCTTGGGGTTCCAGTGGCAAGGTTTTGGGGGACCAGAGTGTACCAGGCACTGGAATTCCTGGTTGGTGGCAGTGCTACAGGTTCTAAGCTGGTAATCAAGCTTAGAGGAATTCATGCTGGTACCCCATCTCTTGGACGCTAAGGTTCAGAGTGGGGAATTATACCATGACAGTGGGCAACTCACTACAAGATGGATTTGCAGTGTTGTTGCAAATATGCTGGTCTCAGAACATTGGCAAGACAAGATGAGTGTTCAATGTCACCAAAATCTTGACTTTTACGACAACTGTCAGGATATTTGCTATATGCAGTGTAGTTGCAGCCGTGTTGATCCCAGGATATTGGAGGCACAAAGTGGGAAGGTAATATTGTCTATTGGACAAACTTCTGTTGGTGAAAGAGACAAGCTTTTGAGCTAGACAGAGCTCTTTTCCCACCCTGTCTCTGTACAAGGTGGGTTGCAAGATAAGCATTTTACTGTGAACTACCTTCACTTTGGGATTTAGGCAACAGCACTCGCCTGTCAGACACAGTCTGTGGGGAGCAGGAAGCAGAAAGATTATGTTTTGTAAATCGCCTGTCAGACACAGTCTGTGGGGAGCAGGAAGCAGAAAGATTATGTTTTGTAAATTAGACAAGAACCCAAGTGTAACCACTTCCCCCTTCAATGTGCCAAAAGCTGAAGAGGAATGTTCTTGTTTTTCCAGACTTTTCTGGTTCCCCTCCCCTCCGAACTACGTAGAGTTTTAAAAATTCTGCAGAAAGATTTGAGAGGAAATTTTTACCATGGTCTGAAAAAGGTGTTAATACTCATCCAAATGACTCTGATTTAGAGCCTTAAGCTCCTTAGGTCAGTGGACACCCAGGAGCCACTCATCATCAACTCACCATTGATGAGTTATGTCACGTTTATTATCCCAACTTTAACAAGAGATCCCACATTAATCGTATACGTCCATCAGTTGTGTTTTCACCTCAGAAGGCTGCAGCCCTATTTTATTCATTAACGAGTTCCCCTTTCCTGCTACCACCTATACACACAGCATTCAAGACATTCTATCTTCTTCCAGGAAACTATAAAGTGCCCTCTGGCCACACATGGTGTGACCCTTTGATCACAGAGGCACTTTGTTTGAGTTCCATCTTTATAGGTCAATGGTGTGGAGGCCTGACACTATGGCTTCAGTGGGAGTTCAGGGTGTTCAGCCCCTCACAAGATCAGGTCCAATAATGCCAATAACCCAGGGAGCTGAGTTATTTCAGTAGTATTGGATGCTCCATTTTAGTAATTAGACTATAGAGCAAATGGTTATCATCATCAGAGACCGTTGATAAGCTTAATTTTCCAGCTTACTTTAAAAAGGGTTCAACTACAAAATAATTACAGCCCCTATATTAGAGATATGTTACCAAGCTGCACAGCGTGCATCTTGTGCATGCAAGTAGAGGATTTGCATGGACAGACATTTTTACACCTACAACTCAGGTGAGTGTATAAAGATTGGGCCAGAATAATTTCATGGGGGAGGATATGGCAAACGTTAACATTTGGCTCGAGTAACAGTCCTTCTCACACACAATGCTTTTCTCAGCAACGAAAATGCAAAAAAGTGTTTAGTGTTGAAATTTGTAGTTGCCCAAAAATGAAAGGCTTTGAAGGAGTTTCCTTAAGCTAGGTCAGGTTAAGAAAAATTCACAGCAACATTATAGTAGAGAGAGAGAGAGAGAATGAATCTCGGCCTTACAATAAATACCGAAACAAGGCCTGTATAAGAGCAACTAAAGTAATATGTGCCTCAGTGTAAGGGGGCTGAAGGGGTGTACAGACTAGAAGGGGACCTCTTGGGTGCCTTTCAGCCTTTCATTTCTGATTAGCAGAAATGCACAACACACACTGAGGCCAGGTCTACACTACAGACCTACATTGGTATAATAATGTCCCTTCAGGGTGTGAAAAATCCACATCCCTGAGTGACAGTTATTACCAACCTAATCCTCCATCTAGACCAGGGGTCGGCAACCTTTCAGAAGTGGTGTGCCGAGTCTTCATTTATTCACTCTAATTTAAGGTTTGGTGCGCCAGTAATACATTAACGTTTTTAGAAGGTCTCTTTCTATAAGTCTATAATATATAACTAAACTATTGTTGTATGTCAAGTAAATAAGATTTTTAAAATATTTAAGAAGCTTCAATTAAATTAAAATGCAGATCCCCCCGCACCAGTGGCCAGGACCTGGGCAGTGAGAGTGCCACTGAAAATCAGCTCACGTGCCGCAGCGCCATAGGTTGCCTATCCCTGATCTAGACAGCACTATGTTAACAGGAAAAATAGCTACTGCCTCTCCAGGAGGTGGATTAACTAAGCTGGGGAAAAGAGTTCCTGTTAGCATAGGAGTGTCTTCATTTAAAGAGTACAGCCACACAATTGCATCAATGCAGCTGCATTGATGCAGCATTAAGTGTAGACCTGCCCTGAAATACACAACACAGAGCCTCCCCTCAAAAAGAAATAAAAATACAAACCACCACAAAAAGCATCCCTCCCTCCCCCCCTCCTCCCACACACACTGCAACTCTCTAAATCAGTTTTTAAGCCTAGTGATATATAGCCAGGCAGGGCCCCTAAGCAAAAGGTAAAGTGCTAGATCACGGGGACCAGCTTTCAGTGATGCACCCAATACATACAATCAGCACTGCAAAATAAGAATAAGCCACTGTAGCCAAAAACCCATTTTTCCATTGAAAAAAATTTCACTCAGAAATAGAAGTCTCCTAAAATAGTAGGAGACTCAACTTGATTCAGGTCTCAGTCAACAGAAAGGGACCAACTGAGGTCAAACATGGAAATTTTAGAACTCCATAAAGTGGGTGTTTAGTTCTACCTTATGATGAGGGAGAGTAAAATTGAGATTTTTTTTTTTTTAATTTTTCTTTTAACAAAGAAAAAAAAACTAGTTCCTTGCCTGGAACTAAGGTGCATGCTGACTCAAAAGGCTTTTTAGGCTCAAAGTTTCACAAGAATGAACTCACTCCCATCCGATACATAACCCACAAAGTTGCAGGTCAAAATACTTGCAAATTTGGGATTAAGGCAGTGAGATTTTTGTTCTGCCTTCAAACAAAAACAGAACACCTCACCCCCCTGCCCCAAAAAGGCCTCATAGTTGTACTGATTTAACTCTACTGGTTTAGAAAGATACCTGTAGCCATCTGATATTCTTGTTGTCCCATATTGTACATTTGTTTCCCTATTTTTGACAACCTCACATTCACTGGTCTCAGAAGATCTGAATTCAATTCCCAATATAGACTCCTGTGTAACCCTGGGAAAAATAGTGAAGCACAGCCCCCTTTACTCCACGTCTCCCCCGCCCCGCCCCGCCCCGCCATCCCCTCCCCTCCTAATGGAAACTGAGGCCAGTCTACACTGCGACTTTAAATCGTTTAATGCCGGTATACCGATTTAACCTGTACCGTTCACACGACGTCGTCATTAATATCGAGTTAAACGCTCATTAAATCATTCGGAACTCTCCCAGACGAGAGGGTAGCGCTAAATTCGAAAGTGATAACTCGGATTAGGTTCGTGTGGACGGAATCGACATTATTGCCTCCTAGAGGTATCCCACAGTGCACCACTGACCGCTCTGGTCTGCAATCCGAACTTGATGCGGATCCGGTAAACAGGAAAACCCGAGACCTTAGAAATGACATTCTTGCTTCACGTTCCACTATCTATCACACTGTGCGATGCAGTTCAAAGCAAAAGTACTCCTGCATTGAACCTTACGGAATACTAATCTGATCGCTGTATTGTAGACAAATCTGTTTTATCAGAGCTCGTTAAAGAACAGGAAATGCCAAAGCGTTTGAAAATAAACTCAGATACACAGCGGTGCGTGACAACTTAACGGGAAGCCAGAGACTCAACGGATGTCATGGAGGAGGAGGGGTAATGAGGACTACAGCTACCAGTCTCCACAGCAGTCTCTGAAAACTATTGCATTTTTGGCTGAGCGCCCATGTCTGTAGCTTAATGCACAGTGTCTTGCGTGGTTCACGAACAGCCTCCAGTCTCTCCTCCCCCCCCCCCCCAGCATGTGAAAGGAAGTAAATAAATAATCCTTGAGTACTTAAATGTCACCTCGTGACTGAATCTGCTGCAGAGATACGCGAGGTGTTGACAACGTCAGATACTGTTTGTGATCTCAGGGTCCATATGCTGTCTATCGTTTGCTCAATGCCACTCCGGAAAATACGCCAAAGGTTCTCGCTGCCTTCACAAAGGAGGGGTGAGCTGTACCCAGCACCACCTGGGCAATGTTTTCTGCCCCATCAGGCACTGTGCTCTCAACCCGAAGTGGAACTATGGATAGCTGAGGAACAGCTACCCACAGTGCACCGCTCCTGAAATTGATGGTAGCTTTGGACCATGACGCAACAACGATTCGTGATCCCCCACTGTGGACGCGCTAAACCGATTTTATTAGATCTGTTTTGTAATATCGGTTTAAGCTAATTCGAAATAATCGTGCAGTGTAGACGTACCCTGAGATTATTTCTCTGCCTCACAGAGGCAGAGGGTTGAGTATAAATGAATCAATACTGGCAAGTTGCGTGATGTCATGTCTTTTTTTGGACAACTTCTGTTGGTCAGAGAGAGACCAGCTTTTGAGCGCACACAAAGCTCTTCTCCACGTCTGGGAACCTTTGGGCTAGTCTACACTGGCGATACTAAAGCAAGTGTGCCTTGTGTGGTCGCAGTGCAGCGCTGGGCAAGCGCCCTCCCAACACTTAAAAAAACTAAGCAAACAAACAAAAAATAACCCACCCACTCACCCTCCATGAGGAGCACAGCTCCCAGCATTGGGGCACTATTTTCATTGGTGCTTCACAGTGCAGCAATTTTTGTACTCAAGGGGGTGTTTTTTCACAGTCCTAAGCAAGAATGTTGCAGTGCTGTTAATTGCCAGTGTAGACATGCCCTTAGGCCAGATGTACATCACACTGGGGTGTGATTTAAAAACAAAACAACAACAGAACACCCTACCCCCCTGAAAGACATAAGGCTGTGTCTACACTGTGCACCTTCAACCATGCTGCTAAAGGTGCAGTGCAGCATACCTGCAGTTTGTCAGCAGGAGAGAGCTCTCCTACTGACAAAAAACTTCCATCCCCAACAAGCCAGCTGTTCACCCCGGTGCTTGTTGTCAACGAAACTTTTGTTTTTCAGGTGTGTATGTAGGGTTTTTTTAGTTTGTTTAAAAAAAAAAACAAAAAAAACCAAACAACAACACACTGTTAACAACATAACAAGTCTTTCACTTGCCAGTGTAGACAAAACCATAGTTATACCAACCTACCTTCCAGTGTACACAGCACTACAGTAACTCCTCACCTAATATTGTAGTTATATTCCTGAAAAGTGCTACTTTAAGCAAAATGATGCTAAACAAATCAAATTCATGTAAATAGGAAGGGTTAGGTTCCAGGGAGATTTTTCAGCAGACAAAAAGAGATTACACACATATACAGTACCAAATTTTAAATAATTTTAAACAATTTAATACTGTACTCACTAATGATGTTTGTGAAGCTTGGTTGAGGCAGGGGTGTAGCAGGGTTTGACCCATTCTGCCCGCCCAGCGCACCTGCCAGGAAGTGGAGTCCCCGGCCGGGACGCTAGGCAGAGCAGGGCAAACCCCCATGCCCCAACCCCACTCCCTGGCTGGAACACTAGGGGGAGCAGGGCAAGCCAAACGATCTTATAATGGAACATAAGGTGACTTTAAATGAGTATGTTCTCTAATAGATCAGCAACCTAACAAAACAATGTTAACTAGGATAACTAAGTGAGGACTTACTGTGTGCCAGGAGACCATCAGTATAGCTACTGCCTCTCAGGTGAGGTGGATAAACTGCACCAACAGGAGGTCAGCGTAATAAGGCTTGTCTACACTGGCAACTTACAGCACTGGAACTTTCTTGCTCAGGGGTGCGAAAAAACACCTCCCTGAGCGCAGCAGGTTTCAGCGCTGTAAAGCTGTGCTCCCAGAGCCAATAGCTAAGCCCCTCATAAGAGTAGTTGGTTTTTATTTTTTATTTTATTTATTTATTTTAAGAGCGCTGCAACCACATAAGCTATGTTAAAGCGCTGATGCAGCAGCACTTTAGTGTTGCCAGTGTAGACTAGCCCACAGTGTCTTTACCAAACAAAGACTTTCCATGGTGTCAAGTATAGCCATGTTAGTCTGTATCCACAAAAACAACAAAGACTAACAGATTTATTTGGGTGAAAGCACTAGACTCGTTTTCACAAGCCCTTACTGAGGGTATGGCTACACTCTAAACTTGGTTTGAATTTGAATTGTGAGTGTAGTCGCAGCACTAGCGCTGGGAGAAGCGCTGCAGGTACTCCACATCCTCATGGGGTTTAGCTTGCAGCGCTGGGAGCCTCGGGCACTATTTACACTGACGCTTTACAGCGCTGTATCTTGCACAGCGCTCAGGGGGGTGTTTTTTTCACACCTCTGAGCGAGAAAGTTGCAGCGCTGTAACAGTGTAGCCATGGCCTCAGGCTAAATGTCACTGCTAAATGCAAGGTGTAAGATTGTTTAGCATAAGTAGTTAACACATTTCAAGGGACGATTTATGGTAAAGTGACCCATTAAACACCCCTCCAGTCACAGAGAGGAAGAAGGTGGGGTGTTAATGGATTATAGATTTATGGTTTATTACAACAATCCAGTGTCTCTATTCAGTCCATGTTTTTTAATATTTAGCAAAGTTATGAATTTAAGCTCCCAGGCTTGTCTTTTGAAAGTAGTGTGTATCCTGGGACGACACAGTGACAATGGTGCATTCAATAGTGGTAAAACAGTTGAACACCAACAGAAGTTAGTCCAATAAAAGATATTACCTCCCTCATCTTCTCTATTATCCTGGAATCAACATGGCTACACCACCACAAACATTTGAGATCCTAGACAGAGACAAGGGGGTAAAAACTATCCTGATTTTTTTTTGTAAACAAAAAAGATTCACCAGAGATCCTCATTTTGATTTCTAGCTGCCACCTCGTCTTCCCTGTCTTGTAGGAACACTCAAGTGATTGCAATCAGACCACCTTATTTACCAAAACAACATGCGCCTTGCTCTACCTACCCACCCTAGAAACAGTTATCAGTGACACATACTGAAATCTTAAAACAAAATGCAAGATTACTTCTGTGCAAAGAAAGCTCCCCATGCATGTCTACATCTGTGGAGAACTCTGTCCAAATACTGGAACAGTATTTATCAAGTAGCAAGGGAGTTCTGTTAGAACAGTTACTCATGCACTTAAGTTAGCCCCTCAAAAATGCTTCACAGGGATCGAACCTCTGTTTTCTATTTCTCCCCCCTCCCTCCGAATTTCAGGAATGTTATCTCTCAGCATCTAGTTATACAATAAGTTAGAAGAATGCAGTAAACCCAGCAGGGGTTTTAGATTCAATCACTGCCAAATGGATTTGGGGGGGAGAAAGAGTCCACTATTGTGTAGGATAAAGTGGTAATTTACGATAAGGTCTGATGAAATCTTTAGACTCAAATTTAAGTTTAAAAAAAAAAAAAAAGTTTCCTAAAGACAATAAAAGACCCGACACCTTTTACCGGATTTAATTTGATTTAGTGGGGAGCTATTGAAAGGAAGAAAGAGATGAGGAGGGTGGGTTGGTCAGAGACCATGAAAACTAGACACAAAAACAAAAAAACCACCCACACATATTTTAAAGTGTCTACTTCACAGTAACTGAAGTTAATACCCAGTGAGGTTTCTTCATTTACAGAAATTTGATCAGTTTATCTATTCTCAGTCACTTTCCCAATAATCACTGTTAGTATAATCATACATCCTTTTCTTACTTGCTATTTAAAATTAATCATTTCTGATAATCAGTTTAGTAATTTCTAGTTTTGAAGGTCTCAACTGGCATTTAAAAAAAATTAGACTAGATACTTTGTTCCCAAGTCTAGCAATGTCTGCAACAAACTCAAAGTGTGCCATTCTAAGCCCATCGGGGGAAAAAAAAAAAAAAAAAAAAAAAAAAAAAAAAAGTCACAAGCACTGCAAAGAAAAATAGGATTGAATAAACATGTCAAAACAGCTAACTACCAAGATCCGTCTGCTTTAGTAAATAAGTTTGGCTCTCTTCTCAATTTTAAGAAATGAAGGTGTTTTATTTTAAAACATTTGAAGTTTCCAATAATGACGGCAGACAATGTAATTAAATCTATCACAACAGAATTCAGTTCCTACCCAAGAATAGGCAGACGAGACTTGTTCTGCCTCATGATAATTCACAACCTATAAACTAAGTGTCTTCCAAAGATTTAATCTAACCTTGCTAACAACAATCCTTTAAGAGTACTTATGTTAACCCAGAATATATTAAAGTTCCATAAAAATTGCTTTGAAAAATCTTACATTTCCAAATCATTCAGACAAATTTAAGACTCTAGCTATCCTCACATAAAAATACGATTTTGTAAAAACAGAGATAGCAACTCTTAAAAAAGTTTCAAGACTAGATCTCTAAATTCCATGTCCTTGCATGATTAACCTTCTGGTGTAGTTTCAAAGGGCTTTAAAAACAACGTTGCTGAATGCCATGACAAACCCCTTTAAAATGTCTGCAGTTACCTGCTGAGGCTCAAAACTGAAAGCTTTAGCAAACACATGTTCTGATGCTGCTATTAACAACTGAGCTTAAAAGGCCGAACAGTGGAGGGCACTCATGTATTGCACTGAAAACAATATCCATTTCTGGAGCCAGGAAGGCAGTTTAGCTCGATCAAAAATTACAAAAACCTTCTACTTTCTCCAGAACAAGAGACTGCAATGTAAAACAGCAGTAGCGACTAACAAACATGCAACTAAAATTCATTAGTTATTGCTGGCTGGAAGAACGACTAACAAAATTAATCATTCCCTAAGGACATGTAAATAAGTAGGTTACCATCTGCCTCAAAACTATGTTAACACCGGCCACCGCCAATACCAGGAGTGAGCCGTTGTGGCTTCACGCACCCATGGGGGGGGAGGGGGAAACCCTTACAACCCCCCTACCAAACTATATCCCCTGAGTCCTGAACCCACCAATCTGGATTCCACCTTGTGAGGGGCACCCTGTCCCCATTACCCGGCCGCTTACCCATACTCATGACTGTGTGTAACCCACTATATGAGCGATGTACCCTCACTGCTCCCCTACTATTTCTTGACCCCACCCACGGTACACCCCGCATTGGGGACATTACAGACTGTATGTATTATATGCTGAACCATAACCAAATTCCAGCATCCCCCCCTACTCTGTATGTTGCCCCCGATGACTAATGACTGACACCTCAAACTCTCTGTATCATCTTTATTTATATATTTTCTAATAAACTTTTAAATCTGTAAAAAAAATAAAAAAATAAAAACAGAGGTCGAAAAGTGCAGTGGTTAAAATAGGCTACAAAAGCTACTAACATTTTAGATTACAAGTTGCAGATAAACCCAAATTCTTGGGTTTCGGAGCGAAGAACATTTTTGAACCCACGTTTAAGACAGACACAGAGAGAGAGTCACTGCAACATCTAGTTATTTAATTTTCCCAGTGCGGAAAGAGCAGAACAGCAGACTCCAAAAGCCAATGAAGCCTGCCTGGCTGCAATATCTCAGAGTGGAGGAAAATCTTTTGCTCTACCTGACCCACCACTGTTTCTTCCTCAGCGCTCAATTACTTCCACCAGCAAGTCCTTCGCCCATAAACAAGGCAGCCCTGGACCACACTTAACACTAGTACAGTGTTTAAGACCAAGCTAAACGGCGCAAACCCCGCTGCCAAGGTCAATTTCATGAGAGTCCTAATTGTAAGCGTGACATCAACTTACCACCCACAGCAGGCAGGAGGAGGCAAAGGTTAGAGCAGCAGCTCTGTCAAAACGTCACATGCTGCAGGGTTTAGCAAGAGGACTTGATCAGTACAACTAATATAATGTTTCACTTACGTAAAAGGGAAAAAACAAGCAAGACATTTCCCTCCTTCCAGTCAGGCTGCCTGCCTTACATGCTTCACCCAATGGCTACAATGTACAGCTCTGCAAAGATTAGCCAGCACTAGCACACCCCACAGCGAATAGAGTCATCCCTAGGTGCAGCAATGATGAGTGAACCAGCCTCGAGCTTTGTTAAATTCAAACAGCACTAACTAGCTGTTAATTTAACCCGCAGCAATGGGCCACTGAAGGCGTGTTCAATTCTCAAGTTGGGCCGCACTGTTGATACAATAATATTGCCCTCAAATATAACCTGACCGGCCTCTGAGCACCTCACACTGACTCAGTGGACAACTTTTGTAGCATAAATCATGTTTGCACAAGAAGGTCTGGACTCGGGCTCACATTTTTAAGGGCTCATTAACCAACCGTTTACTGCATGCAACTCACTGTTTTGAGAAGCTACAACTAGGAATACCTCCTTGATAGCAGCGTGAGCTGAGAAAATATATTTTAATGCTTATTAGAGAACTCAATTGTTGGGGTCCCAATTTGAATGGATGCCCAAATACAGTCTACAAATTCAGTTCTTAGCCTGGAAATTTTTTTTTTTTTAATTTAAGAGTCATATACTGCATTTTAAGAAGCCTACACTTCAATGGCTGTAATCCAGTACAATGGGCATTTTAAACTCTTTTGTGAAAATGCTAATTTTCAGTATGTGGTATTATTCTCAAGTGACCACCTGCTGATTTTTTTGACCTGTTAATCGATCACCAGGTTAGCAAAACCATTTTCTAGCACACTGCATTGTTCTCAGAGGTGGGTCTCAAATTGCTTTGCAAATGTTCTCTTGCAAAAGAGAGATAAGGGCTTGATTTTATTATTGCAATTATGCATACATTTGATCATTTCTCAGGCAATCTGGCTGGAATTTTAACTTTGTTATGGAGCTTCATCCCTTGGTATTTATGGACACACCTATGTCGGAGAATACCTAGATTATTCTGAAGAGGAGAGAGAAACTATGGTTAATCCTGAGACCAGATTTATTTTTTTTTAAATTGTGTCAAGACTGTTTTATTTACCTAAGGGGTTCACAGAGATGGTTTAACTCCCACCCACTTTTTCTGATCGTTATCACGAACAGCAGCGGAGAGATTTCTGCAACGGTTTCTAGCACTTTGTTCCAAGCTGGTACTGTAGGAGTGGAGAAAGAGCAACAACCGTCAGGTGGCCGCCCAGCCTGATCCTGAGCCAGAGCTAACTAGCCCCATTCTGCGGGGGGTGAGAGGAAGGTGAAGAAGAGAGGGAAATCTGCGCAGAGATTCACCAGCAGGGCTCCTGAATAATACAAAGTTTGGGCGGGGCACTGGGGGGAGGGGGCAACTCGTCTGTCCACAAGTCCTTCAAAAGCAGGAGCGGTAATTCCCAGCCCTGAGCACCATGTTATGCGTCTATGGGCGAAGGGGAAGCTACCTTCCAACTTCAAGAGACCTTTGGGGAAAATGTACAAAGTTTTCTTTATGGCTCGCCTAGTACTGCCAGTGACCCCTGGGTGGCGCAAGAAAGCAAAGAAAGTTCCCCAATAAATTAAAGTCAAGCAATGCGCTAGGTTGTGGATCTCTGGCTAATTTTGTCTGTTACCGATTGACAAGCACCCCTTCCCCCAAAAAATGGTCGTCGAACCTGAGGTAAGGGAGCCAAAACATAAAGGTTAGGACTCTACAAGGATTCAAAGCAAAACAAAACACTCCACCTCAATCTTGGTTATTTCATAGCCCAGGGGTCAGCAACCTTTCAGAAGTGGTGTGCCCAGTCTTCATTTATTCACTCTAATTTAAGGTTTCCCCTGCCAGTAATACCTTCTAAAAACGATAAAATGTCTCTTTCTATAAGTCTAGGACATAAAACCAAACTATTGTTGTATGCAAAGTAAATAAGGTTTTTTAAATGTTTAAGAAGCTTCATTTAAAATTAAATTAAAATTTAATTTTAAATGAAGTGGCCAGGACCCGGGAAATGTGAGTGCCACTGAAAAACAAAACAAACAAAACACACAGCTTGTGTGCCACCTTTGGCACACGTGCCATAGGTTGCCTACCCCTGTAATAGACAGACATGCACACCCACCAGGCAGGTTCCAAAGATTGTGCTTTAAATTGCTGTCCTTCTAGAACGTGCAAAATCATTAAAAAAAACCCCAAACATACCCCGATACCTGTTACTATAAAGGATGAGAAAAATCCCTCTCTTCTCCCTCCCCCACCCCCTCTGGAGTAACTCTGCAGCTTCAGGAGAGTTATTAACCCTTTTGTTTCAGCACAGCCCCCGGAGGTGACTCTCCAGCAGTGGGCAGAGATTTACATGTGGAAACATCACCTCCATCCCCCCAGCCTAACCATATGCACAAAGGAAAACAGTCATGCATTAAACATGGGATTTATTGCCTTCTGGCCAGCTTGCTGTTTCTTAAGTCACCATTAACCGGACCCAACAATTGGACATTTCGGCTCAAAGAGGGGGGGAGGAGGAAAGAGAATAAGATCCCGAATCTCCTGCGGTTTGGGAATAGGCGGTTCCTGTTATATATACACATTGTTATTGATCATTTTTACCTATGGGGGGGAAAAGTGATCAAGCATTGAATTTTGGGAGCTCTTCGAATATTTGACCTTTAAAGACATACAAACCGACCCACAGAATTACAGAGTCCAGGCTGCTTAGGGTTAGTAAAGTCCTGCGGACCCTCCCACACCAAATATCTCGAGTCAGTTGGTGTTTTAACAACAACAAAATAATCTGAACTATTTGCAAAACCCACCTTCATCTCTCTTGGGGAGGATACTGAAACTGATGATTCCTAACTGAGACCAGAGAAATTCGTTGATCTGCATAACCAGGGAAATTCAATTCTAACACCACCAACCCCAAGAAGTTGCAGAGGTTAATATCCAGTCCGTCAATAGAAATTATGGGATGAGTGGCATTAGAGCCACACCGATTTTTTTTTAAAGTGTAGGCTGAAATTGAAACTGAGAATTAACATTGAAGGAATCGGCCCATGTAGTAGTCTATAAGTTCTCCCCAGTTCAGCGATGCGCCAACAGAAAAACCCTGGGAACATCTGAGAAGATGCTGCCTAGTATCGATTAAACTTTCATACGAGATCCAGGAATTATAACGCTGCCCAATTCGTTTCTAGTGGCAAACTAACCGCACTTATACTAGGGGATCAATCCCCCCCTCCTCTCCGGATTGCCCCCTCTGCGCATCCCGCTCCCACAGATCAGTGATAACTTCACTGCACATGTATTTTTCTTTCCCCTTTAAGCTACAAAGCTCCAGAGCATCTAAGAGTGGTTCCCGATATTAAAAGCCCCACACCACCCAAATACAACACACACGCGCGCACACACCACATTAGCTCACCAGAGTTATTTTAGGAAGTCGGAAATCAAAGATGGCTGGAGGTCAGGCTACAAAAGGTCCAGGGCGATTGTGATCTCCAACCAAACTAGCCAAAACAGTTTTTTTTTTTTCCAGAAATCCCCACCAAAAAAAAAATAGATGCAGAGAAAACAAAACTAAAGCCTCGCCCCATGCCTGCGCTAAAGAGATGGCTTGCAACTCCTTTCTCTATCTCCCCCCTACGCCATCCCTCCCCCCCAATCCTTTCCGGCTGGGAAGGATTTGGGGGTTCACTTTGCATTAGGCTACAACAAAACTGGCTGCATCTTGCTCCCCTGGCGCGAGACAAGGGAGAGAGCCCGGATCCCCCTCCAGAGCCAGCACACGTTAAACTTTAAGGGGTATGGGGAGGCAATGCTCTCACACACACCCGACAGGGACGGCAGAGCAACACACAGAGAGATTTCTGCTGCGAGCCGAGCGGTCAGCACCGAGCAGCCATGGGGCTGGAGCTCTGGGCAGAGCCACTGGACAGTTTTAAGGGGAAGGGGGAAAAAAATCCCGTTGCGATCCAGAAGAAAAAGAAGGATCAGGCCCGATATCAGTCGAACAGTGATTGAAGAATAGTAGGGCTGGGGTTTTGGGGAGGGGGGAGGGGCAATTATGGAAAAATGGCAAACAGAGTGTCATGTGGGGTCAGTTGGCCGAGTCAGTGGGGGGGGGGGGGGGACAGAAAAAGCCACACACGCACCCACACAAAACCCCTTATTCCTTGGCTAATTTCTTTGCACATCAATTAAAGTTGGTAATTGGCGAGCCTCCCGTCTCTTACTTTGCGCCTTACCACTTGCAGCATCTGGGGGCTCCTCCTCGGAGTTGATGTGCTGGGGTTTCGCCTGCTTGCGTCTCGACATGGTGCACAAGCATCGGGAGCAAAATAGTAGCAATTATTTTCTTCTTCACAACAAATTCCTAGAGTTGGGAAATTACCCCCCCTTGGGCGGAATGCGCATGTCAGAGTAATTATGATTATCAATAATGCATTGCGATTTATCATGGGTCCCTGACAGCTGATTGGCCTGAGTCCAAGGGCTCACAGATTATTCAAATAAGGTCCATTGATCAGGGAGCAGAAGGGAACGCTGGGCATTGTAGTTTTCCCACCGCTGCTCCGTCCCATGCATGTGACAAAAGCGTGTACTCCTAACACAGCTCGGGGGGGGGGGGAGGCAGTCTCATCATTTCCTACTACCTGATTGGATCATACAATATTTCCTTTAAGGGGAGGGAGGCGAAAGAGGAGCATGAATCCATCTTTGAGAGTAAACAAACAAGCTGGCAGCCCGATTTTCTGTGCTATCCGGGGGACAAAACCTTTGTTATCTCACCTGTCCTTTTTATTGGCTAGTCAGGGTTTAAAGATTATTTTTAAGTAAGCAGAACCTTGAAACAATGAAATGTGGTGGGCTAATTCTTCCGTTTGTCATTAGATATGATGGGGAAAGCAAGGAGCAGGATCACGTGATTACCCAGCTGGATAAATGGGATGACAATATTATGGTATGGTAGGGATGGTATGAGGCGTGGGAGGGGAGGATTAAAAAAGCAAAACCAGCATAGAGAATAATGTTGGGTATGTAAACTACTGGCACATTGGTTTATTTCCTTTCAAATACCTTATTCAAGATTCACTTTCTTCTGGGAGGGTCACCAAAAATGGGTCATTCACAATAATTATTAAATAAAAAGTAGAGTAGGTAACAAAAATTTAAAAAAAAATTGGAATTTGAAAAACTACCAACAAAGAACAAAAACCTCTTTCAAAGGACATGCAGTTGCCCAGGTATAATCTCCATGCTGTTTATTTCTACCACTTATTACATCACATCTAAAGAGCGGCACTGGTCTTGCAAACAGATCCATACCAGCAGACCTGCTGGAACCATTTAGAGTCCGACTGAAGTCAATGTCCCTACGTGTGGATTTGGTCACAGGATTCGACCTTTTAATTGGAGCCCCACAGAAGTAAATTGGAGCCTTAGCTACTGTTCCTACAAAGTGTTCTCATGAGTGGAGGTTGGCTGTGCCCACTCTGAACCCCACTGTCAGTGGCAGCAAGGATCTGCAGAGGTGTAGAAGCTTCTGAGGCAGAACTCCTTGCATGACTAAAGGCTTAGAATAGATGATTAATTCAGGGCAGAGGCCCTGCCTTTCTGTTTGGGCTGCAAAGCATTCAGAACCCTTTGAGTCCCATAACCATGATGAATAACAATATTGTTATTGCTTAAGGTATTTTATTTTATAATTTGAGAGGTGGAAAGATGATGTAGTAGGTAGGGCCCTGGACTAGTACTGAAGCAATCTGGCATCAGTTCCTGGCTTTGTACAGACTTTCAGTATGAGAGTGGGCAAGTCACTTAATCAATTGTGTGCCTCAGTTTCCTACCTGTAAAACAGGGATGGTACTTCCTTACCTTGCAGGGACATTGTGAAGATAAAAATCCATTAATGATTGTGAGGGGCTCAGGCCAACGTTCTCAAAGGAATTAAGGTACCTAAATTCCTTTGAGGATGTGGGTCTCAGATACCATGGTGATGAATGCCATACAATTTATAGATAGGAGAGGCAATATGTGTAAGAAACAATATATAAAGATACAAGAAAAATTGTTACAGACCATTTGTACAACATTAGTCTCATTTCAATAGTTCCTTTACAATAAAACCAGCAAATTGTTTATTTCAAAACATCTTTTAGTGATACAATATAGCATTTAGCAAATGATAATGGAAACCACAGAAGTAGGTTGTTGCACACATAGCTTCCGAAGGCTGAGCCTATTCCACACTCCAAAGGCTATTGCATCACTCCATTCCACCATTCTCTCACCCTGTGGGGAGTTAGTGAACATGTAGAATCAGGGAACAGATTTTGATTTTTAGGGTGAGCTGCAGGGTTATTTTGTGTGATGTCTCCCTGACAAATAAATAATTGTTGGACACCATCCTGATCCTGATACAACAGGATCTCAAGTTCTCTGTATAATAATGTAAGTATAAAATCACTTATCAGAAATACCATATATACTGATATATAACAAAAGAGGTTAACTCCAATTTAAAATTATTCTGATCAGAAATAATCTTCATGGAACATTTATTCCAGTGCGGTAGTTGTACAAACAGAAGCTTTAGTTTCAGCCAATTTTATATTTGTAACTAACAGTTTGAAATGCTCTTAGTTTGCAAAGTGTGGCCAGAGAAAATAGATTGTTAAACAAGATTTAGATAGATAGATAGATTAGATATTCACACTGGTGAATTTTCTTCTCCCTATATATTTTTTGTTCATTACATAGAAGTGACGTTACATGTAACACCACTGAGCCAAGTGACAACATATTTAATACACTATTTTATGTACCAAACTGGGAAGGAAAGGCAAACTTTTGTAGTCAATCCACTGTTTAAGATAGGCAATTTATATGAAGGGATTTGTTATAAGCTTTTAAAAAAAATAATGGGTGCAATCCTTAGTTTATTGAAGTCAAAGAGGAGTTTTGCCTCTGACTTCAGTGAGGCCAGGATTTCATCCAATATGACCAAACCTTGCTGGAAGAAAGGCAAGCATATCATTAAATATTAATTTATACTGAAAAATAAGAAGGAAAATGAGAGGCCTGGCTCCGAGGTCTATTGACAATTGGAATTCAGGAGAAGAGATCAAGATTGGGAGCAGAACACAACAGGATGGGGGAAAGTAGGACTAGAGGACAGGTGGTGGTATTAGAGAAAGCTGCTCTCATGATGCCTTTTCTTCAATGGGCTTCCACCTACTTATAATTTTAAATAGGATAAATCAAGTGATTCCATCAGATGCAAAAGGCACATTATTTGGAATTTGCATTATCATCTGAATTAGCATGATAATAGTTTCTGCATCTGAAAACTACAAGGCTTCTTCTTTTTTGACTTGACATTTCTTCTATAGAAAAGTTCAGAGGCAATCAATGTTTTATGACCAAGAGTGCTGAAGAGCCATTCCTGGTAGGTGCACTTCCAAGATCCCAGCCTAATTCCACGTTGAAAACTGATAAAAGGAAGCTTTTTTACACATGCATTATGAGCATGTGGAACTCATTGCTACAAGTTAACGTGTCAGAGACAGGCTACTGAACTACATGATTCATAGGTTTGGTCTAATCAGGAAATTATTATGGTCCTAAAAGGCCACCTAAAAATGAAATTGATCAGGACACAGGCAAACTTAACAAGTGTGCTGAACCAATGACCTCATGGGAAAAAATATATTTCCACCACTATAAACAAATATTGTCCTGTATGCTCTGCTGTTCTGCTATGAACAGCTCTGCTCATGGCTAAGTAGAAAATGGTTAAAAAATATTTTTGTTGAAATCTTGAATTTCAAGAATAAAATAAAATAATAATGATAAATAGGAAACAACATTTTAATGAAAAAAATTATTGGGGTAAATTGCACTAGTGTTAGTCCCATTACAGATCAGTGCAGCATGTTTACATTAGAGGTTTGCACCAGTGGAGCCATATCAGTTTCACTATACTAATGCAGTTTTTCCCTGATGTAGATAGTCCATAAGGGAGTAATCTACACAGACACTGGCATAATCTGCACATTGAGGTCCTGGAGAGTAAAATAGTTAACATCTACTGATATCTTCCTGCAGAGCTGCTAAACAATTTGTATAGTGGGGGTGCTGGGAGCCATTGAACCAAACTGTCAGGGGCAGCTCCAATTTTGCACTAGTTTATCTATGTAGGTTAGGGGGTGTGATTTTTTTTTTTAATTGATTCCTGTATAATCCCTAGTGTGGATGCAGTTATATTGGTATAAAGGTACTGCCTTATAGCAGTATAACTTATTCCCCTTTCCTATGGAACTAGTTATACCTATTCCACTGTGTTCACACTAGGGGGTTGGTACTGCTTCGGCCAAGATAGTTAAAATGATTCAACTGTTGTGAATAAATAAGGCCTAAGTTAAACAAATTTAGGCCAAGTTTACACTACAGACTTCTGTTGGCGTAGCTATGTCAGTTGGGGGTTGAAGAGGTGTGATCCCTGACCAGCAAAGTTGTGCATCATAGACCTTGTATACATTACTGGGGAAATTTGATCTAAGCTACATAAGTTGAGTTACGTGAATAGCGTAACTCAAATCAAAGTAGCTTAGACCTATTTACCTCAGGGTCCACGCTACGTGATGTCAACAGAAGATGTTCTCCCATCACCTCCCCTACTCTTCTTGATCCAGTAGAATACCAGAGTGGACGGGAGAGCAAGCTGCGGTCAATTTAGCAGGTCTTCACTAGACCCACTAAATTGACTGCTGATGAATCAATCACCGCTTATTGATCCCCTGGGAAGTGTAGATAAGCTCTTATTATAGACGCAGCTATATTCGCAAAACTGCGTTTTTACTAATATAGCTTGTTTCATTCACGGGGAGGTGTGTTTTCCTAACCAGTGCTCTCCTGATATAGTATTCTGGTATTCCTACACCACTAAAAGCACTCCCAGTGCAGATATGGCCTAAGACTCCCCTCTAAATTAATCTCTTATAGTTTCTACATCTGGGCTCTAAAAGGTTCAAGTTGGGATTTTCAAAAAGAGCCTAAATCAATGGTATCTGGGCACCTAACTATCTTAGGCACTTTTGAAAATCCGAGACTAAAATATTTCAGATGTGAAATATTTAACAAATCAAGTCAAGTAAGGAAGAGTTGCTAAATATTTAGCGGTAACTATCCTCCATACTCTTCCCATGTCGCCTAGTAAATGTAACACAGCTGATGTAACCAAATCATTCAAGTACATAAGAACGGCCATCCTGAGTCAGACCAATGGTCCATTTAGCCCAGAATCCTGTCTCTGAGAGTGGACAGTGCCAGATGCTTCAAAGTGAATGAACAGAACAGGGAAATTCATCCTTTTTGTCCAGTCTCAGCTTTTTGGCAGTTAGAGGTTTAGGGACACCTAGAGCATGGGGCTGCATCCCTGACCATCTTGGGTAATAGCTAGCGATGGATCTACTGTCCATGAACTAATCTAATTGTGTTTTGAATCCAGTTACACTTCTGGCCTTCACAACATCTTCTGGCAACAAGTTCCACAGGTTGACTGTGTGTTGCATGAAGAAGTACTTCCTGGTATTTGTTATAAACCTGCTGCCTATTAATTTAATTGGGTGACCCTGAGTTCCTGTGTTATATGAAGGGGTCAATAACACTTCCTTATTTACTTTCTCCGCATCATTCATTTTACAGACCTCTATCATCTTCCCCCTTAGTCTTCTTTTGTCTAATCTGAACAGTCCTAGTCTTTTTAATCTCTTCTCGTATAGAAGCAGGTCCATACCCCTAATCATATTTGTTGCCCTGCAGTGTACCTTTCCCTTTTCTACTCTTTTTTTTTTTTGAGATGAGGTGACCAGCGCTTCATACAGTATTCAAGGTGAGGGTATATCATGGATTTATATAGTGGCATTATGATATTTTCTGTCTTATTGTCTATCCTTTTCCTAATGGTTTCTAACATGCTGCTAGCTTTTTTGACTGCCACTGCCATACGCACCATCGATTTATAATTAGTTGTTAAACGTGAGCAGCTCTGATTTCATTGATTAAAGCTTTTTGATAAGAGATGGCTCAGTTGCTTGGTAATCAGGACTTTGCACAGTTATGCAAGAGCCCCAGATTTCACATCCACCCCTGCTTCATAAACTGGGGTGTGTGCAGTGGGATCATATAATTCTGCAGTTACAATTTAGAAGTGAGGTTGACATGGATCCTGTGGGAGTCATGTCCCACTCTGCTTAGCCATCAAATTGACAGCCACATGATTCAGCCACTTGAGAGGCAAGGAAGGGGTCTAAAATGGGGTGATCTTCAGAATTCCATTAGGGACGGGAGGTAAACATGGTAAACTGGGGAGAGCTACTACAGAAGGATGATGTAGAATCAAAGAACCATAGGTTACAAGGGTAAGTTACACTGTTGGTTACAATTCCTAGTTATCCTCTTAGCTCTTTTCTTACCACTCTCTCCTATATTCAAAGCAAACAACTCCTCAGATACTAAAATATTATTTTTATAACTGCAGGTAGCAGACCATGTTTATTCTGGGTCATGTCTGTGCAGTTACACCTGGGATGAATTTGACCCATGACGTCTAAGACAGGAAAAGATAAGTTAGGTGATCTAGGGTTTCCATTTAAGTAAACTAAAGAGCAGCATAGGAATTGTAATATTTAGAAAGAGACTCCAACTGGCTCCACAGCCAAGAGGAATGAGAAGCATGTGGGCTAGGCAGGTAAACAAACAAATCTGTGGATGTTTGTTAAAATGCTCAAGTGTTTCATCTAGGCAAGAGTAAACATTATCAGCTCTATTTCTTAGAGCGTGAAAAGTCACCTAGTGTAATATCTTGTATCAGATGGGTGATGTGATTTAGAGAAAGTTTAGACCCAACTCCAACCAAACCTTTATGTGAGTTTAAAAAAAAAAAAATCTGGTTAACATCTTTTCCCCACCTCCATTTTTTTTCATTCTCCAGCACCTCTTTCTTAATTTCCAAGTTACTGGTGAGATTGGAGGAAAAATACTAACATGCTGCAAATAAGGCTGGCTTTATATTTCAGGACCAAGTGGAACCTGGCAGGAAGTCATGAGAACTTTGTGAGAAAGCCTTTTCCCCCACGATGTACATTGCACTTTACAGGATTGAGCCCCAGTTAATGAAGCCTCACTATCCCCCTATGCGGTAAATAACTTATCCCCATTTTATAGGTGAGGAAATATAGGGACAAGGTTGTAGGAGTCATCCAAATTCACAGAGTAAGTCTGTTAAAGAAGTTGGAATAGGTATGTCTGCAATTAGACACCTGCAACCTGAACTGAGCTCATGAGGTTTGGGCTAAAGGGCTGTTTATTTTCAGTGTAGACATTGGGTCTGAACCTGCAGTCGAGCTCTGGGACCCTCTCATCTCACAGGGTCCAAGAGCCTGGGCTCCAGCCCGAGACCAAACATCTACACCACAGTTAAAGAGCCCCTTAGTCCTAGCCCAGTGAGCTCAAATCAGTTGGCACAGGCAAGCTGCGAGTTTTTAGTTGCAGGGTAGACATATCCTAAGGGGCTTTGACTGAAAGCCTTGTCTACACTACAAAGATGTACCATGTTTGAATGTGATCATGAACTATTTGTTGGATAACATAATGTTGAACACAAATTAACAGTCAATGGAGACTAAGACAAACCTGGTTCCTCCTCCTAATAGTATTTAGTATCATAGCTCAACTAAAAGAATCCTTGAAGCTTGTTTTCACAGGGAAATATAATGATACCACTATAGTTAAATGGTTACAGCTCCCCAAGTGGGCACTCTTATTTTTATAGCTAAAGCAGTATAATTATCCCAGTATGGTTCTACCAGTCAATTTCTCCATATAGACAAGTCCTAAGCCAGATATTTTAGTGCTAAGGCGCTTCAACTTGAGCCTACCTGAACATTGTCTGCAGTACAGCTTGCCCTGTTGCTACCCCCGCAATAGTGGTGAATTATGAGCCCATTTTGGCCAATGTAGACAAGGCTCAGCAGTTCTGCCTAAAGAATGAAAATTACCTGTAAGGTGTAATATGACTTGGAAGAGCTTGAAAAGCCTGTATGGTTCAGGTCTGGCTAATTCTTACTTGCTGGGATGGATGAATGCTCTACATGAGCAGTCAGCATTTCTGTGATTTATAGTAACATTATGTAGCATATGAGTCATTGAGTAAAAAGTAATGCGAAAGAGAGGAGTTGAATGTGAGTAATAGAAGAATTGTTTCTGGTTAGCAAGAAACAGAGTTCTTTTATCAGTAGAACACTGGTGGATTCCAGATGGCTAGCAAAAAGATGCTTTGGCAGATGTTTCTGCTGACATTAATGTACATTCTCCAAGGTTAATATATTGGCAGTGAAAAAAAAAAATCTGTCTACAAGGAATTTTTAATCTACTCATTAAGCTATCTAAAGTCTCATCTACACTACAAGTGAATTCATGTTTGGGGACCTCGTTAAAACATGGATGTCTCCCCACATGATTCACGCACAGTTCAGTGCCAGCCAGAATCTGACTTCCACATAATTCTAAAGGCAAGGTTATGTCCCATGTACACGGCAAAATGATGTTGGTGGACAAATGTGTTGGAACTGGGACGTAACTGAATTTGTAGCAAAGTTGGTACTATAGACCTAGTCTAAAAGAGTCTGACAACTGAATTTAAAAACCTGTTTTCAGACATGGTTTATATACAGTTTTGGCCAAACAGGGCCCTGACGCTGTTTGATCAGCTACTGCTGCTGATGCCAAACAGTGTTAATGCAGATTTCAAAGCCTATGCTTTACCATGTCTAAAGCTTGGCTGTTCAGATCTAGCACAATCCACACTGGCAGACTGCACTGTGTTAGAATCTCACTGGGCCACAGCCAAGCAGGGGCATCTTTAGGATTTATGGTGTCCTAGATGGGATTATTATACTGGTACCCCTGTGCCTGTCTTGCTCTTAGCAACACAAATATAAGCTGACACTATTGGAAAACTTGCCACATGCATGTTATTAAAACCAGTTTAACTTAATTAAGCACACTGTAATGCTGATGGACTAGCACTAAAGAAGTAGCACTATAGAAAAAATTCTGATTTGACAGAATGATGCAAATAATATATTTTTTAAAATTTATCAACAATTTTACTGCAAATTTATAAAAAGAGGTATTGAAACAAGGATTTGTTTTTAATTAAAAGCAATCTTTCTGGCCTTTTTGACTGCAAAATCAGTAATAATGTTGTTGTATGACAAAGACAAAGTGATGTCTTGTTCAACTGAAAGAATAGCAAGACCAGTCAAGTGTTCCTGACTCATTGTAGAGCGGAGATAGTTTTTAAAGAGCTTTAGTTTTGAGAAACTCCGTTCTCCTGATGCTACTGTTTATAGGAATTGTCAGTAGAATACGAGTGGTAATATACACATTAGGATACATGTCAACAAGTTTGCTGGTATGAATAAACTGTACAGTCTTCATCGATTTTGCATTTGGCAACAACTTAATTCTTCGTACACTTCAAGTCCATTTAAATCAAAACGATCACGGTGCTTCGGGAGGCTCTCTAGATCAGGGGTCTCCAACATGGTGCCAGCGGACACCATGGCGCCTGCAGGGGCCTCTCAGTGCACCCGCGTACTGGCCAGAGGATGAGCATCTGCTGAAATGCCGCCGAAATTCGGCGGCATTTTGGTGCTGACGCCTCTGGATGACACCATTTGCTGCCAAAAGCAGCGTCATCCTGAGGAGTCGCCACCGAAATGCCGCCGAATTTCAGCAGCATTTCAGCAGATGCTCGTCCGCCACCACGATCCTTTGTCTGGCACCCGCCAGGCGAAAAAGGTTGGGGACCACTGATCTAGGTTCTTGCACTTTGTCATTAGTTGCTCTTCTTTTCCTATTTCATTGAATTTAGTCCTGCTCAACCCGCCTATCAGCTGAGTGAATGGAACCCCAGGCCGACAGCGGGTTGAGTGGCTCAGCTGGGGTCTCAGCCGCCGGTCTGCTCAGCCTGCTGCCAGCCTGAGGTTTCTTAGGGGTCACTAGACCAGCAGTGGGTGCTGAGTGGGGCTGGCGGCCAGGACCCCGGATGGCAATGGGGCAGCAGCTGGAACCCCACAGCAGTGGCGGACTGAGCCGCTCAGCCCGCCGCTGCATGCCATCAAAAATCAGCTCGCGTGCCACCTTTGGCACATGTGCCATAGGTTGCTGACCCCTGCTCTATACACTAATAAGGAGATGAGCATATTACAATTGTTGGAGGGTTCTATTTAGCAGTAACAGGGCTATAGGAAAGTCAGTCAACATTTTTTGGTTCTCCGATGAAAACTGGCCCGCTCCCTTCTCCATACCAAACTTGTCACAAATAATTGTCAACAACTTAATTTTCTGTTTTTGGCTAAGATATTGATTTTTTTTTTTAAAAAAATTGAAATTTAATTCAGGATTGTTAGCGAGCATTTTTGGCAAACAAATTTGTTAAATGACAATCTAAATGGCAACCCAGTACTGCTTTCATGCTTGGCTCACCCCCCAGCCTGAGATAGGTGGAAAACTGCAGGACCCCAAAATCCACCTCTTGGGGTGCAGAGTGGTAGCAGCAGCAGCAAACCCTCAGGTCCGATCACACGCCAATGGGCACCACCGCCAGGCCAATGGAACATGGTGAAGTTAGCACAGCATCTGATCTCAGGGACGGGGCACCCATGGAGCCACAGCAGCTCACCCTGCCCTGTGTAGCTGCTCCCAGATGAGAAGGATCACTACCAGCCCTGGGGAGAGACACGCTCCCCAGCTAGGGTGACCAGATCCAGATGTCCTGATTTTATAGGACTAGTCCCGATATTTGGGGCTTTGTCTTATATAGGCACCAATTACCCTCACCTAGGGTGACCAGACAGCAAGTGTGAAAAATCAGGACAGGGGGTGTGGGGGAATAGGAACCTATATAAGAAAAAGGCTCCAAAATTGGGGCTGTCCCTATAAAAGTGGGACATCTGCTCACTCTACCCCAACTCCCTGTTCTGATTTTTCACACATGCTATCTGGCTATCCCCAACCCAGCCCTGTGCAACCATTCCAATCCTGGCTGCCTGCCAAGGAAGTGAGTTACTTTCACTTTCATTCCTCAGCAGGCAGGCAGACAGTCCCCTCCCAGTACCTCATCCAACCCATCCCTGACAGAGGGGAGGGGGGAGAGATGGGTGCTCCGTGTGCGGGAGAGAGAAAGGGGGGTGCTCCGTGGGGCAGAGGGGAGAAGAATGGACGTTATGGTGGACAACAAAGGATACTGGTGCCGGAGCCACTGAGCTTGCCTCACTTCACGCAGGGGGAAAGAGTCACACTCACAGGTGAGTTCCTTCCCCCACCCCTTCCCAAAGACCTCAGCAGCCAATCCCCTCCCTCAGATTGTGCTGCATTTGGCTATCTCTAGGACCCAGCAGCCCTGCTCTTACATGCTCCACTGCTTCCCTTGATCATGGTTTCTCCCCTGCCAGGTATGTCTGTCCGGGCTCCCGGCAGAGTGGTGCCCCCAGACCTAGTGGTGCCCTAGGCGGCTGCCTGTTCTGCCTATGGCTAAGGACGGCCCTGCAGCCAAGTTTGAAAGATGGTTGGTCAGCTAGTATCAAAAGGAATCAAAGTTCTTAGCATTCTACAATGACTGTGGCTGAAGCAGTCTATTTTCTACATTTTCACTGGTGCAGCTCTATCTGCAAAGCTGCCACATTATCCTCTTTTGAATCTCTCTTAAAATCTCTCTCTGCCGTTATACCTACAAAATACTTGACAAAGGTTAGGCAATCAGTGTGCTGTGACTGCTGCTTATTGCACTAATCATAACAGTCTCATTGTCACAATGTGCTCCCTTATCTATCTCTTGTATTCCACTATTGTCTCATTAACTACTTAGATTGTAAATTGTTTGGGGCAGAGAATTTTATTTTCTCTCTCTATTTGTACAGGGTCCAGGACAGTGGGAACTAGATCCCTGATTGGAATCTGTAGGTGATACCACAATACAAATAAATAGGCAAGATTCTGGCAGTTGCAGCTATTTTAGCCAGCTGCTCAAAGCTAATCTAGATGACATACTTGTAAAAATATTGTTGGCTGATGGCACCTTGTCTACGCTAGTGCTTGCACCATTGCTAGCAATGGTAGAAAATTTTAGCGGGGGAGAAATAAAATTCAACACCTTGAACTTTAGTTTAGTTATGTACAGTTAAGGTCCAGCTATGCTTGTCAGGGCCGGCTTTAGGCCGATTCCCTTGATTCCCCCGAATTGGGCCCTGCACCCAGCCAGAGCGTTGCAAGCTCCGCAGCCCCGCTGCCCCTGCCGGAGCGCGGCAAGCCCCGCGGTCCCACTACCCCTGCTATAGCGCGGCAAGCCCCACGTCCTCGCTACCCCTGCAGGAGCACGGCAAGCCCTGAGGCCTCGCTACCCCTACCGGAGCACGGCAAGCCCTGCGACCTCGCTACCCCTGCCGGAGTGTGACAATCCGAAGTACCGCCGAAGACTCGGAGCGCCACCTGCTGAGTACAAGCCCCACGAATCAGGCCTCACACTTGCTAAAGCCGGCCTTGATGCTTGTAACTACATTAAGGGACAACCGAGTTCCCTGACCATCTCATTTATACCATAGAAAGACCCTAATTCTTTTTGGAGTTCCAACTTGAGACTCCTTGAAAGAGACAGATTTTCAGAGGATGGGTGCTGAAAAACACTAGCCCCTTTTGAAAATCCTGACCCTGTTTCCCAACATGGCTGCAGCTAGCCTTGGTTAAAGCCTCATGCAGACAGGGATCTTTTTAGACAATTCCACCAGGAGAATCTACACTATAGACTCCCCTCTTTGCAAATGAATAGCATGTTTCTTAATACCATTGTAACATGGTTTTAACCAGGCTGGGTGTGAGCTGAAACCAGGATACAGCCATATGAGGCAGTAACTGTGTTTGGAAAAGAGTTTTAAAATGCGGTTACAAGTCTTTAGTATGGACTAATAGGTCTCATGTTTTATTGTGCGACATAAGCTGAGAGCCACAGTTTAAGCCAAGAATTCCTTTTGCTGACATAGCTTTTGTATCCATTTACATTTGAAAAGGGCAGTTGGCTGAACAATACTCTCAATACTGGGTGGCGTAAAGAATCGGTTCAGTGCTTGACACCTTTCAGCATGTAAAGGACAAAAGCTTGAAAAACATTTTTTCATATAATATCTTTTCCTGTTTGTGGCCTTTAGTCTTTAGAATGCTGTGAGGCTGGAGCCGCCAGTGATCTTGCTAAGTAGGTCACACCATAAACAGGCTTATCAGAAAAATAGGATGTTGCGTAATGTGAGAAGGAAAAATATATAGAATGGGCTGAAAAACAAATCTATGGTTCCCTTAAGTGACCAGCTGTGTCTGTCTCTCTCTTTCTTTCATGCCTTCAAAAAGGTTTATTCCTATTTTAATGCTATTTTACATAATGATCTCAATATTATCCAAATAATGGCTCAGATTCTCCATTCTGGCTGGTGGAGGAAAGGAAGGGACACAAAATTGGCTTTAGGTCACTTTTGTACCTTTTGTGTTCTTGGTCCTCCCCCTTGCCCAGTGTAAATTAATGTAACCTCAAAAGCTCTCTCGTGTAAAGAAGCTGATGTAAGGTGAGCGGTTCTGCAAAGGTTAAAGGCTCTCAGGGAAGAAGAAAATGGGAGAATTGGGATGAGTAACACACTTTCTGATTTATGCACATTTTTCATACAGGAGAAACTCAACAGGGTCGGTGAGATTCCTAGACAAGGCAAACTTCGGATGCCTTGTAACTTACTGGCCCTCTCCAGGCGTAGATTTGCTAATTAGTTACCAGGCAATAAAATATCTCCTTGGCATAGATGGTTTTCTACTAGAAACCTCAAAAAATTGTTCCATCTTCCAATCTGGGATCTCTAGCACATGAACGTCCTCCAAATCTCCCAAGGCCTGAAGTAGTGATGGCCTTGAACCCCTACCAACCAGACCCAAACATTTCTCAGTTGTTTAAAAATTGTTTAAAAATTGGTAACCTGGGATGCAGCTGCTTCTGAACAGAGGAACACGTGAAGATGGCATACATCAAATAGATACAAGTTTCCAATTGTTACCTTGCTGTGATACAGAATGTAAAAGAGGAGACAATTGTTTAATCTTTCTATGGACAAATATATACTATGCTTTTTCATTGCCTTGCCTTCCACTTCTTCTGGGCTGAGGCAACCACTCAGGTCTGGTGAGGGAAAAGAAAAAAAGATCAGGACAACCTGCTGCAAGACATGCTGAATGACTTTGGATACAAATTGGATCGGCACCTTGGATTCCAGAAGGAGCAACTGGAGTGGGACAGGAGGAGGAGGGACAGACTGGTGGTGGAGTACCAGCCAGAACACAACTAGAAGATGATGGAGCAGGACTGGTAGCAACAGAAGGAGCTGCTTGAGTGGATGATCTCCCCGATGGACAGCAGGATGCACCAGTGGATTCCCCTCCATACTACCACAGTCTGCAGCTCATGCAGCCATTTCACATTTCTGGGATGGGGTGGCTATGAGTCAGTGCATACACTCCTGGAATGGAAGTTCCTTGTTCACTCGATTCTGTGACTGCGTGGGGTAAGGAGAACAGGTAAACTGATGCTGTGCATACCATTACCAGTGACACTGCACTGATTAGCATCTCTGTCTGTTTTCACTGCACATAGCACTTTTCAATTCTATTAGTGTTTCACAATTTACTTTGGCTCTTAATACAGTATGCTTTTATTACTTGCAATTTTTTTAATAAAGTTTCTTTGGTTGTATACTACATTGGTTGTGGATGCCTGGGAAACAAGGAAGAGGCAGGAAGTTTTATCCAAAGCTTTTAATGGGTCACATAAAAGAAATGACAAAATTGATAAAATGGCCTGAGTACCACAACACTGCACAGTATCACATTTACCCATACAACACCTCTGCAAGGCAAGATAATACAGAAGGCATTCCTTGTTCTCCTAGACCTAGCTCCAGTGATGACAGGTGCAATTCCTGGTTGCCTATGCCAAGCCTGCAAACTTGCAATATCTTGAGGCCACTCCTGGCAAAAGCTCTCCCCCTTATCTTCATAAATGTTGGCCATGTACAGCCCGGCCCATTAAGATGAACGGGATTGGGCACATTGCCATCCAAACAGGTTTGTAGGCAGTGCCATCTTCCTTTCAGCAGCCAAATGAGCATTATACTACCATCATGTAGCTGCTCAGTGTGTAATTAAATTTTATCCAAAACTTTATTCTTCTTCCAGGTGCTCTTTATTTTTCTGCCAGGCTTCTTGAGTCAGGGAGGTAGAGGTTAGGCTGGGTCCTCTAAAAGACAGTAGGCAGATACTTCATTAATAACCATATTATCTGGAGGAAGGACGTCCCTTCTTGTCCAAATAGGTCAATACCAGTATCTCTGAATGTTCCAAGTCATGCATTCTACGTCGGTGTTCATGAACCTGCCTTTGTGGTTGACCAAAAATCTGCCCAATGGGCAAATACTATCCTTTCCGATTGACATAGTCATGTGTTCCTTGTGGTGGGCAGACAATGGGCATATGTGTGCCATTGACAGGTCCAGTGCAGTTCAGGAACCCCATTCTCTCAAAGCCAGGAATTTTAGCAATATCCACCACCAGTGGGTAAACCACAAAAATTGCCTGACAAAACTCCACCACAGCACCAACGGTTGACTTGCCAATGCTACACTGATTAGTCACTGGTCTGTAGCAGTATGGGGTAGCCAACTTCTAGATGGAAATAGCAACCTACTTCTGGACTGATATGGCCTCTCTCATGCGCATGTCCTGGAGCTGGAGGGTTGAGGCAACTAAGCTACTCACACAACTCTAGGAAAGTGGCTTTCTGCATGCAGAAGTTCTGGAGCCACTGCTGGTCTTCTCAGCTCTGTGTATTGATTTAGTACCATCACTCCATGCTTACGGTTCTGCATCTGATGGGGGAATCCACTGAGATTGCAACCAGCATCATCTGTCTCCACTCTGCAATGTCAGCATCCAGCTTGCATGATCTCCTCCCCGAGACCAGCCACCACCTTCTGAGGGCCACAAGCCACTGCTGAAATGCCTTCCACCACGTCTTATACCTGCCTCATCCTGCATTAACAGTGCAGCCAAAAGCAGGAACAGTTCATTGACCTGACTGGATCCATTCCTTGGGACTGGTTGGGACAGACAGAAGTGAGAAGCATGCTGAGCTGGGAGGGCTTTAGTTAACTGTGTTGGTGGGCTAAGAATACTTCTACACAGTGGCTTCGGAAGGACCAACACAATACATGCAAAAAAGGCTCAATTTAACTAACACCAAGAACCTTGGAATATGCCCCCAGAAATCCTAAAGCCCTGCCCAGGTTACTACAGCACCAGCATGGACATGGCTACACAAGTATGAATTGTGTGGTTATGTGGATGCAGCTATCTCAATGGCTGTAATTGGGGCAAATCCCCAGCATAGACAAGGCTTAGGTCATTGTAATTCAACCCAAATCACTAGTTACTGAAAGTCATTGCAATCTATTCAGAAACTACTGGGTCCCTGTATGTTAAGGGCACATTCAGCCAGAGACTGTACTAAAGTGATGTAACTTCCAGCATCACTGTACCTCTTTCAGGTGCATCTTTGGCTTCTGGCACTGAGAAAAATCTGGATTTCCATTTTTTTCTGAATTACATTTAATGATCCTTCTTCAGTGTGACTCTATCAAACACTTTTTTGCTGGAAATGGACAAGGGGGAAGGGTCAATAGGTAGTGGAAGTTTGCATCTGTATTTGGAACTTGCCCTGTAATGGGCAAACCAAAAACCACGACTTCACAGATTCATAGCTAAACATTACAGCTCAGGAGCATCCAGGAGGAAGTGTGTTTAACAACAAAAACACACGAGACCAAATAGGGTGATCTAAGCAAATCTGTAGCTCCTTGAGCCATTCTGTCAAGACAATCAGGATTTTGCATATCTGGAAAAAAACAACAAACAAAAAAACCAAACTTTAGCAAAAACAAGGAGGTCCCAGTCTTGCTGGAATTCCAGTTATTAGAAGATAACACTGGGAGCTGCATGCCTATAATTCCCCACGCCCCTTTGCTGATCATTTAGCTCTTAATGTTACCTGTGTTTACAGGTAACTTGACCCTCCAGAAATAACTGGCTCCTGATTTATTTATTTTTTCTAAATCATAATGTTTATGTAGTTTCCTGGAATGAAAACATGAATAAATCACCCAATGCATCAAGTTATTCTTGTGATACAGGAGCAACTAGAGATCAAATTAAATGAAATTAGACAATCAAATATATGTTTGCCATAACAGTATGTGACAATAAAATAGTAGGTTAAATAGTAATTTTGTTCCAAGTTACTAACGCTCTCATTAAAGTCATGCACTCAATGTACATCCAATAGCTAAAATATACGACTAACAAATACTAATCATTTTTAATTATTACTATTTTTATTAATGGACCAAATCTTAAATTTCTTACTTGGAGTTTACTCTGTCCTTATCTAGACAAATACACACTGAATTCAACTGGAATAAGGAGCTGAGGATTAGACTCATTGATATTTGATATACATACTCTGCCTTAAATATGTGAAATTCTTTTCACACAAATAAGGAGACAAGGGACAAAATTCTGCCCCCATTGCAGTTAATGAGACTTTCACCTTTGTCTTCAGTAGTGCCAAGATTCTACCTAAGGTCCCTGCCCCAAAGAACTTATAGTTTAAACAAACAGTGAGCACATGACGGATAGGGCATCAGATGTAGGGTGACCAGACAGCAAGTGTGAAACATCAGGACAGGGGCATGGGGTAATAGAAGCCTATATAAGAAAAATACCCCAAAATTGGGACTGTCTATATAAAATCGGGACATCTGGTCACCCTAATCAGATGCAACAAATCATTACAAGAAAAATGATTAATTTCCCTGGTGAGGAGGAGCCAGGGGAGGAGGTTGCCTTGCCATTGGAAGAAACCAGGGGCTCCACCAAAATCTGTCATTCTCAGGGGATTTTCTGGACAGCAGAGTCATCCAATCCAACCCAGGGCTCCCTGTGGGGGTGGAGAGAACAAGTGGGGCAATTTGCCCCAGGCCCTGGGTCCTGCAGGGGCCCCCATGAGAGTTTTTCAGGGCCCCTGGAGCGAGGTCCTTCACTCGCTCCTGGGGCCCTGGAAAACTCTCATGGGGTCTGGGGCCCCGGAGCTTCTTCCACTCTGTGTCTTCGGTGGCAATTTGGCGGTTGGGGGTCCTTCCACTCCGGGACCCGCCGCCAAAGTGCCCCGAAGACCTGCTGTGGGGGCCCTCCGCCTCCGAATTACCGCTGAAGACCTGGCTGCACTATGCCGAAGCGGGGTTCCCCACCACTGAAGACCCCAGACCTCCTGAGTCCTCTGGGCTGCCCTGATGCAACCCTTTGCCTCTGCACTGGTGCTCTGCCCAAATGGGCCCCAGACAGCATAGTGCTAGCAGGAAATGCATTACCAAGAACTCTCTTAAATGCCAGCAGTACACAGAAGCTTTCTCAAGAGGAAGAGTTACAGTGTGCAGTTACTTATTCTGATTTGTGCTGTGGGCTTGCAGGGACTGGACTTGGCTGATCCTGCCTACTCTCCGCCTTTCTGCTTCCTCCATTTAAATCCACAGAGTTGGGAGCCCAGAGAGAGGTACTCATAGCAAGGAAAAGCATGCACTGGAAATGGCACTCCTCCATGTCCATGTCCCTACAGCCATAAGGCAGGGACTTCCTTCCACACAAGGAACATGGGAAACTTCTTTACTCTTGAATACTGCATATAATAAAATACCAAATATTTAGGGCCCAATTATAAAAGGGTGGCACTTTAAAAAAAAAAAAAAAGTCATTTGCACCCAGTTTGTGCTTGCAATGCACTCACTGGTGCAAATCCAAGTAGTTGTGCCTCTTCCTTACAGTGAGTGCAAATCAGATAGTTAGAAACCCTCAGATTTCATTTTGTACCCACCATTCATTTTTTCAGGTTAAAAAACCTCCATGCAAAAAGAGAAGATGGGCCCCAGCCCCTGAAAGCTCACCCCTTCCGTGACCTCTTACTCATTTTAATTAAAGTGATTATTCAATGGACTCCAGATGCTACAAAAAGGCCCCATCTTGTTAGGTTTAGAAGCGCAAATTTTCTCAAATTTGCACATCATAAGAGTAAAACGTATCCAACAATCCATCTGTAGCTGAAAAGTTAACCTTTTCTCAATGTTTTTCCAATTCTCAAGCCTGGTTTGCTGTGATGACTTTAGCATGAGCAACCTTTATCTCTTGGGTAGTTAATTAAGAGAGGTCAGATTACCTTGAGGAGCCAATCACTTTGGGGATGGGGGTTGTTTAGGTTGTAATTTAGGACAGCAGGGATTTTGACTTCTAAAACTTGCTTCTCTAACTTTTTTTTTTCCCATGCCCGAGTTCAAAACTTTTTTATTTTGCTTGAAAAACCAGAAGAGTGGAAGAGATTGGTAGTCACCTTGAGTATACGAAAGACTGACCAAAGAGGGGGAAAAAATTGCAATTTCCTTTATTTACTAAGCTTGCTCCATTCCCTGTTTGTGTATGACTTGGCAATGATATATTGATTTTTCAGAGGTTTCTTTTTACAATTACAAAAGAAAACGAAATTACTGATTGGGAAGGAAAACTTCTTTGTGTCTGTTTTGTAAAAGAAACAGCTTTGTGTATGTGTGTGTGTAAGAAATAGAAATGCATTAAAAGAAGAAAAAAAAGGAAGAAGAAGATGATGATCTAGAGATCAATACAGAGAATTAGGTGAAATAGAACATCTTGTATGTTTTTTTAGAAAATCATTTTTTATATACTAAATACATTTGAGGACTTTGTTCCTAGCAAACCTTTTCAAGTTGTAATTTGAACAGGTTTTAAATGACTGAGAAATCATCTTTGATTTGGAGCAGGGTAAAAGATTAGAGAGAACTTGGTCTTTGGAGGATTTCTGAAGTTAACTTAAAAACAAAATTCAGCCCTACAACTATGTCACAAAAGAAGTAAGGCTATTGCCTGAGGACTGAAGGATTTGGTCATGTGTCATCGTTTTACAGGATGTTACCTCAAAATGACATAATTATAGAAAAATCCAATGCAGAAATGGCACATCCACCTACTCACTGTATACAAAATATTGAACGCTGATTCTCCTAGACATGCTTTACAAATGAGCATTTGTCTGGGCTGAGTACAAGTAATGATGAAATCAGGTTGAATCACTTGGATTTTGAATGCTACTGAAGCTTTCAGTACCAGTAATGCCATGTACAATAATCAGCTTTCACATGAACAATGAGGAGTCCTTGTGGCACCTCAGAGCAGTGTTTCTCAAACTGGGGTCGCCACTTGTGTAGGGAAAGCCCCTGGCAGGCTGGGCCAGTTTGTTTACCTGCCCTGTCCGCAGGTCCGGCTGATTGCGGCTCCCACTGGCTGCGGTTCGCTGCTCCAGGCCAATGGGAGCTGCTGCAAGTGGCGCAGGCCGAGGGACTTACTGGCCATTGCTTCCAGCAGCCCCCATTGGCCTGCAGCAGTGAACTGCAGCCAGTGAGAGCCGTGATCGGCAGGACCTGAGGACGGGGCAGGTAAACAAACCAGCCCAGCCCGCCAGGGGCTTTCCCTACACAAGCAGCGACCCCAGTTTGAGAAACACTGCCTTAGAGACTAACATTTATTTGGGCATAAGCTTTTGTGGGCTAAAACCCACTTCATCAGATGCTTTGATGAAGTGGGTTTTAGCCCACAAAAGCTTATGCCCAAATAAATGTGTTAGTCTCTAAGGTGCCACAAGGCCTCCTCATTGATTTTGCTGATACCGACTAACACGGCTACCACTCTGAAAGCTTTCACATGGTCATCCTCATTATTTTTCTGCTAGTTACTTGGAGCAGTCAGTATACACAGTTCTGCATCAAAACAGAAAAAAACAAGATCGCTGCTTGAAGATGCTTACGATCAAAACAAGATGAGCAAATGAATATAAGAGAATGAAAAAAAAATCATCTTAATTCCTTAACACTATATGGGCCCAGATACTCAACAGTGGGTCCTGATTGTAGAAGCCCATGGTTGCGTGGGCAGCTGATCAGATATTCAGAGTGGCTGAGCACCCATTTGGCACATGCTTAGGGTACGCAGATATCAAGTGTGAAAAATCGGGACGAGAGTAGGGGTTAATAAGTGCCTATATTAGATAAAGACATGAATATAGGGACTGTCCCTATAAAACTGGGACATCTGGTCACCCTACACATCCAGCCACTTCACAGATTTTGCAGAACATAGTAAACATAAACAACATAGGAGATGGGAGAGTGCAACACTGCAGCAGCTGCATAAAGGCCCAAGCCGCACCCACCAGAATTCAGATTAACAGGGCATTAAGGACACATTATGTCCAGCATCCTGTGCAGCCATTTATACCTCTGCAAACTGAGTACAAAGTGAGAGTAAAATGGCATTCTTCTGCCTTGTAGCACTTTACACAAGAGACTACACAATTAGGAGAACAATGTCAGATCAGGCCTATGGGACCATCTGTGTGAGCAAGGGTGACAGGATCACTCCCTAACAAGTTCAGGAAATTAAAAACAAAAAATAAACAAAAATTTGGGGATAATAATTCATCTTCTGGATAACAAGTATTTAATCTTTTGCAGGATAATTACTGCTTGCAACGATGTCAGCAATAACAAAACAAGAGAATCCATACGTTATAACTGTTGGGTCAGCTATAGTAATGTGGGTGGGCTGAATTTAAAACAAGATACACAGTAGGGGATAGCCAGAGTGCATTTAAACTATCCTACAGAAATGAGACTGTTCTGTATCTGAATGTACTCAACGGAAGAAAAATATTTTGCTTATAAAGAATTTTCATAAACATTTCTGAGGATGGGTATGTCTTAGGATGTGCATTAAGAGTAAGTTAAACAAGATGGTATAAACACAGAAATGGTCTGTAACAGGAGAATAAATAGCCTGCCTTGGCTTCCCCTAGAAGCCATTGTTCAGATAGTGCATTCTGTGAAAACGCAGCCATGCTGGCACATTGGTCTTTAATTAGAACATAAAAACATACTGCAAGAGATCAGTTTCTGGGATGGCAAATAAAATCTCTAGCTGCATATAAAAAAAAGTGGGCAAGTTTTCTACTATCACAACCCCTTCCTAAGCAGATTCTTCAGCACCTAAAATATCTAAATATATTCAGAGGCACTGGGAAAAGCAATTGAAAAATAGCAAGAAGCTAAGCCGGTACAATGGGACTGCTCATCAGATGAAAGTTAAGCCTGTATTTAAGAACTTTGCTGGTTCAGGAACAAAGGGCTAGACTTTCAAATGTATTTAGGTGCCTAAAGATTCAGATAGATGGGGGATTTCAAAAGTGCCTAAGCAGGTTCGACACCTAACTTCTACTGAAATCAAGAAATACATGCCAACCTGATTAGATGCTTTTGAAAATTCCACTATGCACTTATCTGCATCTTAAGGCACCTAAAGTTAGGCACTTTAAAAATCTGGTCCAATGTGCTTAGTACCTATAGGATTAAACCCTCATTTTTTACTCAGCTCTTACTCTGGCACATTTCCTGCAGACCTCAGTTTGAGCTATTGTGTGCTCAGCACTTCAGATCTGTCAGATGCCTAAATATGGATTTAAATGCCTAAATTTAGGCTCCAATTTTTGAAAATCTCAGCCTAATTCTATTACCACATCCAACATATATGAGGCATACTGAACAATAATAACTGAATTCAAAGACGCTTGTCCAGATTAAGCACAGTAATAGATTAAAAATGCACATGGAGTTTTGGAGCCTGGTAGGAAAATGGGAGTTATCTAGTTTGTTGTATTAAGCGCTAATTATATGTTCATGGTATCCATCACACTAATATGTTTCCTGTGTGATGTGAAAAACATATGGTAAAGAGGAAATTTGTGCATTTTATAGGATTGAACTAGTGTTTCTAATATTTGGAGGGAAATTGCAAGAATAATTTAAAAAATGCCACCACCAATATCTGGTATATTGGAACCTAAAGCGATTAAAAGTAAAAAACATGTGGACAAAAATTCACCGTATCCAGTATAGCTAGATCAGTTAGAGGTGTGATATTTTACCAACATGGCTATACTGCCAAAAGCCTAGTGTAGATGCAAAAAAAAAAAGGGGCTTTTTGGCAGTATAGCTTATTTTGCTTGGAGAACTGATATAAGCACTACCAGAAAAAGGGCTTTTTTTACCAGTATAAATTGCAGCTACGTTAGGAGTTTTTGCTAGTATAGCCAAGGGCCATCTACACTACGAGCTCTTTTATTGGTCTAGGGATACTAATATACTATACCATCAAACCACTCCTAGGGTACGTCTACACCACCCACCGGATTGGCGGGTAGCGATCTATCTATCGGGGATTGATTTATTGCGTGTAGTGTAGATGTGATCAATCGATCCCCGATCGCTCTTCTGTCGACTGCAGAACTCCAGCAGTGTGAGAGGCGGAAGCCAAGTCGACAGGGGAGCCGCGGCTGTCAATCCAGCGCCACGAGGATGCAAAGTAACTAATTTTAATTCAATCTAAGATACATCAACTTCAGCTACGCTATTCTCGTAGCTAAGTTGCGTCTCTTAGATCGATTCCCACCCACCCCAGTGTAGACCAGGCCCTAGTCTGGACACAGCTATACCAGCAAAGCTATGCTTTGCACCAATAGAGCAAAACAAACTATGGTATATCTGTAAAAGCACAACTTTGCTGGTATAACTGAATCTACACAAGGGATTTCTGACGGAAAAGTTATGTCAGGCATCTCTTCACACCCCTGACCAACATAGCTAGACCAGCAGAAGTCTGTAGTGTGGATTGCTTCATTACTCAAACTATCCAAACCTTCCATTTGAATGCCATCAAATATGTTATGTGACGTATGTTTAAAGTCTCAGATCATATTCATACTTGTAACTCCACTGTCCTAAATTTTAATAAGTGACCAGTGGTGATTTCAGGTGCCTAATTTTTTGTTTGCCCAACATGAGACATGGTAAAGGGACCTGGTTTTCTGAAAGTGGTGCATACTCCATCTTCTGAAAATCAGGCCTCTTTAAGGCATCATGAGATTGTGCATCGAAAATCAATAGTCACTTCTTAAAATGTAGGCCATTGATTTCAATTAAGTTACACCACAGATAAATATCGTCCTTATTCCTTCCCCATACTACTCAGCATCTTCTTTGGATCTGAATTAATGTCATTGCCACATCAGTAAAGTCTTAAAGGCAACAAATGGCATAAACACATAGAATATGGGTCTTTTATTTATTTATTTGTTTTTTAAAAGAGTTTGTTTCCTCAACACAGTAGTTAACTCAGATGTTGTTTTTCAAATTGTTGCTGTGCTGTGTTTTCGGTCTGTGGATAGGTGTTACATTATTCCTGTGAGAATGTTGACCGAGGGTGGGTGCAGCAACAGCTGTGGAAACCATTCTCAATCTAATAACACTGCTGTGGCATCTCCAATGAAAGCAAAGTGATGCTTTGCCACCTAACGAGCAGAGACAATTTCCATGTTAATAGTAAACAGGAATATCTGTGTGAGATGTGGTAGCTTTACTGTTGTCCAGTCTTTCTTCCACCCCTTCCCCTGTTTGTCTTGGGGCCCCAGTCTGATTAAGTTCTTTTTTGCGTGTTTCTGCTCAGTTCCACAAGCTGCATCACTAACAAGTCAGTGCTATTTAGTTTTATTTGCTCTTAAAATGAGAAGCCAATCTTAGGCTGTGTTGGATGATACAACTATTTTGCTACTTTCCCTGGATAATAAACAGTTTGGAAATTAGTTATTTATAACAGTTTGTTGTTTATGTGACAGAAACTAGGACAAGGAGCTTGATTCTGATCCCACTTGTGCTAGTTTAACTCTATGTAATCGTGTCAAGCCACTTCTGATTTGCATTTTTTCAAGTGAGATCAGAATCAAGTCCAATATATATCCTTCAGCATTTCAATTTAAATGTACTTGCTTTCTAATAACCAGTAACAATTAGATAAAGTTACAGCTTTCCCCCACCCTTACATGAAGAAAGAATGAAATATACATAAACCTTGAGCTCTACTAGTGAAGCATAAATTTGTATGGCTAAGTCCAAGAATGTCTCATTTCTAGGCATAAACAAACTTCTTTCTTATTAAACACTGTACCAGCTCCTTGCATAATACTGCTGGACACTGTCCTTGTATGGAGCAACTCCTCATCCACAGACTTCAGGCTTCAGTGTGGTAGCCATGTTAGTCTGTATCAGCAAAAAGAATAAGGAGTACTTGTGGCACCTTAGAGATTAGATGTATTTGAGCATAAGCTTTTGTGGGCTAAAACCCACTTCATCGGATACATGCAGTGGAAGATACAGTAGGAAAATATATATACACAGAGAACATGAAAAAATGGGTGTTGCCATACTAACTCTAACGAGACTTCCACTGCATGCATCCGATGAAGTGCCACAAGTACTCCTCATTCTTTGGACTTCAGATTGTGACTTAGATGCCTCAATATGGCTTTTATATTTCAGCTCCAAAAAGCAGATACTGTATCTTGTTCTGTGATGAGCACACCGTGGGTACTTGGGAATTAGCACTTAATCATGTTTTATCTTTAAGCACATCAAGTGGACACACTGAAGTCATGATGGGACCACTCACATGCTTAAAGTTAATCAAATGTGTAAGTGGAATGGCCCAAATGCTCAGGGCATTGTAGGACATATCCTTTAAGGTCTGGTCCCGTCCCCATTGAACTAAACAAGAGTCTTTTCATTTACGTCAATTAGCATTGGATTAGGCCCCTAATAAACAATAATGATTAACAGTGAATAAATCCAGCAATAATTTCTGAAATCACTCCAAACATTAAGACTCCTGTTCTAACTGAAATCTGAAATGACTCCTGTTCCATCTTTGCATCTGGGTCAGTATCACTAAAATTTCAACCCACATGGAAACTCTGAAAAATAATCCTAACTCTTAAACACTCCACTCTTTACATGGTACAAGTATAATTCCACATGGCATTCTCCTGAGAGGCAGCGCCATTTCAGTGTCGAGTAGGCTAGCTATATGTACATACATAACCAAACAATGGCCTTTTGTAAAAGGGATCAAGAGTGAATCCAATATAATTTAACATACAATGGAACAGTCTAAGAGATGTGCAAATCTAAACAACCCCCAACATTCTGCGGTTTTTAAATTGCATGATAGGATCACAGAGCCCAAAGTTAGACATCAGGACAGAGATGAAGGACCAGATGCTCAGCTGGTGTGAATTGGTGTAGCTCTATAGAGGTGAACTGCTGAGCATCGGCCTTGACATCTGTAAAATACTCACAGTATCATGGGTCAATGAATATATCAAAGACACTAATAACACAGGATCTTACATATTTGAGTCAGAGAGAAACTTCATAGTCTCTCTCTCTCTCTCGGGGATTATTAGCCATTGGATTTGCTGCCCAGTGTAGTGCTTGTTGAGGTTATGGAACTTTTAAGAGTTTTAAGAGCTGAATAAGATTAAGGGGTCCCTAAATAGTGGCTGTCTTGTGCCATCTGCCCCAGAGGTGGCTGAATTTTATTGGTGATGTATAGAAGTAGTTTGCAATGTGGTTTGCAAAGCTGAAGGTTTTTATGGAAACATGATTCGTTATTACTATTTTGCCTAAAAGATGAATGCTGAAAGCTGGCTCCCAATGAAATGGGCATGTTTGCAGCCACCATCAATTTATTATCCAGTGAAACTTGCCTTAAAAAACCACCCATAACTATTTTCTAATTTTAAAAGCCTTTAAGGCTTCAAAGGTTGCATCTCCAATCAAGTTTTGATTTGCTTTAGGGTCACTACTGACACTGGCGCCAGCGAGATGTGTTTCATCTATTATTTCGCACAAAGAAGTCAAATATTGCACAGCTGTGTGTAGTATCATTGTGAGGCATGTAAGATGGCTTCATCTGAACTCCATACTGAAGTGAGGCACACAACTGTGTAATACTGTGTCCTGATGCACACACTTAAGCATGTGTATAACTTTATACACGGATAGTTTAATTGAAGTCAGGTAATGCAATGGGACTATACTTGAATTTTGAATAATGTTCGTGAGTAAGTGCTTTGTTGGATCAGGCTCTTAATATGTGTAATTTTCCTGATGTCAAGGGGGATGAGGGTTGACCTCCAAAAGATTAATCAATTCCATTTCAATGCTTAGCTGAACTTATCCAAACTATTTTTTTGTTTGGCCAGAGTTTTGGCTGGACATCATATGGTACAAGCTTTTCAATGAGAAATCCAGTATTTCTTTTTCTCTATTTGGGTCAGATTTACAATGGGAACATATTTATGCTAAATTTCCTGAGTGAAATCCTGACTTCACTGAAGTCAATAGAAAAACTCCGAATGATTTCAATGGGGCCAGAATGTTAACTTCCACAGTATGAAATTGGATCTAGTTCCAAAATCCTTCAGATTTGGAATTCTTCTGCTTTGGGGTTTTGGTTTGGTCATACTTGAATGAATGGTGGGCCATAAAATTTGGATCTCTGATCAGAAATCCTCCAAAGCTGTAGGGTGTTCTGATCCAGCATTTTGTTTTGGCCCATTATTCCCTCCCTTCCCCCTCCCCCTTTTTTTTTTAACCCACATGTTTTGGCATTTCCAGCACTGGCTGAAACCAAGAATTGAAGAAAAATTCACAAAAGTTTATTTAAAAAAATAAAAAGTCAACCAGATTTTCTTGATCCTCAGAAAAAAGCTGGCATTTTGGGGCAGATGTTCAGGTTAGCTCCCATTTCCAAATGAGTTCAGCTAACCTGAGTTCACAATTCAGAAATGGCAATAGAAACTTTCAATATCTTAGAAATCATTGAGTCCACAAAAGCTTATGTTCAAATAAATATGTTAGTCTCTAAGGTACCACAAGTACTCCTGTTCTTTTTGAGTCCACAAAGAAACTCTCCTTAAACCTCTGCCTTCAGAAGACACCCAAAGAAGATGAAGGAGGAGTCAAACTTCTCAGTAAAAGATCTGCACAGCAATAAGAAAATAACTCAATGGCATGTATGATAAATTGTAATGTGGAATGCACAGGAAGATATTTACCATGGGGCACTGTCTTAAATTTCCTCTACATGTACTACATTACAGAGTTGATTCCAATAAGCCTATTCTTTGGTGCATAATATACACTCTCATCACCTGATTAAGGCTTGGTTGAGCATTGTATGTTTAGTGATGGTATAAAGGAGGTGTAAGATAAGAAACTGTTTATACATGACAGAGAAAACACATTTTAAAGGACGGTGAGATGGAATTATAACAGGAAAATGCAAAAAGGGGTGAAATTATTCAGTATAAACGATGGAAGAATTTTATTACCAATCTGACTGTGTTATAAATCAAGTGCTCTGTAAATGCAATAAAACAATTGTTTAGTCTGCATGATTCATACCACAAACCTCAGTATTCTGTGTTTTGATCTTATTGCAGCAATAAACTGTCTAGACAGCAATTAACAAACTGTTTTTCCTTCAGATGTTTGGAGTGCCATTGCCGCCTGATCAGCACTCAGAATACAGGGCTTTCTCTTCTATCCCTATTAATTATCAGGTTGTGGGAGGTGACTATGGTTAGCCATTCTGTGTAATTGTACAACATATCTCCTTAAGTGACCTGCTCTAGGTAAAATACAGATAATAGTTTTTAATTAGTTGTGAGTATATATGATTACAATTTATTGTACAACTATGCACTAGAATATAAAGTAGAACACATGCAGATAAATAATATGGAGATTTAGGCCCTGATGCAGACGAGTACTTGAGCATGTGCCTAACCTTAAGCATGTGAGTAGTCCTGGGACAACTCCTATTTAAAGGTAGGCGTGTGCTGAAGTACCTAGCAGTGGACAAAAAAACAACAAACCAAACACTCCCCTACCCCACTGATCTATCGGTTCTAGTTGTCCCTTAGTTCCTTTCTTTTACAGCACAACTATAGTGGCTGCCCTGTTGCCATCAAGCCCTGAACACAGCTACGTATCAGTAGGAGGTGAAGTAAAGTGATTCCTATGATTTACTATTTTGGAAGAAGCTTTGATGCTTGTGAACGCACTATTGAAACTATTATTTAATCATTTCCAATGCCCTAATTTTAAGTGTATGACCCAGCCAATATCCTCAATGAAGCCTCACATCCTGTTGGTAAAGTATCGCTCTCCTTATTTTACAAATGGGGAAACTGAGACACAGAAAGGTCAGGGACTATGTTTTTGAAAATGATTCCTAATTTGGGGTAGGTCTACTCTGCAACTAAACACCCACAACTGGCCTGTGTCGGCTGACTCACACAGGGGCTGCTGGGCTTTCAAATTGCTGTGCAGATATTTAGGCTGAGTGCTGCCCTTCCTGGGTTGTCAACTTGAGCCATGTGGAGGCTCATTTTCAGGGCTGCAAAGCACCCATAACCCTCATCTGAAGTTAATGGTAACATCCAGTGTCTCACTTTTATGGAATGTAGGGCATTTACATAATATATTTGTTCACAGCAAATACTGAGAGGGGGTGTGCGTGTGCACGCATATACATATCTATAAAAGCAGGAAAGTGTCTCATCATCTTGAAAAAGAAGTAGAGGTTTCCCTTGAATAGCTTCTTATTGCTGACATCTTGTAATATTTACGGGGCATGGATACAAACAGGTCTAGATCCTCAGCTGGGGTAAGTCAGCACAGCTCCACTTCACTGACTTCATTGGAACTATACCAATTTATACCAGCTGAGGATTTAGTTGCAGGTGTCTGAATCTGGATTTTCTGAAAATCTGGCCCTTTTGTTTTGTTTTATCTTCTTGCTGGACAGCTCCCCAGTTTAGAGAGACAACGTGGGTGAGGGAATATCTTTTACTGGACCGACTTCTATAGGGGAAAGAGACAAGCTTTTGAGCAATACCCCTACAACAGCAGCTCCCTAGTTTCTCCTTTTTTCATTCTGCATGAAATTGACCTGAGATTTGTTGCAGATGACCAGCTTACAGCTTTGGGCTGGGAAGCATGACACACATTCCAGTGCATGAAAAGAATATTTAAGTTTTGCTGTTGTGAAATTAAATCCCTATCCAGGCATGCTCCTCCAACTGTGGGCTTGACCCTGCTTCCACTGAAGTCAGTGTGAATTTTGCAATGATGATTGCTTAGATACATAGACAAATAGGGAATGATACAGGAATTACTAAAGGATTATGCTGAACTGACATTTTTCTTTAGTTTCCAGAAAGACTCCAGAATGGCCTAGTTGTAAAACAAACAAAATCACAAAACAACAACAAAAATAAACTTACATTTTGAAAAGAACAGATTGTTTGTGCATTTGTTTTTACCAAAATATGGGGGTTTAAAAATGGTTTTGCTTTTCCTCTTTTGAGACTGATGGGGGAAGAGGGGTATAAGTGGTAAACAAGAAAAAACAAAAACACATGGGCCTGATTTTCAATTGTCAAAGACTCAATTTATGTACCTGAGTGTGTAGTTATGTCTTCTCTGCAGAAATAACTGATTTACCTACATAATTAAAGCAAGATACACAATTACCCATGCAAAATGGACACAAACTGTATATGAATCCTCATCTTGTGCTGATATCTAGGTATCAGAGATAGCTGGAAAATAAACAAAACCAAAAAAACCCAGTAAATAATTTTTACTGTTTTTTCAAAATTCCAGGCTGTTGATGACATTTTTCAAAAATGGAAAAATTTCCATCAGCTTCTGCTGCTTCAAAAACTAGAAAAGAAAGAGGGGGAGGGAAAGGTTTGTCAAAATGCAACCAAACCAGACCAGACCAGACCAGACCTGCTCCAATAGGTACTGGGCATTGAAGGGTACATTTATAATGCACTGCACAGTTAAGCCAGGTGATTAGCATCTGGTTCTGAGCACCTAAGTTAGTTTACCCCAAGTGCAAGTGTCCCTACAGCAAAGCCCTACCTGCATTACTGTTTCCTCAGAGCTTCTGTACTCACCCATATGTCTCTGGGCACATATCCCAGGATTCTTTGTACTGAGCTACTCTAGGATTCTTTCCCTGTTCTTTTGTAAGAGAACTTGTCTAGCCTTAGGGGGGAAATGTGGGAAGGGCAGTGGAGAACTATCAGACTCAAGTGATTTTATCTGCATCCCCACTGCAAAGCTTACCCAAGGTAATCTGGAGCCTGGGTTCTAATGTATGCCCCCAGCTGTGTAAACTACCCTGGATTTAAAGCACCTACAAACCCAGGTGAGAGGGTTTTCCATGTGGATGGTGGGAGGTGGCTGAGTTGGGCTAAAATAGAGGTAAGAAGCTGGGTGAACTGTGCAATGAAGCCACGTCCAGAGAGAGACAGCTTGCTGAAGGCACCAGAGATGTGATGGTTTATTAGGATTCTTTTTTATCTGTTTAGAAAATAATCTAATTATTTTAATTACTTCTTTTTTTCATGTTAAAGTCTTTTTTATTAAAAAACAATAATCAGCATTTAGCATCAGGGTAGGTAAATTTGTAGTTGAGGTTGTGGTATTTCCCACTCTAGGCAAAAATCATTTCTTTCTTACTTGGAGGTACGACTACTCCCACTGAATGGTCCTCTACTCAACAATCAGCCCTAATGATTTCAGTGGGGCTACTTAGCTGATATGTGATATTTAGTAAAATATTCAGATCGTGTGTGTGTGTATATATGTATGTGTATGTATGTCTTTCACTCTCCATCAGCACTTATCTTTGTCATTTCCTAGGCCAGAAATGCTAGATACATAGTAGGGTTGGTCTGATTCTGTTCCGTAAGACAATGTCTATTAAGAACTTGAAAATGGCGCCATGTTTAGTTGTCATTATTGCCACAGCAATTAATTTCTGCATAGCTAGTAGCCAAGACTGAAGTTGTTTTTATGGCAAAAATAAATAGATAAATAAATAAAAATCTATCTAGCCACAGTCTTTGCGTGAACACATCTAACAAGTTATTGATTGAATAACTGATAAATTCAGCACAGGCTAATTACAGTGGACATGTCTGGATGTCAGGGCTTGACCGTTATACCCAGAGGGGGTGGAGCAGATATGGAAGTAATCTGTATATGTGGGAGAAGGCGATCAGAAGTGTGGGAACTTCAGTAAACATCAATCAACGCTCTATAGTCTGCTGACAAATGCTGTGCTAATTTGTTTGTTTACTTCAAAGGCTTATTGTCAAAGTGTTTTAGGTAACTTTTAAAAATATCCTGTTTATTCAGTTGCTTTATTAAGATCACCCCTTTTGAAACCGCGAGAAAGAAATTGGTTCTCTTTCTGATTTGCTTTCCCTCCAGTGTGTATGAACACTAGGTAGTTTTTGCAGGGCTTCTCATGAAGCCTGAGCTGCTGATGGCATTGATTTTTTTTTTTTTTATTTTCTTTTTTTTCCCCCCAGAGAAAAATCTTTGTTTGGTTTGAAAGGAAAAAAAAAATAAAGAATTGCACAGACTTTGTAAACAAATATAAGAAAAAACACACAGGGTTAGTCAAATCAAATTTTGGGCCTAATAACCTTGATAGTGTCCTTTTAAATTAACTTTGTAATCAGGGAACGTCCTCAGAGAATGTTTTTAAAGAATTTATATATCTTAAAGGAATCAGACAAAACTCTAATTTGCTGGACAGCTGGCTATGGGCTCTAGACAAGTATGTAAGTAGTTGGGAGCATTTGACTCGAAATGCAAAATCTTAGGGCTATTTGTGTCAGTATTTTTCCATTAAGTGAGGCATAAAGGTTCATTGTGATTATTATTTACTAATGTAAAATCAAGAAACTATACCAAGTAGGTGAATTTTCAGCGAAAGCTTCTCTACACTCTATATGAAAAACAATATCATATTTCCTCACATTTTGTTGGACAGCTGTGCCAGACATCCCTGAGGAACATTCATACATATATGATTGGTCTTTTCTAAATTATTCCCTTGGTCCTCATGAGAAGGAATTAAGTTCAGGGCAAGGTTCTATTGAGGGCGGAATCTTTCATACTTGTATAGATTTGTAGCTGTGCTACATGTGTCCATCAGTGTTTGCTGTGCCTATAATTATACTTCTCATTCAAGTGTTGATAAAAATAATCTGAGACATGTTCACTTGCCTCACACATCTCTTTAAAGTCACCCATGGCCAGCATGGATTAGAGAATTCATTACTTTGCTCTTCTGAAGTTCACTCTAATTGAAACCACCAGTTGTGCTGTATTGATCATGCCATATAAGAGAACCAATGCACTAACCCCAGTAGTCTCAACTCAGAACATGATGTTTGGTGACTTTAGGGAAGTCACTGCATACTTGCTGCTTTAGGATTTATTTCTTCCATTCAGCAAGCAGATTCCTCCAAGAGATTCAGGCTCTTTTTTTCTTGTTGTGGAGAAAAGAGAACTATATCAAATAGGATGTCACATAGTTGCTTCAGGTTCTTTCATTGTTCAAGTTACTAGGCTGCTATAACTCAGCTAAGATAAAGGGAGAAGCTGATATTCAAATGCAGGTTTCCTAACAGGAATATTTTGCTTTACGAATATTGCAAATCTAAGGTGCAAATATCACTGTGAAGTGAATAATCCTGTGACTTGGGTGTTAATTACCTGTCTGGGTAGTTCTTCTGTTACTACAAACAGGTTACTATCCTGGTCAATGACTTTCAGTGTGGAGCACCCCCTTATAGGCATTAAATAACTTTAGTGCCTGTGTTCCCCTCTCAAATCCAAATATGTGGATGGGGAAAATTAATGGTGAAAAATTCATGTGGGTTTAAATGCATGGCCATTGAGCTCTGTGCTCTCTTTGCTCTTCAGGGGCTGTGAAAGTGTCTTAGGTGCAATAATCAAAGCCTAATATGAGGCAGAAGATCCACAACCCTCACCCCTACTGCCTGCATCCCTATGAAGCCCTGGCCATGTACAGGGAGGGCACCTTCCACCATAATTCCTCCAGCCCTCCCCTTCATCCTTTTCCTATTAATTACAGCATGGGCAGTAGACCTAACATTCTGTTCTTGGCTTCTGGGCCTCCACTGTGCTTTGTGACCTCACCAATGGAAGTCAGAGGCCTTGTCTTCACTGCTAAAAATGTGCATTTTTTATCTTGGGGTAACTGATGTGCATGAACTATCCCAGGTTAAACAACACAGTAAAGACCAGGCACTTCAGTGTTACTGTGAGGTAAAACCAGCCCTATGCCTCCTCCAGGGATTGACCTCAGTGAATTTACCATGTGATAAAACTGAACGGCCCACTCTTCATGGTGTTTTTACCTTGGTTTAGCTTGCATATGTTAGTTATCCTTAGGCAAAGAGATGTGGGTTTTTTTCTGTTTTTTTTGTTGTTTCTTTAAGCACTGATGACAAGGGCATAGACTGCAGAGGGTTTAGTTCATGGAACTGGTCTGAGGAGCCTGAATGAATCTATTACTTTTATTTGTTTAGACTGCACAGAGGGGAGCAAATGCTGATCTGATGTGTTATTCAGCTCCTTCCTTGACACACCTCTCTTGTGGCTTTTCCATGCTTTTGCTTCTCCCTAAACTACACAGAAGGAGGAACCCAGGTGCTGTAGACAACACCAAACACAGATAAAATAAGGGAGGGATACTGAGATGTATAGCCCTTACCCTACACTTGTGAGCATATAATTTTGCATGTACACAAACATGCCTTTGTAACATCGACAGACCCCAGTCATCGGTGGGCTGGATTGAACCTGGGACCTCTGGAGCTAAATGCATGAGCTCTACCACATGAACTAAAAGCCAACTGGCTAAGCTCAGGCTGTAGAGCTGAGTCATTTTCTCTCTCTCTCTATCTCTCTCTAAGTGGTCTTGGTGCTACCACATGGGACACAACACCACACCCAGGAGGCACGTGGGTTACATCTACACTTATGCCTGGTGCAGACTTCTGTTGCAGATTTTTCCATGCACCCTTTAAATACCTTAATGGCTTCCAGGGCCGGCTCCAGGGTTTTTGCCGCCCCAAGCAGCAAAAAGCAAAAACAAAAAAACCCGCGATCATGATCTGCAGCTCTACTGCCACTGCTTCAGCCTTTTGTGGCTAGTCCTTCACTCCAAGAGGGACTGAGGGACCCACTGCCAAATTGCCACCGAAGAGCTGGACGTGTCGCCCCTGTCCGTTGGCTGCCCGAAGCACCTGCTTGCTGGGCTGGTGCCTGGAGCCAGCCCTGATGGTTGCGAACACACAAGTGACTGCACATACCCACTAAGGCCAAATCTGAATCCTGACATTAACATGCATTTGGGTGTTAGCCCTAGTCTAAACTACAGCATTAGGTCGATGCAAGACAGCTTACGTCGGCCTAACTCTAAGTGTTTACACTAAAATTTCATTCCCACTGACATAACTCGCTCGCTACATTGACTTAACTCCACTTCCACAACCAGCATAGAGTCAATGTCAATGGTGTAGTTAGGTAGGCACTGATGCTTACATTGACCGTTGCTGACTTTCAGAAGCCATCCCCCAATGCCCCACATGGGGAGTTCAATTGGTGCAAGTGCTCCTGGTGAGGACATGTACTGCCGACACAAGAAACAAAGTGTAAACACGCACAAGCGATGTAATTACTGCGATGGCTATATGCTGATGTAAGTTAAGTCAACTTTATTTTGTAGTGTAGACGTGCCCTTAGACTATTTGAAAGTTGTTTGTACCCATGAAGTTCAGACACAAATAGATGCCAGGTAAAAGCCTGGCTGAAATTATACCCCACAATGTGTTTTATACCTCATTTTCTAAGTCCAACCTGTGAATACTAAGTGACAGTTGGACTATAACCATTGCTAGATACTATGTTAAGAGTTAAGTCACACACTTGTACTATGGCCTTCTGATAGGATTTTAGGCCTCTTTATTCACTAATCAAGGGCAATTAACATGGCATCAACTATATTACATTGGGTGACCAGACAGCAAATGTGAAAAATTGAGACAGTGGGTGGGGGGTAATAGGAACCTATATAAGAAAAAGACCCAAAAATCGGGACTGTCCCTATAAAATCGGGACATCTGGTCACCCTAATATTACATGAAACCAATATTATCTTCAGAGTAGAGACAATACCTTCTTAAAGAAACAGACAGTCCAATGCATTTTAGATCCAGTTCTCCTGTTGTCATAAAGAAAAGCAAGTATTTTTAATTATACTTTTTTCCTCATTCGTTTTTAAATGCAATCTTGGTTTGAAAAACATGTTTTTACAGCTCACTCTTATTATAAGCTAGTACCTTTTTTTTTTTGTGCAACAGAAAATGAAGGTTAACGATTATACTGAAGGAAGTTAAAGGAAGGTGGGTGGGTGAAAGAGATTTGGCATGTCTTTTGTGCTGCTGTGTTGATATTGCTATGGGTGTGCTATGCTCATTGTACTGTCAAGCAGCAGAATGGTTTTGTTACAACTCGATCACTAAAAATCAGGCACATCTCAGTTTAGTGGTACACAACTTTGTTTTGTTTTTCTAGAAAAGCAAAACCATTTTTTTTAACAGATAAGATAACCAAAACACAAACAAACAAAAAAACAAACCCTCTATTTTTAAGGCTCTTGTGGAAGTACATTGGAGGTGGAATGAGATGCTGCCAACACTGTTCTTGGAACACTCAGTTTAATCTGATCTGCCAAATAGCATGCAGCTGTTTGTGAGGTTTACTTTTTTCTTTTAACTTTCCTTACTATTACGTCTTCTTTATACTAGTGACCAAAAGCATGACGGTCACTTCATAGAACAAATAAAAGACATGGGCCAGAGCTTACAATGTTATTTTAGAAAAGATTCATATTATGTGTGGGTGGCAGAGGAGGAAGCAGTGCTCTATGTTCAACGGAAATATTGCTTGGGCCGTACCAAATGTTGAACTCAAAACATATTACACAAACCTGCCCTGATTTATTCAAAATTCAGAGCAGGTTCTTCAAACAGTAACCTGTCAAAATTCATGGGCCTTTTGATAAAATTTGGGATGAGTTTTGAGAAGATATAGGTCACATTGCAAAAGAATCCAGGCTTATCCAAGCCTTTGTAGCAAAATAAAGTGAAAATATAGTTTTACATGACTTTGACTCAAAATCAGGTAAAGCTCATTTATTTCAGCTGGCCTTCCCTTTGAAATTTTAGGTTTATTTGACTCTCAGAGATGGCGAAAAACCACATGGGTCAAAGTCAGATAAAATGTTCACACAAACCCCTATAATCCTCAAATCACTATGTTTTACACTGCTGTAAATATGCCCTTTAATTGAGAAAACAAAACAAATAAAAATCTTTAATGAATACAAATGTTGCAAATGCATTTTGTTAAACTTTAAAATGAAGAAGCCAAACAGTGAATCTAATTAACTGGGCACAGGTGAGCCTTTATGAATGGAATGTAACATAAGCACACAAAGTAATCTCGTTACATTAAAACAAGAGGTTAAATACCATTTCCTGCTAGGTAGTCACTGTTAAGTATAGTATTGATGAAAAATATGCTAACAACACCTTCTGAAATGCATAGTTTAGTTCTCATTAGCTAATCTCTTGAAGCTTATTTTGTCCCCTTAGGTTGCATTACACATAATATCACATGCACACCAAGCAAAATGATTCAATACATTCATCACAATATGACAAAGTATGTAGTTTGATTCTAAAGAAGATTTTTTTAAAAATCAGACTAATAATCATGGTTTCTTTGGTTTGCCTTTTAGCTGGTCTCATCTAAAGAATCTCAAAATATATGGACAAATCCAAATCCACAGGCATTATTACAAATTTATCAGCATAACAGCAAGGAAAAAGTGTTGGTCCCTAAAAGAATAGTCTGCATACTGATTTCAGTTTTACTAGTATAAATTTAAATGGATTCAAATGTGACTATGATGGAGTTATTCCTAATTTACATCTATTGTAAATGAGATCAGAATTTCTTGATTCTTCTAATATATAATGTATTATCTTTGTGTCTGGGGGAAATTGTTAGGGAAAGTGCACTCTGTATTTTAAAAAACTCATTTAGACTTTTTTTTTTTTTTACTTAAAAATGATCTTGTAAAAAGTTAAGTATTAACTAGTTACCTATTTTAAATCACTTTAACGAGAACACATTTCCCAGATCTTGAAAGATACAATAAATAAGTTGTTTTGCAGCTGTACTAGTATATCTATATTTATATAAGTTATTTAATCTATTTTTCCAGAAGTGTGAGGAGAGATACAAACCTAAGTCACAATGGTAGATTCTTTCATCTACACATGGGCCCATCTTTATCTGTAGACTAGCATTCTGTTTTCTTTTCTCCCTCTTCATTTCCATAAACAATATGCACAATTCTCTCAGCCATTCAGTCAGCAAATAAAGGCAGAAGGCTAAGTAAATTTGCTTCACACCAATTATTTTTGTGAGGTCACCGAGTTAAGCATTAAAGAATACTGCTGTGGATGAGCACTCAGGAACAGTGTGATTTGTGCTGTAAAGTTGACAAAAGAACTCAATGCATAGCAGAATACAACTTTTACTAGGACAGCTTTGTTCCAGAAGTTAATAGAATAATCCTTTCCCTTAACATTTTACGAATTAAACATTTTACTTCACAGCCCAGTTGCACTTTATGGTCTTTTCATTTTTGGCAGTTTCAGCCGATTTCAGAATAGGAAAGAATATGAGGAATGCAATTTGAGAAAATATTGAACTGATTGGTAAATCCAGTGATGAGATGTTTCATTTCTATATACAGCATATGGGTGAGTATTCGGAAAGTTTTCCTTGTGTGTTCACACAAAAACAATTCAAGCAGGAATAACTTTGGTAATCAGAACTCAGAAGGTATCAAAATAAGGGGCCAGGTCTTCAGCTAGTGTAAGTCAACATAGCTCCATTGACCCAGTAACACTAGTTTACATCAGCAAAGATCTGGCCCAAGGACACTAATCTGTTTACTGTGTCGGGCTGTGTTGTGTGGAGTAAGCAGCTGAGACAAAATGCTGTACACTCTGGGTAACAGATTACAGGTACACTTTGGTCTATCAGTTCCGGTATTAACAAAAAACAGGGCACTGTTTACCTGATTTTGGGCCCAATCTTACCCCAGTGCAAGTCAGAGGGAGTTTTGCTATTGCCTTAAATGGGAACAGTAGCAGATCCTATGGACCATTTTTAAATATGTGCAATTTCCCCCCACTTCCCCCAAGACAATAAATACATCAGTATATGAGTAGGGCCCTATCAAATTCGTGGTCCATTTTGGTCAATTTCATGGTCATCGGATTTTAAAAATTGTAAATTTCATTATTTCAGCTATTTAAATCTGAAATGTGATGGTGTTGTAATTGTAGGGAGCCTGACCCCAAAAGGAATTGGGGGGGGGTTTTCAAGATTATTATATGGGGGGGTCATGGTACTGCCCCGCTTACTTCTACAATGCTGCGGGCAGCGGTGCTGTCTTCAGAGCTGGGCAGCTGGAGAGCAGTGGCTGCTGCTGGCTAGGAGCCCAACTCTGAAGGCAGAGCTGCCATTAGCAGCAGCACAGAAGTAAGGATGGCATGGTATGATCTTGCCACCCTTACTCCTGCTCTGCTGCTGGTGGGGCGCTGCCTTCAGAGCTGAGTGCCCAGCCACTGCTCTCTGGTTGCCCAACTGTAAAAGCAGCGCAGAAGTAAGGTTGGCAATACTATGACTCCTCTAAAATAGCCTTGCGACTCCTTTCTGCAACTCCCTTTTGGATCAGGACCCTCAATTTGAGAAACACTGGTCTCCCCTGTGAAATCTGTATAGTGTGGGTAAAAGCACATCAAAGACCAGATTTTACAGTCTGTGATAAGTATTTCATGGCTGTGAATTTGGTAGGGTCCTAAATATGAGTCTGAATCCTGTTGTTTTTATTCAGGCTAAACCCCATCACAGCCAAACACCCAGATCCCGCTTCTCCTCAGTGCAGTCATACAGGCCCTGAAGGGCAGCAGAACTGATTTGTGGGAAGGGAGGACAAGTGGAGAGCCCATAATGTAGGCGTTGTCCACAACTCACTGTGCTCTATAGGTGGGCTCCATAGTATGGGGAAGGGGGTGATTTCGGTGGCTCAGTAACTGCCACAGAGCTACCACCCAAATAGTCAGAAACAGAGGTAGAGCACAGGAACCAGTTATGGCCACTGAGCCTCCTCCAGTTTACCTTGACTTTGCCTACAAACAACATTGTTCCAATGGGAATTTTGCCTGAATAAGAGCCCAGAAAGGCCTGAGCAGATTTTGGCCTGTGGAATGCATTAAACTAGGCGTGGGAAAGCCATTTTTTGTGTCCGTTTTTAAAAAAAACTTTCAAACAAAAATAACAAATTCACTAATTCAGCTTATGAGCCTGACTCTAGATCCTCAATGGGCTACTCAATTCAGAGAAGAATTGTTATCTTAACTTTGACAAGCCACCCGTTTTGGTTCACATTCACATTGGCTCTACAGTTCTTCAAGACAAGAGAACCTGTTCTGACCAATTTTACACCAATGTCCCTGCACTGACTTCAACTATTTACACCAGTCAATCACAGTCAGGCCTGAAAATTGCAGGAGATTCCTGAATATAAAGGCAAACAATCAGAACCTTGGAAACTATGACTGTGCTTGTAAAAACAGGAGTCTGGCATGGGTTAAAATCAATGGGACCAATCACTGCAGGGCCTGGCCCTTTATCATGCTTCACAATAGGACCCGAATAAAGTGTAGTGCCACATTCTTGTACCTTTAATAATGCCAAGTAGTACTTCATTCTGTGAATAATAACCTATGTGCACTGGTAAAAGAAATGGAATCAGATTACACTGAAAACAACTGCATTCTTTTGTCAAAAATACATTTTGTCATGTAAATAAAAATAAATGGAGGGTTATGCCATGGATTGGCAAAACTAGATCAAAAGCAAAATGTATACTAGGCTGTGTACAGTTCTGGCAAAATTCTGGTTGGCCATTTTGCAATTGCCCTGAAGGCCAGACAGTATTCCAGTTGCTACTCTCTCTTGAGCTTCCTCCTTCCTCCCTGGGGGGCTTACAGCCCCTCAAAGGGAACACCCATTCATGCAAGTATTAGCAGAGCTGGACAACCATGCAGGGGGTAGTATAGTGCACCCCACTGCTTCCTCTGGGGTGATGCATCTTCTCATCACCTCCCAGTTGTGCCTACCAGGGCACAATTAGGGTCTGTTTCAGTGGGTTTTGGAGTTAATGAGAGTCTTTCCACTGAGTTCTGTGGGCCTTGGATCAGACCCCCCAAGTCATCTGTGAGTACCTTTAAACTGCTTTTTAAAAAAAGGTATCAGATCAAAGAGTGGAAATACTTTGGAATTGCTGCACTATTGCAGCAGAGATCATTTCACGATCATGCCTCAGACATCTCTGGAAGTACTTTGTGTTTTCTTGCCAGTCAGTATATCAAGTTTTGCCATGAAGAACTAATTAAATATTTAAATGTCTTTTTTCCAACCTCAGATTTCCCTTCCACATATTGCTCCCAAGGAGAAAGCAGTATATCTGTGCTCAGATATCACGGTAATGAGCATGAGCTAGTTAGCTCACTAGAAGCATAATACACTTAGACAACATTAGAAGATGGTAATAGCTTGTTCCTTGTAATTTAGATATATTTATCAAGGCTGAGAAAAGTCTCTGTGCTAAAACATCACTTTAACCTTATTTTTATCTTACATGCTTTAATAGTCAACATTAATACAGCTGCATCAAAACAGGAAAGATTTCAATAGCTTAGTAACTCATTGGGTGAGATCTTTCTTGAGACAGTGACAATATCACTTAATTACCATCAAATAGACAAGCAGAGCCTTCATTCAGTTACTGTATTTAATCCGGTAAAGGCTGATGGAGATCAACACTTGAGACTGGGGAAAGTTGTCATCTTCAGTAACAGACAACAAAATTAAGACACTATTTGCTTTTTCCTTCTGATGTGTCAATGATAAAATCCAAGGTCTTTGCCACAAATATTTGATTGTCTTTTCAGCACCTCAGGTCAATAACAAACACCTCAGACATCTCACTGTCTCCAGTCCATTTTCAAAGAGAAAAGAATGTAAAGGGTCAGACCTGTGTTCGTTGCATTAAGCTTGTGAAACTCCCTTCTATTTAAAATTTCCCCACTGTGTTGAACAACCCGGCTGGCCCACGTGCCAGTGAGTTGCTACTTCATTGCATATTATGGAGCTATGTGCACCAAACTAATCTGACTGATGACAAATGGTTCACATCCTCCAGATATCAAACACTATTGCCATTCTAATGAAAATCCACATTTTTATAAGATGATTAATTCCTGCTTGCAGTGATGTAATATGTTCATTACTGGAAATAAAAAGTAAATTTTAACTGAATCATCTTTCCTATTTTCTAATGCGTCTGCATATTTGAATCAGTGTGACACACACACTTTTCTGTAACATCTCCAACGAAATACAGACAGCATTAACAGCTCTAAAATAAAATTAAACTCCACAGTTTTGACTCTAGTAAAAGTTACTCATGCATGTAAATAGTGGGACTTCCTAGCCCCCAAATATCTTCCTTTCTGAAGAATTGTCTCAGGAAGGGATAGCATCAGGGATCATAAATTGTCTTTTGGCTTTTCAACACTTTACAGGCTCTCATGCATCTCCAACAATAGGACAGGAGGAATGACTCTTAACAGCTCATTAAGGCTGTTTTTGCCAAATGCAAATAAAAAAAAGGACTCTTAAAAGGCTGTCTCATTTTTATTCAGAAAAGCCTACTACGGAATATAAAAAGATGCCATAAAATGGAAATGCAATAGTGCAGTTATCTTCTGTGTCCTTGTTAAGATTTCCATGTTAACTTGAAGTCTCAGGGGCATTCCTGGATGGATTGCTGACTGGTACTGGTCTGCTAATGAGGTGGCTACCTCAAAAGGGCATATCATTTAAAAATCAAATATTGTGTTGGGAGTAGGTAGATTTGTGAAAAAAAGCAGAAGAGAAATACCTGTGCAGTCGTGCAATGCTTTCATCACGCTTTTCTTGATTTCCTAATACCCAGTAATTTGCTCCATTTAAATCCTGTTCTCTGACTGACTCTGTCAGTGGAACTTTTAGAGATTACATGTCGTTTTAATTAATAATATATGGGGGTACATGATGACTACCCCTGACAGGGAAAGGGCATAAAAAACCATTTACAAACCCACTGCATCCACACAATCCTTGTCTGTGCTAAGCCTTTGGTTAAAATCACCCATCGTACCTGTGGAAGCAATGGCAGAAAATACCATCATAGACCAATAAGTGGGATAAAATGGTGGTGGATAGTCTACATCAGTGCTCCTACCATTACTTCCATTGGTGGAGCTGTAGAGGAGAGAGCACAGTTCTCAGGATAAAGCTCACTATAGACACCACCTCATGGGGCAGGTATGGTCTATATCCCAGCATTCCAGTGTACTGAGGAAAGGGACTGCTTGCCTGCCGTGTGGAGTAGCGTCTGCAGGGGCACTTCTGAGCTGGGATGCCTGCGGTGAGGGAAGCATTTGCTGAGGCATAATGCCTCCAAGGCACTGATACTTCTCAGTAATGCTCACCCTTTGGAGAGGCATAATTCTGTCTATATCTGCCTATCTACCCATCATCTTCAGTCCCAAATTCCAGAGGTGCTGGGCACGGGAACTTCCGCGGATATCATGGTATGCCGTGTTGTTGTAGCCATGCTGGTCCTGCGCTATTAGAGAGACAAGGTGGGTGAGGTAAGATCTTTGATCCAGTAAAATATATTACCTCACCCACTTGATCTCTCTGATTGACTTCACTGGGAGCGGTGGGTGCTCATTACCTCTGAAAGCTAGGCTTTTACTATTTTCTATAGCACTCCACAACTAAGGGTTGTATTTGAGTCCATATTGAGTTGTGTTTTATAAACATGCATAGGCACTTTGGACTTGACTCTCCTCACACACAAGGCACTGAAGTCACGGGAAAGACTCCTATTGTCTCCAAAGGGTGTTAGATCAGTCCCTTACTTCAGTGCAGATCAAGAGCAACTCTGTTAAAGTCACTAGGATTACACTGGTTTACAGCAGCTGAAGTTCTAGCCTAACGGACTTACTCTAGTGTTTAATACTAGCATTGGTGTAAGGAGAATTAGGCCCTGTAATGGAAGAATTCCCTCCATAAAACCATGACCTCTACTGGCAAAACACTTCCTGAAAGCTGCATATTTATTTTCTATTTGAGTTGCATATATGGGTGTTATTCATGTTTAATCATTATTTGACTAGAATCTCCACCCTCAAACAGGGATCAGGACCCCATTTTGCTAGGTATTATAGAAACACAGAGAAAGATGGCCACTAACCCAAAGAGACAATAGCCTTTAAAGTTAGGATCCTTCACAGATTTGTCCCAGCCTGTCAGATGATTTTATAAAACTAATATATGAAGATTTGGCCTTGGGAGTTTTGCCTGAGTAAGGACTGAAAACAACTGATGAAGGATCCCAGAATTTGCCCCATGATATATTATACAGAATTCTGGCTCAGATCCTTAGTTGGCATAAACTCGCATTGCTCCATACTAATTTTTACTCAATTTTCCTCAGTCCTTTCTCAGATAAAACTCCCAGGTTCAAATCTTGAAGGCCAAATTTAAAATTTGCTTGAGTGAGGGCAGAATAAGAAGGGAATAAAGTCCACAGGTTTTGACCCTGAGATTTGTACCTGAGTAAAATCCGAGGAAGGACTTCTGGCTTTGTCCCACCCAGTTGCTTTATAACAGGTTATGCCCATTTAAGCCTAAATTGTGATTTATTGCAGTTTTCACTGCCTTTGCAGCTTTTTGGAGCGAAAGGGATGGGAAGTCATACCGAATCAGACTTGACTTTTTAAGATGCAAACGAACTAGAGCCCAGAGGGGTCTTGAAATATTTCTCTAACTTCCGGTTAGCCAGTAAAATGTGTCTCTTGTGTTCTTCATAGTGAGAGATCTGCACGAGCAGCCCTACTGGGAAATAGTGCTGATTCTTGGAACATGGGAATCCTAGAACATTTCCACTCTCTTCAGAGCACCATATCCTGAGAAGTTAACTTTTTGCATAAAACTGCAGTCTGCTTCCCATGATTCCCCCCCACCCCTCCAAATTTAAAGATTGCATTGACTTGATAGTGGTTCATTGGCACTTCGCCCTAGAGGGAAAAAAGACAGTGGGGTTAAATTGTGAATAGCCCTTAGTTTTGAAAAACTGCTGAGCCCCACCATATGGACTGCTGTATGGCGAGGAATATGCTTTATTGGCATTGCTTGGAGGTTTACAAGCAATCTTCTTGAAGTTTTAATGGTTACTTGGGTGATTTATCCTGTCTTGAGAGCCATTGCTGCTAGGAGGCACCCAGTTCCTGAGCTCTTGCTTTCCTTTATTATGAAAACCTTTAATCTTTCCTACAACACTGCTCCATCTACCATAAATAACCTCATTATGGTCACACAAAGAAAATGTAACAATTCTCATGTACGTTTTGACTTTTCACATAACACTTTTATGAGCTACTTTAACTTTACAAGTGGGATACTTAATATACAAGAGCATACATTTGGGGGGTGAAGGATAAAATGAAAAGGTGATCACTGTATTGTGCCCCTGCAACCACTGAACTGAGCAGCATATTGCTGGGGTGAAGAAAGAAATGTTTGAGCATCTTTTCAATATTTAGGAATATCTTCTGACATTCTGAATGTTTCAGAATATTGAATAGTCCAGGATTTTATCTCATGGCAACATCATTGTTGGCCTAATCCATCATTCTAGGCAACTATCTCAATAAGACCCATCACTGTAACATCTGAGTGCCTTCTAAATATTTAAAGTTGCCTTGCATGTATGTGTGAGAGAGTGGGGGTCTGTGTGGGTGTGGGAAGAACCGTTTGAGCTAAGTAGAAGAAATTTAGTTTAGTTCTGGAAATGGTGAGATTCATAATCTAAATACAAATTTATATAAAGAGAGCTAACAATCATGTTAAAAACTTAACAATTAACTGACATATAGGAGAGATAAACTTCATGGTAATCTTCTCTCAGTAGTCCTGCCCACATTGTCCCTTGGGGAGGAAGCTTGACCCCCCTCATAGAAAAGTGGGTAGGGTGCATCCTCAGGACTTCTGTGCCTCCACACTAGCTCTGTCCCCTGCTAATTCTTTCCTGGTTCCCTGGCAGTGCCGTTCTACTCTGAGCCTCAGTTTGCCATCTGTAAAATGGGGATAACAAAGGCTACTCATCTTTGTAAAGCGCTTTAAGGTCTATAGATGTAAAAGTACTATAGAAATGGTCAGTATTAGTCATATTATTTTTCTTTTGCTTCAGTGATTCTGCCTACAGGCACTACCATATGCACTGTCAAGAGATAAAGCCTCCAGACCACCCCACCCATGAGTGTAAAGCATGGGATAGACTCAGACTCAGATAATGAGGGAACCAGTGAAGAATTCAGATCAATGTTTCATGCAAAAAGAAACACAAATTAGCATAAGACAGCACAGCACATAACTTGAGATGGAGGGAATCTGTAATTGAAGGCAAAGCTCTAAGTGCATCTCTTGAGCTAATTGCCACCTCGAAGATTGTAAAAAGACAAAAAAGACTGGAGGGCAAATTACAATTTCGGAGCATGGACTAGCTAAAGTTAGAGGATGCATGTGTGAGTTATGCAGGGAATTCACAAAGGGTTGGGCAAGTTTTATGGATCATTTGTCCTTAAGTTTTAACTATGTACATACTAGTGCGGGGAAAGAAATACCTCTCTCTCTCTGGACAAGGCACATGCATTTTGAGACGAGGGAAAAGAAAGGAAAAATCTAACTGTAAATAGTAATAACAACACCTAGACCAACATCTACTTATGCTGTAAATCAAATGTCTTAGACATTTTTATTCCAGCTAAATACTACAGTGATAGACAGACGTATCTTTGAATAAATGAATTCTGCCATCTGGCATGTTAAAATTCTTAATGAAAATGACACCACTTATCTGTGAAAACTTGGGCTATGATCATTCACATATTTGCATAAATCAAACCCAAATACATAGTGTAGGAATGTACCATCATCAGAGACGTTTAAAAATATTATTATTAATCTGCCCATTGTCAGAGGCTCCTTCCTTCTCAAACTGATTGCGTAGACAGTGAAACTGATATGTCTCCAACACCAGTGTCCCCCTTTGGTCCTGTGATTAGATCAGCCTCTGGATGCTTGGGCCATACCATTGCAGAAAATCTTTTACTGTAACTCGGAAGAAATCTTCCCACAAGTCCACTGCTGTTTCCCATACCTAAGGCAGGTTTTGAGGGGTGGAGGTGGGAGGAGGGAATTATGAGCTGACAATAGGGGGATGGAGCAGATCAGTCAGCTAAGCCATCTCTGTTAGTTCTAGTGATCAAATTTCATTGTATTTATCTGAAACACTGACTAGCTAACTTTTCAGATGTGGATGAACTGAGGAAGTGAAACTAAACCAACAACGCAATACATGTTACTCTCTCCTAAAAAAGTTTGCCATATATTTAAAAGCACTTTCTGCTTTTTGCTTTCTTGCGTGCTTGAGACCGAGGGCTAGAATTTACAAAAGCTTACTCTTGTAATCAGTAGGATTACCCATGCTAGAAAGCTTGGCACCCAGTAGTAAGTATCTGCACTGATTACAATGGGACTACTCACAGCAGTAAATATTATAAACCAGTAGCACAAGTTTGCAAGATGAGGTTTTAATATTGTAGCAGACACCTTTGTCAAGTAAAACTCCCAGTCACTGAATAACAGATGCAGGATTGGGCCATTAGATAACAGCCCCTTACTAACAAAGGAATCTCAAAAGAATCAAAGTTCAGTGTTGCTCAAAACATTCATAAGGTGCTGAAAGCTATGAAATATCACTGAATGTTATTGAGGTTCTGATAATAAAATGGGAAATTTCAGACAAAAAAAGCCTTTAATGATCAGCTTTACTTGCTTCACACAAAGAAAAAAACTTTAAAAGTTTTATTTAAAAATAAAAATGCAATAGAAAACATATTACAGTTCTTCAAAAGCTCTGAAGATTTCTTCCCAGACCTCCACAGGTGCCTTGAGGGGAGAATCAGAACCACAAAATGTGGGAGGTGGAGGGATGGAGAAAAAGTTTAGCTCAGCTGTGGGTTTTAATACATGATATATTTTAGGAGGCATGAGAAGACATAAGGAAAAATTGTGCATTTCATGAGGTGAAGATTGTATTGATTTATTTGAGATCTTTATATCAGATGTAGCTCAGTTGGTCTGATTTCAGCTAGCTGATAATATAGCCCTGGCTTTCAAAAACAAGAGTGCTTATCTTAGCAACAAGGTATAAATAAAATGTACATAAGAAAAGATACCATGACATGAGATAACAGCACATAGTGGTAAAAATGGAAAACACTGTAGGTTGAGGTCTCTAAAGCTTTAGAAGTGATCAGTGGTATTTCTGTTAGAGGAAAGATTTGAGGTCAGCTTTAAATATAGCTAGTGACATAACTATTGTAATTTCTGTGGTTATTTTATTCAATGATTACATGCCCAACAAGCAGAAATAGACCAGCCATGTTTCTTATGAGCTGCTTAGATAATAAACACATTATTTAAATTCATGTTATATGGGGTGGGTATTTGAAAGGGGAAGCCTGAGGGGATACTGGAAAGATGACAATTTTTTGTTAAACATGTCCTGCCCTGAATTGCTAATAACTACAGCTGCTCAAAATGTTTTCAAAACTTAATGAAAAATTCAAAATAAAATGTGTACAAGCATTTTTTGCCATTTCCCCAACCAGCTCAATGAATAAGTGTAAAGGCAGCACCAAACACAATGGGATCCTGATCCCTGAATGGCACCTCTAGGTGCTACCACAATACAAATAATGAACAAGAACATTGGTTAAAATGTTCAGTGACTCAGATTCCTGACTCCCATTTTCAGAAGTGATTTAGGGCCAGAATTACAAAAGTATTTAGGCCTGTCAAGATGCACCTAGGCATCTAGTGAGGTTTTTAAAAGCACCTAAGCATGTTAGGCACCTAACTCCCACTGAAATTAATTTGTTTTGAGCAAAATACAATTAGCTTTTCATTCCCATCCTCACAGGTTATGTTTGGCTGATGAATTTTTATAGCAATTTTTGCAAGGCTGCCTTAGATCATGACAACCAGAAGAAATTTAAAAGCCTCATGCATTTTTCATCATTGTTGCTGTTTGTTTGACTCATCTTGGACAAAGACTCTGAAATCCTATTACACTAGTGGTGGGGATGCTGGCCCTGCGTCAAGTACAGGCAGGACAGTTCAAGTGCACAGCTGCAGCCTGCTACTCCATGCACTGGGCCACTCCTTTGGAAAGTGTGTATCCCTGGCTGGCTCATGCCCATAGCCTACACATTAGCTAGCTTGGAAAGCTGGGTACATCCCCTAAGAAGCAGGCAGTGTCTTTGGTGCACCAGCTGGCATGGTAGCTCACACAGGGCAAAGCTGTTTCTTTTGCTTTCTCCAGCACAACAGGGCAGCAAGGAATAGCTGTACAGGTGGAAAGATATGTGTGTTCCAAGTTGTTGTGAATATACTGATACTACAAGACATACGGTATAACATCACATTACAGTTAAGGGTCAGCTGTCATTTCATTATGAACAAAGCTTTTCAGAGGACTATACATCCATTGCTTCAAGCTGGAACTTGGCATGTAAACTGTTTTCTATTAAATAGATAAAATTGATTTATTACATTTTCATTGTAGAGCTGCCAAAATCAGATCCTTTCATTTTATTTTTTAATAAATAAAATAAGTTTAATTTTAAAAACAAAATCTTATTAACTTAATTCAGTTTGCTACTTTGCTATTTCAACTATAACAAGGAAATTGTAACTAAAAATTCTCACTCAGTTAATTAAAAATAAACAAAAACAATAAAACTTTGATTTTTTCTTGGTGAGCTTAGCACTGGGGAAGGAACCAATTTGGCAGCCTCACCAGATGATTGAAGTTGTGACTAGGTTTTATTATTAATAATAATTAAGGAAGACAGAGCAATGCAAGCTTATATGACTCTTTTTTGCTCTCTCTCACTCACATGCAACAGAGCCTCTGCCATTGTGCCTGACCATGGGAGGACCACAGCTAGGAGTTCGGGAACAGGTTCAGTCTCCGTACCAAATGAGCTGAAGGCACAAGAACTGGTCTAAGACCCTGTCCATTCATTTCATATAGAGCAAGTCAAACCTGTCAGACAGACTCATGCCAGTGTATTTGATCACTGACACTATCTGTGGAATTTATATCGTTTCTATTACCGTAGTACCTGAGCATCTCACAGTTTTTAGTGTATTTATCCTCACGATGCCCCTGTGAGGTAAAGAGGAGCTATTATCCCTATTTTACAGATGGGGAACTGAGACAGAGAGAGATTAAGCCATTTGCCCAAGGTTACACTGGAAATCTGTGGCAGAGATGGGAATTGAATTTTAGTCTCCTAATTCCTAGGCTAACGCCCTAGCCACTGGACCTTCCTTTGTCTTTAAACTAGAGACTTCATTACCAGGCTCCTGAGCTGTGTGGTTTCCTCTGTGAAGAACGGCAATGAATTTATAGGATGTAGGGATATGTTGTGTGGGATAGACTGGATGTTGTTGGAAGTTGAAGAGTCTGTTGTAGGCCCTCAAGGTGCACTGAGAACTTTGCTAGTGCACCCCTGCATAGCCCCACTCAATCCCACAGTAAGACAATGCATGAATTGTAATGGTTGCCTTTTATATACAGATGGCCATATGGACCTGAAATTATGCCTCGTACTTTTGCCCTAACAATCAGTTCTGGCGTCATCAGAAAAGGTTATGAATCATTTCTATTTTAATAATAGGTTAAAAAATGATTAGGCTATATGCAAAAATTTTAAAGAACCGGATCTAAATTGCACCACTGCATTACATAATGTGCAAACAGATAATTACACATGTACAGAACTGGCCTTGTACAACAAAAGGGATAATTGCTCAGATGTATATTTTGTGACTGTCTCTTAGGCCCCCTTAAAGTAGAATTGTTATTCTTATTGTAGAGCCTAATGATTCTACTTAAGGATCAGGGCCATACTGTACCAGCACTGTAGAAACAAGTCAGACACAGACAACCCCTACCTGGATGGGAGAACAAGGGAACAGTAAAGGCAGACCTGTTTTCTTAAGTTAGTAACCATGGTGGTCTTAGGGCTGGTCTACACTGGGGGAAGAGGGGTGTTGATGTAAAATACACTACTTCAGCTACGGGAATAGCGTAGCTGAAGTAGACGTATCTTATTTCGACTTACCTCCCGTCCTCACGGCACGGGATTGATGGCCGTGGCTCCCCCATCAACTCCACTTCTGCCTCTCACCCTGGTGGAGTTCCGGAGTTGACGGGAGTACGTTCGGGGATTGATTTATCGCGTCTAGACTAGATATGATAAATTGATCCCCGATAGAGCGATCGCTACCCGCTGATCCGGCGGGTAGTGTGGATGTACCCTTAGAATCACAGTAGTCACAGGTTGCTGCTAACCTAACAAATATCAGTACCTAAATCCTGCCTTCATTTACACCATGAAATTCCATTAACTTCAATCCCATGCATATATACTGACTTCACAACCATGGCAGTCCCACAGAGCAAGATGTGGGCCCCAAATTCCATGGCATTACGTACATGGTTCAAGTTAAGCATGTGCTTAAGTGCTTTGCTGAATCAAGGCCTGGACCCTGAGAGAAACTGTAACTTGACAAATGCAAGCACATTCTGAGTTACAGGAGTCTTCTGTGTCAAAAACCTGTATATCAAGAAGATAATAAATCACTCTTTAGAGACTGAGGTAACCCATAGGCACACCACCACATATTAAGGATGGAGAGACATCCTGACCTACGTGAATTTCCTTGCCTTTGCTGGTAAGAGTCAGATATTTCTGTTTGCTTTTCTTTCTTGACTAGTACTACATGAACCAGATTTGATGTAGATAGGTCTCCACCAGTTACTTTATCAAGGTGAACCTAGCACTAGATCTCTTTGGTTACTGCATGACCACAATAACGGCCTACAGTATGTTGGCAAGCAATGGAGCCCAAGAAGAGTGAGGGAGTGAGGCAAATTAACTGAAGCATTTCATCAACCTTTCTGAATTCACCCCAGCACTTTATACTCAGAGGAAGATGTTATCTGCTGTTAGCAATAGTCATTTCTGTGCAAAAGGAAGAGATAAGGTAATATGAAAAACATTAAAACGCTTATTTCAGTAACCAACCCATTGCTTGTATATAGCGGTCTCATTTTCTAAAGGGTTTTAACAGATGCATCATAGATACACAGGTTTTCATACATCATTAGTGGAATACACCATCCAAGCAACAGACATATTCAGTATCAGTATATTAGAAGTTAAAAAGCACTTCTAGTTGAGTTAAAAAACATTAAATATTAGCAAATTTATACACAGAAAGGTATGTTTGTTTGCGTGGATGTTACCTGTACAGAGGTCATTAATACTTTGTGACATCAATTTTATAGATTAAATACAATAATTTATGCAATTCAGATAATTTTCCTTAGACACATTAAAGTACAACTCTCAGCTTCTAATAGTCAATGATGAATCCACAACCTTCTATTCAGGGTGGCAAGACACCTAAATTATAGATACTGTAACTAATCTAAGCTTTTTACTAAACCTAGATGTGGGCTTGAACTAGACCTCTCATCTGAAACCATATGAGCTTTGGAGAAGTTTGGATTGTGAACTTTGTCACTCAGACACATTTCTAAATAGAATACGTTGATGAGCTTTCATGGAAATATGAAAGATTAACTATCAACTCTGGTTTAAAAAAAACCTTGCAATTCATAGGGGACCAGATACTTTGAAATCAATGGGACCACTTGTGGAGCAAGGAGCTACTCCGTGCAAGCAAGCATATCAGAATCTCTCCAGAATTTTGTTTTTTGCCATATAACGTTTAAAAATGTGTTAATGATATGTATTCTGGTTGCCTTCAGTAAAGTTATTACAAAACAAAAAAAGGAAAAAGAAACGACTGATTAAATATTCATAAGCACATCATACTTTGTTCAAATGTAATGGTTTCCCCCTATTTTAAACTCTATTGAGTGCAAACAGTTGGCTGTGGCTGAGCCTTGAATTAAAAATTCACGCTGTGTTTCTTAAACACTATTGGTTATCTGAATTACATGGTACTGTTTCTCCTCTCCAATTGGATATCAACACAAGCACTACCGGTGCAAATATCTGCATGTAAAAATCCAGCATTTGGTTTTGGAGAATAATCTCACATTCGTCCTTGAAATTTGTTTGCTTTGTTTTCTGTGAACAGGCTGATAAAATCGTTTGATCATCTTTTGATCATGGCAAGTGAATATAACAGGGCAGTGAGCAAGGCTGAGGTGCATTCATTTAAAGTTCCAGTGAGTGTTTCTGAAAATTTTTTTAGTCATATCTGCTCAGTTATAATAAGAGCTTTCATTGTGCAAACCCTTTCCCCAGCATTGAAAATGTCAAAACATTCCCTGTATTAGATCCGATGCTTTGTCTTTATAAATACAAGTGAAAGAGAGGATGCTGGGTAGGTAGTATGTGTAGAGGTTAGCACAGACAACTGTGTCAGGAAGCTGTTCCCAGCTCCTTCATGGGCTAGCTGAGTCATGGAAAGTTTCTGAGCCCCAATATACCCATGTGTAAAATGAGTGTAGTTACAGCTATGTCAGACAAAGGTTGTGAGGCTGATGACCTGCTCTACGTCCACTGGAGTCACTGGGAGCTTTGCCATTCATTTCAAATACAGCCAGGACCAGATTCTAATTGCTGCACTTAGTATTTGTGATGCACATTGAAGTCCTTGACTGAAAGCGCTGTGGCCTCCATCTAGTAAACTATGTAAATACAATCTTAACATTAAGCATATGGTAGTCTCATTGGTTAAATTATTTTACTGGATTGAGGTTTATATGCGTGTCAAGTATTTATTGAGTTATTTTTACTATTGTTTATTATCATTAGCCCTTTGTCACCATGGCATAGAGTTTGTATCTATATCTCCAAGTGTGAAATCCTGGTTTCACTGAAGTAAATGGCAAAACGCCCATTGACTTCAGTGGGGCCAGGATTTCACCCTGGGATTTACAATGTAATGGAATCTAAAACTGATTTTCTCAGTATTTCTCATTTAATGGTGGGAACATGTGAATATATTAACTGTGTCCATAGGCGGAATCCATCATAATACTGAATACTCTGAGTTAAACTCGGTACAGCCATTTTTATTCCCTTAAATTATGCATGTGTCTGGATAGATACTCAGAAAATGATATACTATCAGATTTCATGGATACTGAATCTTGAGATTGGAAGGACATATTTAATTTGAGGTTGATTTATTTCTGAAACAAGGGTTACATGTCCAGGTTATTGTATTCATTCTGAAAATAGAAGCAACGTGTCACTGTTAGTTTGTTGTTTTTCTTTTCAGAAGAAAAGTATTAGGTTTGTGTGATGTTTGCAGGGGAGGGTAAAGTTTATGAATTCTCTCTTTGTTCCAGATGATTGTAACACTTCTGAATTAGGCAAACCATTTGGTGTGTGTGAGAAACCGTAGAATGAATTTTATTATAGCTACAAAACAGATTTTCAGAAGTCGCTTAGTAACTGAGAGCAGATGAAAGGGGAACCAGCTGAGATCAGTGCACTGCAAATCGTTTCCCCATGATTAAACTATTTCATCCTCCAGGCTAACATCTCCATACTTGTTTGGCAACAAGTGATAATGTTAGTGATAAAACGCTCTCCCAGATGATCTAGGGAGAATTGTAGCAGTTATTATTACCTTTCTTGTGGTTAGTAAACGTTCCTCTTACAGATAATATTCTGCCAAATACATGGTAGATTAAAAAAATAACTAACATTTCCATGCCAAAGTATTGCAAAAGGTTGTGAATGTGTTCCTAGGGTTTGCCCTAGAAAGAGCATAGTGAGTGATCTGTTAGTCTGGTACATGGTTCTGTGCCAATTTGGCTGAGTACTTTTTGGTTTAGTAATTATTTAATTGCCTTCTGTTTCTTCATGGATAACTATTATGAACTTTACTGTAGTACTTGTAGAAATCATCTACTGTGATTAATCCTACCCAGAATGGGGATGCTATTCTACCAGTCTAAAATAAATATCTCCCATCAAACAGGATACTCATTTGGAAAATGGTCGATCATTAGATTTTTAAAATTATTTGGTAGACAGTTACAGTTTGACAAAAACACTGTAAACTTCTATAACTATGGCCAAATGTTTTTAAATTCAAGCACGCATAGTTATGAACCTATATTCCTGTTTAGTTGAAGGGAAGTAATACTCAGTACCACTGAAAATCAGACCACTTAGTTAAGTAGTATCCTGAACGGGGTCCTCCTGAAACTCTTAAGTATGTGCTTAATTTTGAGCATGCCCTTGAGGTCAACAAGATTTAAGCATGTGCTTAAAGTTAAGCAGATTAAGCACTTTCCTGAACCGGGGCCTACCTATGAATTGCAAAATTGGCACCCAAGTCTGAAAAGTTAGTTAAAAAAAAATTCCCCTCTCACCCCTATGGGTGGTATGTGTCTTCCTCAACCTCGGGTCCTCTACCAGAGGCCTGGGAGTTTGAGGGTTCTGCCGCAGATATCTTGCTGTTCTTAGCACTGCACTCTTCTGGACGGAGCTTGATTGTTGTTCCTGGGATGCTGTTGGAGCCCTCACTCGCTTAGGAGTCACAGCCCGAGGGCTCTACACCACTGGCCACTTTTGGCCTTCCCTTTACCCACATCCTTCTAGTTCTCTTTCGGAGCCCTGGTACTTCTCGCTCTCATATTCTTCTTCCTGATGTTTGTCACTTGGCACTGTATATCTATCACCACCGCTGTCTTTGCTGTCTTGTCTATTACCACGATGTTTTCTGGGTTATTGAGCCAGTACCTGCCTGTCGCGCTGGATCTGGAGAGTCCACAGATTTCAGCCTGCTATTCTCCATCACCTTCTGCGGAATCTCCCATGGTCTTGGGAGGAGTCTAGCCCATCGCTTGCATATGTTCCTGTTACACAATGCCAGCACTTGTGTTGTGCCGTTCAGTGTTGCTTGTTCCTGCTGCATCTTACATCATCCACTATGGTTGGACTGTTCTGTAGGCCTCTCTGCATCGTCTGCACCTGGGTCCTCTCTTAGTGTGGTTAGACCCTGCTTCAATGGATCTGTGTCTCAGTGCCTGTTTCTTGTGCTGTATGATCGTGCCTCAGTGCTGTCTTTTAGTCCAGCCCTTTCCAGCCACTGGTAGGATTTCACTGTCAGCCCTACTCAGCTATTCTGTGATGGTACCTCCATTGACGTGGGTCTTGTCTTGCCATGGCCTTCTTTCTGCTTGGTCTTCCTCCCATGTCTGCTGCTGCTTTCAGGTTCTCATCCAGCTCATCTTTGGGGCCTCTTACTGAGTGTACTCTGGATGTTCGAGGGTTTCATCCGTAGTGGCCTTGCGCTCACCAGCCTCGCCGCCTTCGTTTCGCTGGTTATCATTTCTTTCTGGTGTGTTGGACTTGGTGAACTCTCGTATATCGTCATTGTAGAGCTTCCGGGTTTTTCACATCGCAGCTCCATGTCCTTCCTTTGGCCAGTCACTACCGGCCAGGTATCTGTTATGAACCGGCAGGCGTTCCGTTGATTGGCGTGATCTTGTTTTCCCACTTGAGCTGGTTCTTCAGGAACTTCTTTCCTTGGTGTATCTTGATGTTGCGTCTTCCTTGCTCCTCAATCGTTGGTTTCCATGGACTGCGGACTGCCAAGGTACTTGTAGCTGGTCGTATGTCTGCTATGTGGACCCGCTGGTAGTTCCACCCCATCAGTCTTGATTACCTTCCCTCTCTTACTACCAATCCGGCACCACTTCCCAGTCCGATGAATCCCTATCCTCACGTAGAATCGCGTCGCAGGTGTAGCCGAGTGAGTTCTATTCATCTTAGCATACAGCTGATGTGAATCCATGTAGCTGGAGTGGCTGATGGTAGTTTCCTCTGAACCTGTACCCGTATCCAGTCCTTGTGATTATTGGCTGAGGGTTTAAGCCTATGCAGAACAGCAGCTGGGACAGTGCATCACCTTGGTATTATGCCGCACTTGAGGCCCTTGTGCAGTGCCTTTGAGTTGACTTCTAGTGTTGTCTTTCCATGTCCCTTGAGTTCTTGAGGAAGTCCTAGTGTCCTGTTGACTTTGTATAGCGCCAGACATTCACAGATCCACGTGTGCGCATTGAGTCATAGGCTCTTCCTAAGTCATCGGTATCCAGAGTGTGCTCAGATTGGTCTGTCTGACCTTGGTCTTGGGCACTGCTCTATCTTGAGTAACTTGTGTGTTTTGAGCCTTTGTGTTTTCCAATGCCCTTCTGAGCTGTGCTCAGTTGTACTGGCCATGTGGTACCTGTGTAGCTCGGCGCTATGATGCTGATAAGACTTCAATGTTGTGCGGAGGCAGGTATTGGCGGTAGTTGGTCCGTTCTGTCTCCCTTGCGAGGGTCTTTTCATGATCAGTCTGTCCTTCCTTGTTGTTAGCCAGTTTGGTGGGAGGCCTGCTGCTGCAGCTGGTCATCTTGTGCTGCTAGGCGTTATGCCTTGCTGTTAATTTCTTTAGCGCAGTAGGTGTGGATTCATGTTCCTGGTCAGGTGCTGTCAGCCTTCATGATTTTGACCCGCTGCTGGATGTCTTCTAGCTGTGATGAGTGACTGGTTTCTGTTCTGGGAGATTGCTGTGCTCTTTCTCAAAGGTCCTGCAAGCCATTCTGCACTGGTCGCTTCATTGCGTCTTCTCTTTCTCCCATATGTTCCTCCCAGTACTGTTCAGTTTCTGCTGCTGGTGGCTCTGCTGTTATTGTGTTGTTGCACTGCAGTTGGGAGTACACCTTGGATGGTTCATTGGAGAACAGGGCATTTACTTTTTAAATATTATATATATAATATATATATATATAACTATATATATATAGTTGAAGTTCAGGGAAACATTTGGAAGCCAGCCATTTAAAGATATATAAATAAATCAGAGGAAATGCTCCGAACTGCTTAAAGATGGGTGGGAAAGAAAAAAACTGAAAATTGACACCAAAATATGATTGTTGTTGCTATTAATCTGTGCTTTTTAAGAGTGAACAATGCTACGCACATAAAACCTAATATATGAGTTTAGTATGCATGTGTAAATGTGTATGTGCATTCCATCAAAGCAAACAAGTATTGTGACAGCTATCCTTGTAGAGAATCTTTATAGTCTGACTAATTATTTAGTAGTGCTTTCCCTACTAAATGATTTTCAGATAGAGTTCATTTTCATGTGATGATCTTTAATGAAAAATCCTTGCTGAGTGCAGTACAAACCATTTGGTGCTCCTGTGTCAGGAGAGGAAAAGACCAACATTCACTAAAACTGAAGGTTTTTATTATCACGTCGTAAATGAACAAATGGCATTTGTCAATACAAAGAAATTCATAGGGGGTATAGAAAGGAAGCTTAGTTATTACACTCAGGGTGTGCTACTGAAGTGACAAACTGGAGTTTTACTAACATGCCAGTTATAGAGCTCTCCCCCGCTGCCCCCAAACATACTTTCTGTTTCTTGTACCTCCTTCAACATATAAGAATTGATGTAAAATGGACTTCAATAGGACAGCGCTTATCCATTTGATGCTGCAGGATTAGTATTGTTGCCACACAGAATTAAAAAGCAGTGGTCTCCACACTGTATTTTAATGTAAAATAGATGCCTGTTTTGGCCTGCCTTCAGGAAATATCACTGTAGGGGATTAAGCAGCCTATTTATGTAAGTACTAATCCCATCATCGTTTTCATATTTTGGCAATAAACATCTTTCACTGCACTGATAAATGGCAAAATGTTTATGAGCTGCAGGAAACTTTTATGTCCAGTCAATAAAACCAGAGATGGGATAGTTCACATTTGGCCAAGAATTAGTTTTTGAGCATAGTGACCAGAGGAGGGGAGGTCTGGAAGGGTGGGGGGAGGCTGTGGAATTGTTTTACTGGAAGTTGTTAAGGTGGATTTCTCATAAAACTGTTTAGTGGAACAGTCACAGTCACAGTCACTTATCAGTCTGGGGCAGGTGTGGCTGTAAGCAGGCAAAGGCTGAAGAGGTGATTCCTCCCTCTGCCCCCCCCCAAGGTGGGCCCAGAGAAGCCCATGGGGACACCACCACTCCTGGTGTTGTGGAGGAAATCAGCCTGGAAGTTCCCCCTCTGTGCCCTGCTGGTGAGCTGGTGTGTGCTGAGAGTTCACAGCAGGAACATTTCTGTGGCTCAGAAAGGGAAAGCACTGGTGTTCCCTGTCTGAAAAATTGTACAAATAGGTCTACAGTGTACTGAAAAGAGCTCAGTGAGCCAGATCTAAATCATGTTAGCAACCATGGAAATAGGGGACATGTTCCTATTTTCTTAAAAATAGACACATCATAGAATTGTGTGTATTTTACCAGCTTTCTCCCCCTAGGTATGGAGACTAGTTTATTTTTATTTTGGGCAAACATCAGAATTGCAGTTAGTGCCTCACCATAGAAAATGCTATGTAGATATTGCTATAGACAGAGCAATTTCAAAAGGGCTTCAGTTTGTAATCTGCTTAGCTAGGAGGTGAATCTCTTCCTTGCTGATGCATGTTACATAAGTTGAAGTTTGTATTCTGTCCATGAGGATAAAAGATCCTATAAAAAAGGGGTGTACTGACTGTGAAACCCTGGATCTGGACACCTAGAGATTTAGAAATGTTCAGAGTCAAGTCTATAATTTGCAGCTGAGGTTGGCCTCTTATATGTTATAGGCTTGATCGTGCTTCACAGTACGAGCATACAAAGCAGGGTAGAGTACAAGGAGCTTTTATCTACCTTCAACCCCTGTAGTGGAATGTTATACCACTGGCCTCTGCACTGGGCTATTGAATTGGTCCCGCACAAGGGAGAGCTCCTGATCCACATTCACAAAGGGTCGTACAAGGATCCCACACTTCCAGCTCTTCAACAGGCATTTTACTTGGCAGACACACAATGTCTCCTCAGTTCCCATTGGGGATGATGCATGATATCACTGCTTCATACCACAGGCTATGAATTACAGGCACAAATGACCAAGCAGATTCATTCCAAGAGAGCAGAAATTATGCAAATACTAATAGAAATATGAATCTCGTGGTAATACATGTTCATAATGTTGCACCTTTACCCAGCTCTGGGTTTCCGTATTCTGGCTAGGACCAGCACCACTGATGTGCCATGAAAAAGACTATTTCCATGATCCCTCCAATCCAGCCATGAATTTGAAGTCTCTGAAATCTCATTAATAGATCTGCTCAAGTGAATTATTTCAAACACATTTTTCAGAGTCAAAGGGCCAAAGTCACAGCTAGTGTACCTCCAGTGTGATTTGGATAGTTCAGCTAAACTTTGGGTAAACAACCAGATCCTCAGCTGGTATAACAAGATGTAGCTCCTTTGACTTCACTGGGGCTATACTGATTTTCACTAATTGACGATATGGCCCTTCCAGATTTTTAAGATTGCTCATCATAAAAGGGTTTAATCAGATCCTTAATGCAGAAGTTGTACTTTCTTTCACTGAACAAATAAAGTAAAACTTACAAATTAAAAGTCCCTTTAGAAGATAAAATCTCAGAGATGTCACATTTTGAGATCATAGGATGGTCTTAGGTTCACATTTCAGTTTCATACACGTTCCTAAATTTATAGATTCACAGAAATGACAACTTTACTACCACTAACGTCAAAGAAGGCAGCTCAAGACTACTAGGCTGAAGAGTGCTTTATTCTGTTCCCCTTGATCTAGAAGGGTAACAACTCTACACATCTCTCCCACACACAGGCGGAGGCGAGTGTATACACATGCATGCACAAATGCACCAATAAAACAGAGAGACCAAACCTGCTAATACTAAAAAAGGGCAGACAAATTCTTTTGCCCTTGCCAAGTACAAAAGAATTTGCAGGGTTCCCATGACATCAAAGCAGGAATTTTGCAAGTTATTGCCATAGCAGTCCTCAACTTCATATCTCTCAGGAGTATGAATCACTAAAATAGGGTTCATTGATACAAAGCAAAGGAAGGGGAAAACTCACTTTCAGAAAAGTGGAAAACAGCTAGCATAAATTTTCATTGAGAATTGTAAGTTACATGTTAATGGTAAGCTATTGCCTTTATTGTAGGGCAGTTTAAGTGTTAATTTTTGTTTTGTTTTGGCATAGCCATAGATATGGCCAGAGATGAAAGGACTACTCCATGTTTGTTAGACAGAGAGCTGGGAGAATACCTCAAAATGTTTGCAGCAAATTTAAAAAATAAATAAATAGGGAATTTGATTTGCAAGTTTCACATCCCTTTTGTATTTACTTCCCATAATACATTAATGAATATGTTTTCTCTTTAGAGAAACAGTGAATTTTAATATTAAAAAATATTTATGAAAAGCAATTTTGAACTAACAAACCTGAGTATTTACATTGGAAACATGATACTGGCCACAGTTCAGGAAAACACTTTGAAGTCAATGGGACTGAAGCACATGCTTAAAAGTTAAGAACATGCTTAAGTGCCTTCCTGTTCAGCAAAGGACATACACATGTGCTTATGTTCTTTCCTGAATCTGGGCCTCTGAGGTTTTGTCTCCGCTGACACAAAGGTGGTTTTTCACAGTGCAATAACTAACACATGATAGTTATCTTGTTATAAAATCCAAAGTGGAGACAAGACACTTGCAGTGTTTACCAGAAGGTAGCTAGGCAAGGTCAGCAATACATCCCTTGCCGACAGTTGACCTTGTGGCAAAATTAAAAAGGCTTGTGTCCAATACGTTTGTACAGAGGGATAGCTAACATACATTAGTTATCCTGCAGTAAAAACACCACACTCTTTGTGTCAGCGAAGACATAGACCTTAGGAGTCTGTCCACACTACGATTAAAACATATTTGCTAACGCCCAAACAAGGGTTCCCCTTGGGTATACCCAGGTAGCAAACGTGTTAAAATTCAACTTGACCTGTCTATAATAGGAATTTAAAATGGATTAGTTAAAATGTAACTAACGTCATTTTGTTGGTTTTTTTTAAAGACACTTTTCATCCTAGAGTGGACCAATCACAGAACAGGAACAATATGACCCTATGACCAGACCCTCACTTGAGACAAACTGGTATCGCTCTCATACACGAAGTTACTTCATCTGAGAATCTGGCCTGATGTGTCCATTTGAAACATGCATCTTTAATTTAGAATATTTACAATTACTTGCTCAGAGGCCATCTACAGCACAAGAATTATTCACAGAGCCTTGGTATGTACGCATTTGAAAGTACCTTCCAAGCACAAGCTCCGTATTTTGCCCATGCATATGATAAGTGAGTAGTTAGCCATGTACTCATCCAATCAAGGATTTGCATACCCAAAGGCAAAGTGCATTTGAAAATCTGATTTTTGGTTGTGCGTAAGTTTGCGTGTACAAAATTTTACAACCAGGAGTGCACAGAAACTGTCCACAGATTTAGAGTCTGAGTTAAAGTCACTTTGAAATTTGAACCTTTTATTTCTTTTGTGATGCACAGTATTTGCACAGACTAATGAAGACACGTGTGTACATCTCCACACATGCTAATGCAGATCTACAGAGAGGACCATGGCTGTTACCTGAGGATTCTTTCTTCTTAATTAAAAATTAAATAAATAAATAAATAAATAAATAATCATCGAATGGACATTAGCCCAGAGAAGTTCTATTGTCACTTTGTCTCACCTGGTTTTGACTTTTGTTCTTACTTCCATTCTTTTCTTTTTTTTTTAATAAAGTTTTAAATATGCCAGGTATGTATTTATGCCCTAATAACTGCAGAGTTCATATTCCTGGAAGTACAGTAGTATGACCCAAATTTTCTCTTTTGTCCTACTGTTTATCCTTGATAATAGAACAGTTTGAGATTGTTAAGCCTAATGAGTTTATTATGCTGAACAAGAGACCAGTCACGTAAAGCTTTCCTTTTTTCCCCCTCTCACTTGGAGATCTATACATACCTTCTTTTATAGCCCTTTGTGCATGAGTTACCCTTATGAGTAGCAGAATTATGGGGCTCAGCTAAACTTTTATTTTAAATTCAATTTTGATACACTGGGGGCAGGGGGAGAGAGGGAATCCACGAAATTGAAAAGAAAAGAAAAAACACACATGAGGTTTTCAATAGGAATGTGATTCTTTGTGCCACATGACTCCTACTCTTATCTAAGAATGGTAAAGTAAATAGGAATGAGATAATCTGAATAAGTTATCAGCACATAAGCTATGGCTAAGTAGGAGCACTGTGACCTCTGGCCATTTTTCACCACTGTACAGAGAATATGGGTGGACTATATAGTATAACATATGGAACTTTTACCTTCTGGGGCATTGGTGGAGTTTTCAGTGCTATTAGTGGCTTTGTCATTTGTCCATGAGTGAGGCATACACTGAACAGAAAACATCACGTACTTTGTAATCAAGAACAACTGTGAAACAGGCATCAACACATTATGTTTTAAAATACACTCATGATGTAGATATCATTAAACCCATTTATATTTGTTGAAATCATAGAATATAAAGGTTGGAAGGGACCTCAGGAGGTCATCTAGTCCAACCCCCTCCTCAAAGCAGGATGGCAATCTCAAGGCCACATCTATACTAGGAAAATTGCTATTCATTTTCCAACACAGTGAAAATTATATAGGGCCTGATTTCAAAGATGCTGGAATTAAGTGGGTTGGGGTGCTCCCGCACGCCCTGACTTAAAGTAGATTCCATTATGTACAGGGTTTACAATTTGGTTCAGTGGCTCTCAGCACCCCCACTATAAAAGTTGTTCCAATGCCCCTGCCTGATCCTCCTCTAATTTACATCAGGTAATGCATAATACCACTGACTTTAGTGGAATGATGACTCCTAATTTACACAGGGGTCAGAAGAGAGTCAAGCCTATATAGTATAGGGGGTCCATAAGCCAGATCTATAAAGATACACAGAATTTTTTCCATAGTGCTGCTATACTTGCTGCAAGCAGGCAAGATACTTGCACCCAGTCTACAGTAGAAATTGTTGGTAGTACAGGTAGAAAAATGGCTTGCAGTATTTTCTAACATAGATGAACCCAGAGAAGCTAAGTAATTTGCCCAACATCTCATTTTCAGTTATTGGCAGATGCAGTGTATTGCATGCCCAGGACCAGCTGTGCCCACCTGGCCCCCGAACATGCACAGAGGACATGCGAGGTCACGCCACATAGAGGATGCATGCAAGGATAGAATAGCATGCCTGACTAAAAGCGTCATGGCATGCCACTGGGCAGATCTGAGGATGTAACCAATGAGTTCTAGTTCATTCTCTCCTGCTCTAACGGGTAGATTACACTGCCTCCCAATACTGTCAAAAGGGCACAAAACCATTTAGTGATCCATGTTCTATATACAAATCCCAATCCTGCATTCCTCACACAACCAGAGCGCCTTTTGATTTGCTTTTGCAAGGAACATAGGATCAGCTCCTAAATGATCCATGCACTTGGGAACAATCTCAACCCCTTTATTCTGAGAACTGCAATTCCACACTGAGAGACCAATTCACTGTAATGGGTACTGTACAGTAATGGTTATTGTTAAACAATCAGGCTATAGTCAGACGAATGTGCTTACTTCATTCCTGTAGATGCCAATTTTGACTCCCCTAGGTGAGACTGCCCTTATTGCTGTTAGATTTATGGAGGTTTATTTGAGTGTGAATTAATGACTCAGCAAGTTACTCACTGACCTTCCACGTGTCAATGACTCTAAACCAACCCCACCTTTCGAAAAATTCAACTATAAAAGGGCACTCTATCTGAAATGACCTTAGTGAGCTTATCTCAGAACTTTGTAAGGACAGTAACAGCACCATGATTATGAAACTATTGTCTCTCTCTGTCTTCTAGAACTCAGTTCATGGTTGATTATCCACATGTGACAAGACACAAAAGGAATTTGCAGACTGTAGTGGCAGTAAAAAAAGATGAGTCATTTGTTTAGTAAAAAATTATTTCATTTTCAGAACATAGCTGATTTTATAGGACCGATGAAAGCTACAATTAGAACACACTTTGCTTAGAAGTTTGCATGAATTTGGACATCAGATAAAATATAAACCTATACTCAATGTATTCATTTCTGAAGCAAGAACAAAAGCTGAACTGAGAGTATATTTTTCAGTATCAAAGTCATGTAGGGGAATGTCTAGGCAGTCAGGTAACCTGGTGAACGAGCAGGTCATAAAAGCTGAGATATACTAGACAGGTATGTAGCCATGTGGATTATTTGACCCACCAGAAAACAACGCAAAGCAAGGAGAAAATCTATACTGAAATAAATACAATTTTACACTTCTATAGAACCTCCCATCCAGCAGTCTCAAAAATACTTGGCAAACATGAACAATTAAGTCTAACAACACCCTTAAGTCCAGGGAGACTGCTTTTGGCTTAGGTTTAGACTTTCCTCCCTGCACTTCACGATGATACTAAAGACATGCTCAGAGGTGGAATCCATATTAGCCCTAGGACATGGGATCTTAAGAAGGGGCCTGCTTCTGTGTTATATATTGGAAACACTTCACTGGAAAAAAAGAGTTTGAGTGTTGCATAACCCCCTTGCCCATAAAATCTTTAGGCTGCTTCAAGTTATTTCTTTGCTCATTGGTTTTTGGAACAGTAGTGTTACCATTAGAAAGGAGGAATGTCAAAGGCTCATTTCAAAGACAAAGGAGGATTTACCCAAGAAGGTCTCTGGTGAAGAAAGCTGTCAGTTTGGTATTCCACAGACTTTTTGACTACCTTCATTAACCAATATGGCAAATTAAGGAAGTTTAGATGAATCCCATTGAAAGTGAATAAGACTTGTGCTCCTAATTCCATTAGGCATTTTTTAAAAACATCATTACTTAAATTCTGACCTGTCTTCTACTCACAGATTATATTTTGTAACATTACTGTTTAAAATCAGGCCAGTTTTGAAATTCCAGTCTCATTTGCATTTTGTATGTTAAACTACCAAAAATCTCAAAGCAATTTATCACAAACAGAGATTGTAAGATGCAGCAATAGTGCAGGATCTAGTTAGACATTTTAGTCAGATGATGCTCATCTTTGCAAGGATCTATTGTTAAATTCAATTTATTTCTGTCAATATTGACATCTGACTATGGACACAAAATGATCCTTTTTTTTGCCTATACTCTCCTGTCCAACTTTGCATTAAGAAAGCAGTTGAAAGGCCTAATGCATGGAAAGTGAATCTTTTGTATTCACTATAATGCCCAATTTTTCCTTTGGAGTTACCAAAGCTGTCCAAACAAGAGCTAGATTTTCCCTTTCAGGAGAGAATAATGGAAACTTTAAATGAAATCAGAAGGTTACTTGACCTGTTAGAAACTCTGAGGTAGAACTGATGTGAAATTATAGCATAAAACCATGTGAGGCTGTTATATAAACTATAACGCATTATACAAACTCATATTTTCAGTGTAGATTAAAAAAGAAAAAGAGGCCAAGAGTTCTGACAGATTATGCTGACAACTAAAGAATGAACATCATCATATTTTATATGGTTACCAGGCCAAGAGTCTGAACATTATTTTGTCAATGTATTTGCAATAAAAGATTGATCATGAACAAATAATCAAGATACCTCTAAGAAAGATATTGGATTGATTGCAATTTAATTTCATTCAACACATTGTTATGTGAACCTTAATAAATCTTGCTTAAATCAACATAAATAAGGATGCCTGTTACTTCTTCCGAGAGCAAATTTTACATCTCTGGACCTGAGCAGCACTTTGATTCCTCAAGTTATAAATGTATATAGATAATAGATGTTCAGATCTGTGCCATTAATCTGGTGGAGAAATACATGATATCATACATTATCAAAAGGAGCTTGTCTTTGTGTTGGGAACTCCTGACAATCTCTGATGTTGGTTCACAGCAACAGGCAAAATTAGGATCTTCACATCATTCAGATCATTGACTCTACCACACATGCAGCAGGTCTGAATCAAAAATATAAATCAAAAATATCCTAAAAGAAAGCACTACAAATGATCACATCCTAAATGTTGGAACCATCACTACTAGCCAAAATCTTCATTCCACCAGCATCCTAGTATATTACGATAGGGACCTGATATAGCAAAGAAGGAGATGGTTTCTTTATATTGTTTCCATTATATATTGTTTGCATTGTTATTGTAGTCATGTTGGTCCCAGGATATTAAGGAGACAAGGTGAGCGAGGTAATATTTTTTATTGCAACAGCTTCTGTTGGTGTGAGAGAAAAGGAGATAGTTCCACCTTTGTTTTAGCCGTGACACTCTGCTTATCTTTCCCACACCTGAAGAAGAGCTCTGTGTACGCTCAAAATCCTGTTTCTCACCCAGAGAAGTTGGTCCAATAAAAAAATATTACCTCACACCTTGTTTTACTTATGTTATAGATGTTTATTCAAATAGGAGAAAAATGGCAAAGATGTATGTGGCTAAATTATCAGAGAGAGAATTAAGACCAGCTCATGAAAGAGCAGAACAGACAGAGTTTAGGTCATCTTTAGTGTCAGTGGTAATTGCAGAAGTTAGCACCTTCCTGAGCAGAGGAATTTAATTTGTGTATTCAGGGCCCAACTTTGTTCTAAGTTACAATCAACTATACCGCAGAAGTTAATGGGAGAATATAGGTCTAAGGATTTTGCTCTCAGATGCTCTTCTAAGTGCTATAACCATGAACTGGAATTCTTTACTAATTCGTGTGCATTTCCAAACACGACACCACTAATATCCCATTCTGCTCTCCGCATTCCATACTGATGAATACCAATTGTGTATAACTAACGAGGTGGATGGCATAAGTCCCTTTGTGAAGCCTATCCAAAATTTGAGGCATTGTGAAGCAGAGAACATAATGTGAAGCATTAGAACATGTGAAGCAGAGAACATAATTGTGAAGCATTAGAACATAATGCTTCAAATTGAAAGATACTTCACAAAGTTACCTCACGGTTGTATTATTTTGTTTTTATTAATGATTTATTTTTACTCAGCAAGGGCTAAATGAATGCCTGACACTATTAATGTCTAGGAGGATGGCTGTGCCTTTTTAAGATCTATTCTTTTTATACGCACTTCACCACTATTTTGTTTTTATTAAAGTGTCCCCCGCCTGATCTGAGTGCAATATGTTGACAATGAACAGAATTGCCAGACAGTTTTGTCATTTATGCCATAGATTTGACTATTCCTTTGAACCCTGATTGGCATAAAAGAAGTTTTTCTCAATAAGTAGCTGTTCATCCTTTGATATGCACATCTGGATGTGCCTCTTATCTGCAGCATGTTAATGCTGTTTCCTGAAGATAATGATAAAAGAACAACTGCAAATAACAAAATAACACAAAATGCCTCTGAGATATACCTTAAAAATAATATTGGGGGGAGAGCAGGGAAAGTGATCATAAAAAAGTTTCTCATATTCTCTCTTCATTGCTCTGGCCTTGTATAACAACCAGGGCTAAAAGGAAAGCTGCCACATGATCTATAGATAGAAAAGAGCCATATTATATCTATATTGCTATAAGTTGTTGGGTTTTGTTTTTTTGGGGGGGGGGAAAAGATTAAAGGGAATATAAAGTTTGTACAGCATCTAGCACAATGTAGCCCTGATTGGGGCCTTTACACATTACTATAACATACATAAATAAAAATAAGAAAACAATATGGGTATTAAATAGTTAAAGTATCTAGATCTCTCAATGCAGCTTAGAACAGTTGTGGGGAAAAATTGTGCTTTTGACAGAGATTTTTTTCCCCAGAGCATGATGCTACCTATAGCTATATAATTTTTCCATTTATGCAATCACAGCATGTTTCCCTTAATAATTTTCGAAGTAAAATCATACCCTTTCACATCCATACTCAACTGCTAACATTTCAGGCTTCCCACCCTGCTTCCATTATATTCCATGGGAGTTTTGGCTTGATAGTTGATAGGAGCAGGATTAGGCGCACAGTACACAATATAGAACTAATAGGTCAAATCCAAGGCTCCAGGTGCTTATCCTGCATAAGGTGAATTTATTTGTTCACTCAGCATACAAATCAATTTGTTGTTCATACATTGACACAAGTACCAAAACCATAAAAGTCTCCAGTTTCCAAAGTTATACCCAGTACATGCAAATCTCTGCTTTCTTCTTTACATGTGTCTAACGGGATTCCCTTATCTTTGTGCATATTTCATGGCTGGTTTTCCCATGACAAATCAGGAAATAGCAAGTCAGACTTTTTGGTCAATCAATTTAAAAACATAATACTTAAGTATCTGGTTGCCACTGATTGCTAAACATCTTAGATATTTCTAATTAACTAAAGGTGAGTACCAGAAACTTCTGTTTCATATAAAATTATGGAGTGTTGTCTTCGTGAATGAGTGTGTGCATGTGTGTGTGTGGAGGGGGGGAATGGCAGCATTCCCTGTTCTGAATACAATCAGAGATTGTCATGCTGGACCTTTCTTAGCCTTACAGATAACATTCATGAATTGATCCCTCATTAGTATGCAGCAGGCATGGGAAAATGATAAACTCCTATTAACACTGTCATGGTAACTGAAAAAATGGCTGGTTTGGAAGAACAAGGTCCACAACAGAAGAAAAGCATAGGCCTCTTTCCTTTCTTCTGTTTGACATCTGTTGTTTAACATACAAAATTGTATTATAGTGATGCACACTAGCACAAACTAGACTTATGGGACTGTCTGTGATTGTTATCATTATAAACTCCTATTTTTGAGGGCTTATGTGGCTCCTTTCTAACATTTCACTGTAGACTGCAACTTGTCATACTAAATTTCAGCACAGGAGCAAAATTTATTTTGTTTGGATTATAGCAAGGTTAAGGCTTTTGTTTGGATTATAGCAAGGTTAAAGAAGAAAAAGACAGCTCCCATTAATGAATTCTCCATTGTAACAATACCTTGGAAAGTACAAAGTATTTTTTAAAATGAAAGTTAGGCTCCCAGCACAAAGTCTCAAAGTGCTTTTCACTTTCAATGAGACTTAAGCTCCTAAGTCACTTATTAATATAGAAATAAGTTGCCTATGTCTCCCCTTAGGCACTTTTGAAAATATTACTCTCATTCCTTTATTTTTTGTTAATGTAAAATAGAAGAGATATTAATTTCAGCTATTGAGCTTGTACAATATCGGGTTTCAGAATGTACTCAACCAACATTCATGTATTGTTTTCATAATCTAGGTCCAAGACTAAGCAGCATAGCATAATTGTAATGACAGTGGAATTCTGTTCCTTACTCTGTGCCTCCATTTCCTCCTATCTAAAAGGAGGACAATTACCTATATATGTAAAATGATAAAATCAAAAGCGAAGAGAATCCACTCCGGTAATGATTTTAAAACAGAAACCACAGATCTGAGAAGAGATATTAAACTTAATTGCTCAGTCACATTGGGTTTCGTCACATTCCATTCTTCACCTGCTCATTGTCAGTTTGGAAGTAAGCTCCTTCAGTCAGGGACCTATTCTCCTTATTTGTCTAAAACCCACTTTGAATTCTATAAAAATAATGAGTAATAAAAGAAACAAAATTGACAAAACAAAATTCTTATGATGTCTCTGAACCAGCACTCTTAGTCCACCAGGTCATGTATGAAGTGTTGCTGTAGCCATGTTGGTCTCAGGATACTAGAGAGACAAGGTGGAGAGGTAATATCTTTTATTAGGGCTTGGCTACACTTGGAAATGTGCAGCGCTGGGAGTTACAGCTGTGGTCGTACAGCTGTGTAGGAACAGCGCTGCAGTGTGGCCACACTCACAGCTACCAGTGCTGCAGTGTGGCCACATTTGCAGCAGTTGCAGCGCTGTAGGGAGTGGTGCATTGTGGGCAGCTATCCCACAGAGCACCTCGTCCCATTTTTGGCGCTGTGGGTTGTGGGAAGGGGACGGAAGGGTGCGGGTCATTCCGCTTCCTGTCCCAACCCCGTGGTGCATCGCTCCAGCAGTTTGGTGCCATTGTGAGTCTGCAGCGCGGTTTCTGTTAGAAATGGAGCCCGAGCTGCTGAGGACTTTGCTGATGAATGTCGCCAGCACATCACGTTTGGCAGTTGAGCTATTCCTTCAGCTCCAAAGTGACAGTGAGGAGTCCGACGACGAGATGATGATATCGATATCGATAGATTCACCTGACGCGTGTGACACTAAATTGCTTGTGGCAGTAACGGACATGCTCAGCAGCAGCGTGGAACGCCGCCTTTGGGCTCGGGAAACAAGCACTGAGTGGTGGGATCACATCGTCCTGCAAGTCTGGGATGACGAGCAGTGGCTGCAGAACTTTCGGATGAGAAAAGCCACTTTCATGGGACTGTGTGCTGAGCTCGCCCCCACCCTGCGGCGCAAGGACACGAGATTGAGAGCTGCCCTGTCAGTGGAGAAGCGGTGGCTATTGCAGTCTGGAAGATGGCAACTCCAGACAGCTACCGATCGGTCGCGAACCAGTTTGGAGTGGGAAAGTCGACCGTTGGAATAGTGTTGATGCAAGTTTGCAGGGCCATTAATCGCATCCTGCTAAGAAGAACCGTGACTCTGGGAACGTGCAGGACATTCTGGATGGCTTTGCACAAATGGGTTTCCCTAACTGTGGGGGGGCGATAGATGGGACGCATATTCCTATTCTGGCCCACCCCACCAGGCATCCGAGTACATTAATCGGAAGGGGTATTTCTCTATGGTTCTCCAGGCGCTTGTGGATCACCGTGGGCATTTCACTGACATTTACACAGGCTGGCCTGGAAAGGTGCATGATGCACGCATCTTTCGGAACAGTGGCTTGTTCAGGAAGCTGCAGGCCGGGACTTTTTTCCCAGACCGGAAGATCACAGTAGGGGATGTGAAATGCCCATTGTGATCCTTGGAGACCCGCTTACCCCTTAATGCCTTGGCTCATGAAACCCGTATACAGGGAAGCTTGACAGGAGCAAGGACCGTTCAACTACAGGCTGAGCCGGTGCAGAATGACTGTGGAGTGTGCTTTTGGCCGTTTAAAGGACGCTGGAGGTGTCTTTATGGAAGCTAGACTTGGGGGAAAGCAGCATCCCTGCGGTTATATCCGCGTGCTGTACCCTCCATAATATTTGTGAAGGGAAGGGTGAAACATTCAGTGACGAATGGACCTCCGAGGTTCAACGCCTGGAGGCTGAATTTGCACAGCCAGAGAGCAGGGCTACTAGAGAGGCCCAGCACAGGGCTTCAAGGATTAGGGATGCCTTGAGGGAGCAATTTGAGGCTGAAAGCCAACAGTAATGTTTGGTGCCTTGCACTGGGGTTAAGTGCAGTGGTTACAATGATTTTTCCTTGGGGTACAGTATGTTTCTCTTTCTGCAATAATAAAAACTGTTTAAAAGCAAAAGAAATCCTTTATTAAAAATACAGTACATAAAAGGTTAGGACGGGTAGGGTGATGAACTGTACAGTCAGATGTTTGCATATGTCCTGGCTGGAGTGCTCTGCAATGCCTGCTGCACTTCAGGATTACTATGCTGCATGGTGATGGGGGTTGAGTGCAGAGGGTAAGGGTCGTAGTTCTCAGGGCTGGTAGGTGAACGTACAGGTGTGGGGGGCAGCTGGTGGTGGTAAGAAGCAGGATACTGGGAAGGGGGTTTTGAGCAAACACTGGGCAAAGGGAGAGAGAGCTTTGGGATGGGGGTGGGTTAGCACGGGAGTGATCTGCCTGCATGGCTACCAGTGACTGCATACAGTCTGTTTGGCGCGCCAGGAGGCTTATAAGCTGGCTTTGTGTTTTTCTTTGCCAATTGCTTTTTCCTGTTAGCCAATTCCTTTTTCCTGCTTTCTGTTTGCCTCCACTGGTGCATTTCTCTCTCCAGTCCTGAACTCTCTTACTCTCTCTGGCATACTGATTCATAACTGCTTTCACCAAATCCTCTTTGGTTCTCCTTTTGCCGCCTTCTCAAGTTCTGGAGTCTCTTCTGTCTGTACTTAGCTGTAGAGGATTCAAGGACACTTTTAAAAAAGAAACAGAAACAGAAACATTTATTACAGAGGCTGCATTTGTTTATAATCACAGTGCAGGAGTTTGTAGACTCTTTTTGTAGCATCATTTACACATACCTAACATAGCACAGAGAGGCAACAGCAGAGAAGACATGGTGAGTACTAGGGGCTGGTCACTAATGAATCAATGTTCTGCTGGAGTCCCCTGGGAATGGGAGCTGCCTGAGTGAGTCAGGGCTCAATGGGATTTTTGGCATTGGGGGAAAGCAGAGAGCAGCTGGGGGGAAAGACCACTGAACACCACCCCCACAAGTGCCAGCACTTACTCCTGGAATCACTGTTTCTGCTGTGACTCACCTGGGAAGGGGAGCTGCCAGATAAGGGCTCATGGGGTTTTGTGCATTGGGAAAGCAGAGAGCAGCTGGGGGGACAGTGCACTGAACAGTATCCCTACATTTTCCACAGGATTTTATCCTTCCAGATATATCCCTGCTCCGCGTCACCTGGGAAGAGCGGGAGGGTCTTCTCCAGCAATGTGGATTCCGCCCTGGTCCCTATGCAGCTTGCCTGTGTGCAGCAATGGTCCCCCCACCCCTCGCACGCACAGTGGCGCAGACGCGTTAGCCTGACTGGGACAAGGACCACGGTAGCTCTCCCTATAAACTTGCGCAAGCACATTGCCCACGCTCTGGCAGAAACTTTTGCAGAGATTACAGAGGCCGATTACCGCGACGTGATAGACCAAATCAATGGGCTATTCCACATCTAGGCATGCATGCATGCACTCAGGCAGCCATAACCCCCCCCCCCCCCCAAAACATTTTTTAAAAGCTGCTTACCGGGATCACGCTTCTCTGCTTCTTCTTCACCAACAAGTTCCAGCTGCTGCGACTGGCTAGCTTCCTCCTGGCTTGAGAAGAGCTCCTGGCTGCATGCCTCCTGGGACTCGGGGTGTCTTCCACCACCCCAGTACCCTCAGTCTCTGGTTCCTCCACACCCTCCCCCACCTCCTCTCCCGGCTCTGAACTGTCCATCGTGGTCCTCGGATTTGCAGTGGGGTCACCCCCAAGAATCTATCCAGCTCGTTGTAAAAACGGCAGGTCGTGGGGGCAGCACCTGAGTGCCAGTTTCCCTCACGGGCTTTGCAATAGGCACTCCGCAGCTCCTTTACTTTAACCCTGCACTGCAGCGCGTCCCGTTCATGGCCCCTTTCCAGCATGGACTTTGATATCTGGCCATAGGTATCATAATTTCTACGGCTGGAGCGCAGCTGTGACTGCACAGCTTCCTCACCCCAAACACTGATGAGGTCCTGCAGCTCGCCATTGCTCCATGCTGGGGCTCGTTTGGGGCGTGGAGGCATGGTCAGTATGATTGATTGATTGATTGCACTCTCCATGCCTGGCTGAGCAAACAGGAAGGAGATTTTTAAAATTCCCGGGGCATTTAAAGGGCGGGTCACCTGAGCCCAGGGCAGTGGAGTGTGAAACGATGAGCAGAGTGGCGAAAAGGTATGCTGGGATACCTCCTAATACCCTGGAGGCCAATAACAGTGCTTTTGGTGTCCACACCTGATGAGCAGCGCTGCATCACCAGCGCTGGAATCGCTACACCCCAAATCAGACCAGGTGTACAGCCAGCGCTGCAGCCAGGGAGTTGCAGCGCTGGCTGGGCTTTCCAAGTGTGTACACAGAGTGAGTTGCAGTGCTGTAACCCCTTCACCAGCGCTGCAACTCTCCAGTGTAGCCAAGGCCTTAGATCAAGTTCTGCAGGTAAGAGAGAAGCTTTCAAGCTGCACAGAGCTCTTCCTTGGTCTTGGAAATGTACTCAGATTATCACAGCTAAATACAAGATCAAACAGATAGGTTAGCATAAATAGCTCATATTCTAAGGGATCAGTCAAGGTGAAGTGGCCAGGTCAGAAATTTAAAGTGTGACTAAACAAAAGATTCAGTGACCAATGTAAAAGTTCTCCATATCTTTTTGGAGTTTCATTCTCTTCACTGGAGTTAACGTGGGCACCAGGTTTTTATAATTTTTGGTGGTACCCAGAATGGACCAGGCCAACCGCCCTGGGCCCTATGCTTAGGGGGGCCCCTCGCTTCAGGGGGATGCAGGGTCTAGGGTGGCTTGGGAGGCTAGTGGGGGGGTGCCAGCCCACCCCATTCTGCCCCAGCGACTCCTGGTGTTGCTCAGGGGAGGGGGCGGAAACAGGTGGGGAAGGGGTTTGGAGGAGGGGGTGGAATAGGGGCAGGGTGGAGGCAGAGCAGGAGCAGGAAGAGGCAGGGTGGGGCCAGGTCACTCGCTGCTGCCAGCGCCAGGCCCCCTGCTAACTCCCCAGGCCGCCCTGGACCCTACGTCCCCACCATGGACCTGAATTCCATGAGCAGTACACAGAAATTACACAAGTCATCCCACCTGTGTTGCCTCCCACCTCTTTTAATTTCAGCAGCACAAAGGGACATAGGTGCTGGAACGAGGGTTGCTGAGGGTGCTGCCCCTCCCCGGCTTGAAGTAACAATAACAACCCAAATACATGGTTTCTGCCTTCAGCACCACTGCTCAGGGGTTTCCACCACCAGAAAAGTCCTCTTTTCACTCATCTCCACATTGCCACTGGATGTGTGACTCAGTGAAAAGATTGAGGCATTAGAAACACTTTAATGAATCCCTAAATGAGCTGAAAACCTATCAAACCTGCATTTGTTCCTGCTGTGTTTTTAAGACCACTCTAGAAACATGCAATAAGTCCTAATTTTTTCTTTAGAAGATTTTCAATATGATGCTTTATAGCTGTGAAAATTCTTGAAATAATTAGGATGCAGAAAAGCAATATATACCTGAATACCATCTGCACCTTCCAAAAGTCTATGGGAGATGTGTTTTCCTTTCCTGTGCACCTGCATGCATTAATTGCCTTCCCACAAAAGCCCTCTCTCTCTCTCTCTCTCTCTCCCTCTCCCCTTAAAACTGTAGTTGTGCTGTGAGCAGATAAATGCACACAGAGGTGATCTAATTTCATTTCCTCTCATTAATAGCCTTCCTCCATGGCAACATCTATGTTGTGACAACAGGGAAGAATTGCAGAGACTCCAAAGTAAATGCATATTAGGTAGAGTTTGTTTAGGGGCCAAAGTACGTATTAAAAAATGTGTTTTTACAATTCCTGTGAAACAATTGGTTAGAAGTCACTTGATCAAGAAGATATTAAAAAAAAAAAAAAAAAAAAGTCAGGGCATGAGGGGCTTAGCACTCAGTTGTTGAGAGAATCCAAATTATGTAGTGTAGGATTTTAAGTTCTCTCTGCAATTTCAGTTGGATCTATCACTGTCCACTGCAAAAAGCCGACACAACTATCCTGTTAACACAGTTGTGGTAAGGGTAGAGGGGAAATGGTCTGCAGATGAAGAAGGACAGCAGCAAAGGTGTGAACTCAACTCTCCCACCACCCCATTCTCTTCACAGTGTTGTTAACTACAATACTTGGATGGGCCATTTAAATGCTAATATTATTTAGCACAAAACATTCAACTGGAAGCAATAATCTTTTTGGAAACTTTGAAAATGCTGTTCTTATGCTCCACACCCTGACTGTGCCTGGGGTGCTAATAAATTGGGGTTCACTCTTTGACCCCTGGAATTCTAAAATATTTTTCAACTTAACTATATAGCCCCCTATATAGTTTTTTCAACTTAACTATATAGCACTTAATGCAAATTTGCAGCTTTTCCTTCTAGTTCTATACACGGCAGGCAAAGGAGTCTCAACAAGGTAAAATTCAAACCCAGATCTGGGTTTCATACCCCCCAGTTTGGAATTGCTTAGATCATCGGTTTTAGTTCAGCCCATTACTGAGATATGGAATTTGAATCCAAGGCTTATTTGGATCCTGAATCAAAAAATTGGCAGTGCTCTGATCCAGGATTTTGGTTCAGGTTCAAGTCTGAGTCAAGAGTAACAATGGTCACAATGTATGCTAATGAAGCAGCATATTTTATGATGTAAGGATTGTTGTACTCAATTGCTACCACTAGGACAGTGGAGCTTTTTAAAATTACACTCGATGGAAAGATACCAGAGCCAGCTAATGTTAATAAAACAGAACCAATTTTCTAGGTGATGGTCCAGGAATGGCATGGACAAAATAATAAAGTCAGAAGCATATACAATAACTAATGCATTACAAAAGCATCACAGATCTAGAAAGATAGAATCAAAAATAAAATTTCTTCACACACTCCACTTGCTTATTTATGTAATATCAGTTAGAGACAAGTCAATCAGTTTGGAGAAATGCCTTCCCTCACCTTGAAAAAGTTTGAAATCAGACTGCCATACCATCCAGAAGTTTGATATATTCTGAGAAGGTTTGATTCAAAGGCTGTTGAAAACAACAGGAGTCTTTCCATTAATTTCAACAGGATCTGAATCAAGCCCATATAAACAACCATCCAGATCTGTGGTAACAGTTGAAAATAGGATCCTTTGTCAGTGGCGTTGGAACAATTTTTATACTGGAGATGCTGAAAGCCATTGAGCAAAACTGTAAAGCCTGTATATGATAGAAACCACTTCAAGCTCCCACACCCCCACTTCCAGCACTCTGTCCTAAGTGCACATTCTGAAATAGCGGGAGAGACTGCTGGTGTGGTGTGAATGACTGGGTCTGGATTCAGAAGCATTAAAAACCTTATTTCTTAAAAAATCCCAGACCTTCTGTTCTAATAAGTTTTTCCATCCCAATTTTGCAGACTCAGGAGATTTGAAGATTAGGGATAAACAAGCTTATCTGTATCAAACATGATCTCCAAACCTGTGGAGACTCACCCTTCACTGGTTTATGTACATTTTCTGTAGAATTACACAATATTTCCTTCATGAAGTTTGTTGAGGATACAGTATCTTAATTACCTGCTTTGAGCAACAGAGGCAATGCAAGTTGTGCAACAGAATGAATTTTCAGTAACATGTCAACATATTGAAATAACAGTTTTAGAATTTAAAAATGTGTGTAACTTTATTTCACTGGGACATAAGTTGTTGCGGTGAGTCCTGTAAACTGCAGGAGCAGAGCTGGGCAAATTTGTTTTTTATTCTTCAGAGATATAAACTAACTGCATTTTGAAATCAAATTACAGTCTGGACTACAAACTCTTCTTGGCACTATTCCAACAAAAAATGTGTTTTATGCAATAAAAAAGTGTTACTAAATATCAGGTAAAATGATAACTAAGTAACCATTAGCTGTGACACTTGGAATATCTTTGGCACACCTGAAGAAGAGCTCTGTGTGGCTCGAAAGCTTGTCTTTCTCACCAACAAGAGTTGGTCCAATAAAAGGGACATTACCTCACCCATCTTGTGTCTCTAATATCTTGGGACTGACACAGCTACAGTTACACTGCATACAACTAAGCTACCATGTTATACAACAACAAATTAACAGAACATCAAAAACCCTTTTAAATATTGGTTTTACTCTGAAAAGTGACTAAGAGAAAGTCTATACTGTACAAAAGAAAAAGAGAAGACCTATGGAAGAGAAGCTCAGAGCTTGGATCAACCACAGGTGCGGGAAGTAGAGGTGCTGGGGTGCTGCAGCACTCCCAGGTTTTATGGAAGGCCACTGGCCCCGCACCCAGGGCTCCACTCCCTGACGAGGGGCTCAGGGGCCAGCCCTCTGCTCCGGTCCCCAGCCACTGGCTCTGTGCCTGGGGCCCTGTTCCTGGCCCTCCACTCAGGACTTTGCTCCCCGGGACTCAGGTCCCAGCCCAGCTCCTTGGCTGCTGGCTCTGTGCCTGGGACTGTTCCTGGCCCTCCACTCAGGACTTTGTTCCATGGGGCTCAGGTCCCATCCACCAGTCCTGCTCCCCATGGTGGCTGGTCCTGTGTCCTCCATGCCATTCCCCAGCCCTGCACCTGGGGCCCAGGTCCCAGCCACCAGCCTCACTCCCCGGCTGCTGAACCTGTGTCCATGCCCAGGGCCTCACTTCCAGTCCAGTGCATGGGGCTTTGCTCCTGGGGCCCCAGCCACCAGCCCTGCTCTCCGGCCACTGGCCCCACGCCCGGGGCCCCACACCCAGCCCCCTTTCCCAGGGCTCTACTCCCAGGGTCCTGCACCCAGTCGGGGCTCTGCTCCTGGCCCCATGGCTGCCCCCAGATGTGGCCACAGCCTTGGCCCCCTTACCCCTGTCTGGGTCCTCCCCTCCCAGAGGCACAGCCCAGCTCCCAGCCTCAGCTTGGGGAAGGGGAAGGAAAATGGGGTAAGTGCTGGCTTTCAGCACTCCCACTACTAAAAATGTTCCACAACCACTGGGGTCAACTGACTCGGGCTAGTGCTAAAAATAGCAGGGTGGATGTTTAGGCTTGGGCTGCAACCCAGGCCTGAAATCTGACAAGGGTGGGGCTCCAAGCCTGGGCATGTCTACATTATTATTTTTAACCCCTAGTACAAGCCCAAGTCAGATGACCTGGGCTCTGAAACTCACTGCTCCAAGCTTTTTTTTTTTTTTTTTTTTGCAGTGCAGGTGTACCCTACGTAAAATGGCATCTTTTCACTTAGCAGATCTACAGTAGAACATCAGGGTTATGAACAGACCAGTCAACCACACACTTCATTTGGAACCAGAAGTATACAGTCAGGGAGCAGCAGAGACCAAAAAAAAGCCACATGGGTGGGGGCAAGTACAGTACTGTGTTAAAGGTAAACTGCAAAAAAAAAAAGAGGAAAGCAGCATTTTCTTCTGCACAGTAAAGTTTCAAAGCTGTATTAAGCCAATGTTCAGTTGTAAACTTTTGAAAGAACGACCACGATGTTTTGGTCAGAGCTGTGAACATTTCAGAGTGATGAAAAACCTCCATTCCCAAGGTGTTCGTAACTCTGAGGCTCTACTGTACTTCACGGGCCTGATCATGATCTCATGCGCACATTTTTGTTTTTAAACACTTGTTTATTTCCATTGTCCTCAGTGGAATATGTGCTGGTGGGGGATCAGACTCAGCCCTTGTGTGTATCTAGTGTTATATCTCATTACTTCAGTGGCTAAATATATATTTTTACTCCTGGTAGAGATGCAGAGCCAACTTCTGTGAGGGAGAATGTACCTCAGCATAAAGGTCTAGTTGTTTTTTGACTCAACCTGACGTCACCCTTCCCTTTCCCCCAACTTGAGTCATCATCATCATCACTGCCAGCACCTCCTGTTCCTGGGTCAGCTCTCATCCTCCTGCACACGGGTTTAGCATGGTGGTGGCAGCTGCATGTGCTGACAGCTGCGAGCCCTGCTCCTGCTGTTCACTGCCTGCAGCTGTGCTGTGTGCATACTGCAGAGTGAGAGGTGCTGCAACATTTTGGCACACTCACTCTGCTTTCCCACCCAACATTTGTAGTCAGGTCCCGTTGGATTTTGGGATCTACCTCTGCAGCAGATTAACTTACTAAATTACAATAACTTGTATGTGTGCAAACCCTTTGACAGCTACAGAGTCACATAAATATAAATGAGGGCAAAGCTTGGCTTATGAAACCTTTATTATTGATGATGATGCCAGAGAATGAAAGAACCCAACTTTGTTTTCAGATCCCAAGCTGGACATGCAGCACTAACAGAACACATCTTCTTACCTGGAACTGAGCACATTTGACATAGAAACTGAGAGCTAATAAGCCCGGATTCTTACACTGTCATTTAACAAAGTTATATGTCAGAGTAAAACTGCACTTTAAAAGAGAGAGTTTTATGATTATGGATTCTGTCTGTCTATCTGTTAATATATCTGTAATATTTAAGGCTTGACAGATTATGGCAGTAGCATCAAATTCTATGTTAACTTTGCAACAAACTGAAAGACTTGCATGACTAGATGCAGCAAACACTTGGCTAGGGAGATTATACACACCCCACTTTAAAATAATGCTCTGTGATAAGCAGACCTAACAGCTGACCAGCATAGACTTCAAGTCATTGTTATTGCATTGGCAATTTCAATCATGAAAAAAATGCCACCTCGTTATGCCAGTTTTACAGGAAGTACATAAAAAGGTATGGAACTTTGTTTCCCAATGTCATTTATTATTACTCCAGAGAGGATCAACAGACCTGTTTCCTGGCCTGTAACTGTAATTCATCTTTTAATTACATATTACTTCAAAGGAGGATGGAGGAAGATAACAACTACGCTGTGTTGCAGACATTTAAAAAAAATAAAATGGGAATATTTTATGGCGGTAAAAGGTGCCAGACTGACAGCTTTGAAGATAGAACTGTACAGCACACTCAGCAGCAGTGCAGGCTTCCTTGACACAGCCCTGCCTACATGTTTCATCACTGTCCTGGAGGAATCACTAGCGTTGAAAGGGTATTTAATTCTCCGTGAACTCTGCTAATGCTGCCAACAAGGGGCAACTGATGAACACAGATTACAGCATTGTCCTCACTGCTGAAAAGAAAGATGTGCTTTTTACCTTGGTGTAAGTAACACACAAGCTATCCCAAGGTTAAAAAAAAAAATACAGTAAAGACAAGGTACTTCAGTTTCAGCATGAGGTAAACTCTTCAAGGTCAGCCCTATACCCTCACCTAGGACTGACCTCACCTAGTTTACCTCATGCTACAACTTGTCTTCTCTGTGTTTTTACTTCAGGATAGCTTATGTGCATTAGTTTCCCTGAGATTAAAAACAGCTTTTTTTAGTAGTGAAGACAAAGCTCAGAATGAGACCACCAGTTTATTTCATACAGACCACTGAACAGTGATCTGACAGGAATGGTTTTTAGTAGCTATCCTAGACTGGGCCAGAATCAAAGAAGAGATTCAATGATAATGCCACTTGACTCATATAGAGCTTTCCATCAGTATATCAAAGCACTTTACAAAGGAGATCAGTATCATTTTATGGATGGGGAAATTGAGGCACAGAGAGGATAAGTGACTTGCCCAAAGCCCAAGAAGGCTAGTACCAGGAGTAGAACCCAAATGCCAGTCCAGTGTCCTATCCACTAGGCCACATTTCCTCCAGTAATAAAAGTGTCCTGTATCTCATTGCTAAGCCAGCCTGTTCCTCAAGTTATTAGAAGAATGTGTACATACTACTTCAGCCCAATGAAAATTTTTACTTATCCTCTCTCTCTCTCTCACACCCCCTACATATCAAGGCTATCTCTCTACCTTTTTCAAAAAAGCACTTAAGCACATGTTTAACTTTAAGTATGTGCTTAAGTCACATTGACCTTAGGTTAAGCATGTGGTTAACCTATTTCTTGACTAGGGATGGGTTTCAGCCTATTCTTAAGTACTTTTTTGAACTGATCCTATGTTTGGATCTCCTTCCCATTGTGAAATACTTGGGTTATTATTCAAGCTGAAAAGCATTCTCTTCAATGATCAAATAACTGGGAGTTGTGGATGAAATGAAAAGTCAAAATTTAGACTATTTAGGAAATATTTTCAAACACAGAAATTGAATCTAGGGGACTGTGCAACAACACAAGGAGAGTGGTGGAAGCCCTGGCACTTGTACCACATAAAATTGTTTGAAAAAGTACAGCAGATTACAAAGAAGGGAAAGAGAGGTTTCCCTGGTTTCCCTCCCCCTCCCCATTTCTAAGTTTTATGATTCATATATAACATGTGTTGATGTAACATGCTAGAATATATTTCAAAACAGAGTTATTGTAAGGATTTCAAGACTTTGGTTTCCAACCATGTGAAAAATTTCACCTTACCATACCAGTTTTACAGGTATTACAATACGTTAAAAGATAACTAGGAACATGCTTTCCCCACAAAATTTATTATTGCACTATGGAGTTTATCAAACTTGCTTCCCTTGTATATTTTTGCCCACCTTTTAATTACAAAAATTCTAATGAAAGTCCCAGAATTGGACACAAATTAAGTACTACTGATTATGGGTTCAGTCCTGCAGGGTGCAGATGACTCTGGCATCAATCCTGCAAAAGTACTTAAACTCATGCTTAAGGTTAAGCATAATAAATCCCAATGACTTCAAATAAATTGAATAATCTAATCTGAGACAAGACAAACCTGCTGAAGTCAATGGGGACGGCTCAAGTGCTTTGCTGAACCAGGGTAAGAATGCTCAGCATCAAGCCCTATATCACCTTATGGGTGAGAAAAGACATTTATCCACATCTATATGTGGCTTCAGAACAAAACATCTGTATTCACATCATGCATATAATTGAAAAAGAAAATTGAATTAACAGACTTCACCACAGAAGGTTTATGCCCTGCCTACCTCCTCCCCCCTTATTAATAGAGACCTTGAAGTCAGTAATTGTGATAAGATATTTGGTTACATTGATGTAAATGTACTTTTTCTTATCAATAGGCAAACAGCACCCTAAATCTATTTATCTCCTTCACATTTTATTTACAAGATTTTTCTGTCTTTGAAGATGGCTTTCAAGTTTCAGTACTTGATGGTACCAAGCTGATTTCTGAAGCAAACAACATTCATTATGTGCAGAGGGGAATGTTTTATTTTTTCAGTTGCATTTTCCAGATTTTATCTTGTTCATACCACTTTGATAAGCATGCCTCAGTTGTGCATCTGATTTGCCTCCTTCAGGAATGCATTTGTGTAGCATGATCTTTTGGTAGTACCCTTCACTCGTCCCCCTTTACATTCATCTCACTCAGTTGTTGTATCTTGACTCAAACTAGATTGTAATTCCTTTGGGGTCGGGAGCACGTCTACCTACATGTCTGTCTCATCCACAGCATAATGGGGCCTCTAGGCTTTACCACAATATAAACAAGTAAGTGATAATGGAAAAGGGGAAGAAGAGGCTGAAAAAGACACGGAAAAGGACTTCTCTCACTCCTTCACTTTGGTTGCTAGGTCTTTTCTCTCTGGAGAGGTCTTTCTCCTCTCTCGTTTTCCCCCTACTGTTTAAGGGTCAAATCCTGGCCTCATTGAAGTCTATGGCAAAACTCCCAAGGACTTCACTCAGGCTAGGATTTCACCCATAGCCTTTTTTTACTCCCTCCATGTCAATTTGCCTTCTCCTTTTCATCCTCTGCTTCCTGGTCTTTTAAAACTAATGTTGCCTTGGTCTCTAGAAAATCGCCTGAATGACCAAATCTGGTGAACACTCTGCACAGCATTCAGTACCTTAGGCTATGTCTATACTACCTCTTATGTCAGTATAACTTATGTCACTCAGGGGTGTGAATAAGCCACTCCCCGGAGCAACATAAGTTACATGACCTAAGCGCCAGTGTGGACAGAGCTGTACCGCTGACATAGGTACCTCTGCTTCTTGGGGTTGGATTAATTAAATCAACAGGAGAGCTCTCTCCCATCAGTTAAGAGCACTTACAGCACCACAGCGGCACTGCTGCTCTAACCTCTTTACTGCAGCCGTAGCCTTAGATCATATAAATACATTGTACCAGAGTTCTTAGTTAGATTTACTAGTGGCCTTAACTTTTGGCCGAGGTAGTCAGATTCCTAACAGAGGGGGGTGCATGAAATCCAGACAGGAATTTATTTACATGCTAACTTTTAGAACAATATCTTAACATACACCTGGAGGCAAGGAAATAATAGTCTCTGATTTCTTTCCAGGAACTTGTGGACATTGGAGTAAAAGTCATAGCATCCCATAGTAATACTGGGCGTATGATGCCATCACTTTCTTTCCCCATTTGTTTCTCCCTGACCCTCACCTACTGCAGAAGGCATATTGGTGAAGTCTTGTATTCTAGCTATTCCAATAACCTGCCCCAAAGGAACTGCGTCCCAGACTCACTTTTTGCAGAACTGCAGAATGAACCATGGGTAGATATCTGAGTACTTGTACCTCCAGCTATTCAACTGGCACTTGCAGTTACTTACTTAGTGGCACAAGCACTCAGACTTCTACTTGCAAAATAACTGTGAATGCGGGTTCAACTTGTGCCTGCAAAAGGAAGGCCACCCATCTGGAATGTGTTCCCGTAAATTTCCTGCTATATTAAAATGGAATCTTCATCATATTTTGGTTGTAGGGACAAAATGCTCTGTCTGTTTTAATTGTTTGGAAAAAAACCCCAGTGAGCTATGCATTCAAATGTGGTGTGAAATATGGAGATGTTTTAAACCACTGGCTCAACAGTTGTGCTCTTTGGATTATCTATTAATTATATGGCCAGTTTCTACTACCACTGGATCTGTAGCAGCATCCTGTCATTTGTTGTCTTATGTGCCTTTTCTGTTTAGACTCTTCTTTTAATAGTGGTCTGCATTTTGTATTCATTTATCTGGAGATCTTTTGCAATTAATCCATTTAATCCAGAAGGCTGCCTTTTTTAACCCCAAACCCCAAACCAAACTAAACCAAAACAAAAAACAAAGCTAATGAACTTTATTGGCTTGTTTAGTGCTGGATTGTGGCATGTAGCCACTGACCTAAGGTGGATGCTCCTTCCTAGGGATGAGCAGAAGGGGATCCTAGCTTCTACTGCTTATGAGAACCAATCCTGCCTTGACTGTAGTGGAGAATGTACATTCTGCAACCCCTAGTGCACCTAGCCCTGTGATTCTCAAACTGTGGGTCACATCCCCATTTGAATGGGGTTGCCAGGTCTGGCATTAGACTTGCTGGAACCTGGGCTGAAGCCTGAGCCCTGCTGGTTTCAGCCATGGGTGACCGGACTTAGGTTTAACTTTGACTTTAGCCTCCCCCGCCTGGGGCAGGGGGGCTCAGGCTTTGGCTTTCCCACCCCCACCACCCACAATGGCAGGGCTCAGGCAGACTCAGGGTTAGGTCCCCCATCCTGGGGTCATGTAGTGATTTTTGTTGTCAGAAGGGGCTTGTGGTTCAATAAGTTGTTTGAGAACCCCTGAACAATGCTGTGGAATGTGTACACTTGGGTATATTGTTCTTATAATTGTTATTCTTCCGACTATAGAGGTATGAGATGGATTAGGAGAACACACACACAGATGGAGGAGGTGAGGCAAGGACAGGAAGAGACTCAGAGGACAGAGTCACATTCTGAGAGGACAAGCGGGAAATAAAGTAATAATTATACTGCTATGGCTATGCCTGTAGGTTTCCCTGGGTAGACACGCCCTAATGGATAACAGGGGCTCCACAAAGCTCCCACAGCAGAAGGAAGGTAGGCTTATGGGATATTTTTCAATGGGAGAGGACACACTTCTTTTCTGACAATGAGAAACCACATGAAATACATACATACACACACACACACACAATATTCATTTACACAGCTCCTTTCATCCTAGAGGGTCTCCGAGTACTTTACTGAGTTACACTAACACTATACAATCATCTCCCAGTGAAATGCAAACAGATCCATGGTGAAATACAATAATAGCTTAGTAGAACACAAGCACATTATAAAACAGTTCAGGAAAACAGAGGGGAGAACAGTGAATCCAATTTATACCGTGCAAGGACTTTCAGTGTAGTAAAGCACTACCTCTCTGATTTGGTAGCATTTTACAATCACTTCACATTCATTTTGCCCAGATGTAAGTGAGGACACAAAGCAGTAAAAGAGGAGAGAATCAGGACCCAAGAGTGCAAGCTTAACAGCTGCGCTTGGCAGACTTGAATGTGAAGAGCAGGACTGTTGTGTTCTTCTTGGCTGCTTTTGCTGAAGGACTTAATGGGGGAAGGTCTATCCATCTCTAAGACCGTGGGAGGCTGATTTGGCCTTTAGAATAAATAGCAACGTTACCTACCTCTTATATGGCTTTACAATCTTTAATGTATTTATCTTCACAACATCACTGTGAGGGAAGGAAGGGTCCTTTTCCCCTGTTACAGATGGGGAATGGAGGCACAGAGAGGCAAAATGACTTGCCCAAGATCACACAAGAAGTCTGTAGCAAAGCAGGAACTGAAGGCAGGTCTCCCAAGTCCTAGGTTAATGTCCTAACCCTTGGCTCATCCTTCAGGCCATCTCTAACTATAGTCATGGTGGCTGTAGCCTTTTAAAAAAAAAATAAAAAAAAAATCACTTTAAAGTTGGGGTGAAACTCAAACTGTAACCCACTAAAATCTCACAGCATGAAGTGCTGTATTTAAAATTACCAATTATTCAGCAGCACATTCTTACTGTTGGCACAATGGAGTGAAATAAAAGCAGAGTTTCAGCTTTGTCTTCTCTTGAGATTTTGGCCCTTAATTCTAATAGCTCTATTGGAATCCACCATGTTCCAGCTTAAACCAGGAAAAAGTATAAGAGAACATTCCAGGAAAATGTATGGTGATTTTGAATGTACTTTGAGCAGGTTCTCACCTCTTTCAAAGACCCTTTTTTAAACTCATGCAAATTTTTATTGAAAATGAATTTTAATGATGCAGAAACTAAAGTTTAAACATGCATGCACAAAGATTTGCAGTAGGAATGGATCCATTCTCCTCCAACGAGGGAGCAGGCGTGATGTCATGTGGATTAACTGACCAGTCACACAACGTGAATATTGAGTACTGATTATGTGATTGTGAACAGTTTGCTGCACCATAAAATTAGATGTATTTTAATAAGTCGTTAGTGACTTCACAGAAGGTATTAATTTGAGGAAAGTACAATTTGCTCATGGATATTCTGCAAACAGAGAAAGAGTCAAGGAGATGTTCTTTTTCCTCTAGGAAAGCAAAGTACAACATTCCCCCTTCCCGCCCCCCGATCCTTTCTATATTTTGAAAGTGCATTTCTGAAAAAGCATTTAGGAAAATAGTAACATGTAACCATCAGAATTTCGGTGGATAACTCCTCTTCATGTGAAAGACACCTAAAGGTTGGTTTTTAGTTTGTTCGCTTTGAACAAAGGATAGGCATAAGCATTTTAATGAACCTTCTCCCCACCTCCCGTTCTTCAAACAATGAGTATAAAACCACTTTTCTCTTCTCCCTGGTAAATTGTTACAGTGACAGAGACAGAAACTTGGTTTTAAAGCTGATTATGGCTGAGTCTCTGCAGGACTGTACCTAGATACCAAGCTGTAAAGGATATTCTCCTAGAGTTTGCATTTGTCTTCTTGAGGGATCCTGAAGACTGTTGTACTGACATCTATTGAGCTTTTGCAGGGCTTACTTGCATGCTTAAGAAGATGTAGGATTTGAGATCCTTTTTCCTTTGCAGCACCATTCTCCCTCCTACCCCACATCCCTGATTTTTCTCTTGAATTTGGGAGTTGGGTGCCCAATTAATTTAAATTTTTGATTGATCAGTCATAAAAGATTAATAGACAAATCATTTGTAAGTTAGATATACACTGTATGGTGTTTTCTATGGGACAAACATGCCCCCTGCATAAAGGTTTGCTTTCAGCCCATGCAGTATATGGGTCACTTGCATTCCAAATTTCTTTGGAAAGACAGACCTGTGGCCTCACACAAATACAGATGTGCATATTTTACTGCCTTGTTACTCAAAGAATTTATTTTAGGGCATAAGGCTTAAGGGTTTTAAGTTCTTCAAGTGTCTAATGCTAAAATGTTACTAAAGCTTTCAAAGATGCATATTTGAATACAGTATATGGGAAACACCTGGCTTTAGAAACATTTTGGTAAAATTTGCTGTTATCCTTCTGTTTGACAAAAGGGTATATTTATCCCTTGACTTTTTGTCATGACCTTTGCATTCTGAAATGAATTAAAGGTTTATGTGCTGGAATGCAGAGAGCAGGAAATCAGGAAATAGCATGGGAAATGGCTTTCCTGTCCCATTTCACTGCTTTACGTACTGTAACGTCATCAAGGGCAGAAATTCTGTCAGTTATGTCGGCATAACTAATTTGTGATGCGCAGGCCATATTGTTCGATAATGGTGAACAGAAGCAATGCAGTAAAATGAGATCTCTTAAAGGATAAATTGCTGCTTTATCACATCGATTTCACTCTATCACTGTAAAAAGCAGAGTCTGATCTCAAATTGATTAATAAGCCACTTAGCTGCAAAAATAATAGACATGCTTGGTGTACTTGCATTCAATTATACCACTGGTGAATTTGTCCTTAACTGCTGTATAAAAAGTAAAAACAGCAAAAGAGATCAACTCTATCCCAAAGACAGACCTCGCCCAATATTTTCAGTAAACTCAGTTCTCCCTAAGAGGCTATTCAACTTGGAAAGAAGGTTATTTATGAATACAGGAAAAAAATTGCAATTTATAAAAAAATACCATAAGCCTTTTTTACGCTTTTAAACACTGTAATAAAGAACAAGGTAGGCAAAGTGCACGACATATTAGTGTTGGAGTTTACCACTGGGGCAGGTAATATTTTCTCTTAACAGTGCCTTGTCATAGTGCATTTAAATACTGTGTTGTGTGGAACAGCTTGCTAGCTCTCTATAAAAATAATAACTTGCCCAAATTGTTTTTGAGTGCTAATTCTGAGCTACAGGGCCACAGGACAATGAAATACAAACAGATGCTATGTGGTGCTGCGCATCTCACGCTAAGGTCTATAGCCAACATCTTCAGAGGTGATTAGCACCTGCAGCTCCTACTGAAATTATTGGAAGATGAGAGCTCTACCACCAATAAACAGATACGACCACTTTTAGATCAGTGCCTAAATACGACTGTAGTCTTCCACATTTTAAAATTTTGCCCTAAGTGCCTGTAACTCATGTTGAATTAACAAAGGCCTACTTGACATCTGTGGGGACTCAGGATGCTCTGCACCTAACAGAGTGCACTCAGCACTTTGCATTAGCAAGACCCTAGTGCCAGTCTTGCAACACCTGACTCACGTGTGCTATTCTATTGAAGTCAATGGAATTACTGCTCATAACCAGGGTAGGGGAGATGAGCATCAAGCCTTTTGTCATTACCTAGCAACATCCTGGCCTGCTAAACAGGGCCTGATCCTGTCCTTATTAAAGACAATGGCAAAATTTCCATTATCATTTACTTCAGTGGAGTTGTTACTGGTCGACACTGTTGTGAGTGAGATCAGAATAAATCCAAGAGTATTCAACTTCTCTTAAAAAAAACAACTAATATTCTCTTCTATAAACTCTGCATATTTCCATATCTTAATTTATGCCTCCTTATCTTTGATGCTGATTTATTTTTAAAAACAAACCCACTAAATTTATTAAAATGTATAGTTTTAAAATCATCATTTACTCACTAAACTGTTTAAAATGTAGCATTTGGAACTGGATTGGTGTTCCAAATGCTACATTTTAAACATTTTAGTGAGTAAATGATGATTTTAAAACTATGCATTTTAATAAATTTAGTGGGTTTGTTTTTAAAAACAAACTGCAAAATAAGAGTGTATATTTTTATGCAGTAATTATTTATTGTTTAATATACTAACTGAGAAGGCAAAGAACAGCACAAATGCATAATTGTTACCAGGCAGGGAGAAGTAGAGCATTAGGAGATAGCATAAATAGTCAAACGTGACCTCAAAAGGTCAAAAGAGAACTAAACAATTTTGTCACAGCACTCGCTTATTTAAGTCAATGCAAGCCCAATTTCCTCTCTGCTGTTTTGCCTGGTATTTTACAATGTCCAGTATTACTCTTATTTGACAGAAAGAGACACAGAGCTGGTTGTCCTAAGTACATTTATTAGATGTGTGTGATTATTAGGGAAGGACCACCTAAAGCATTTCACAAGTCAAACGAAACTATTCTGACTGTCATACCACCCAAAATACTAAACGGAAACGTCTATGTTATATTAAATTTCTAAAAATGATTTACTGAGGTCAGGCACAACAAAAATGCAAGTCAGCTGTGGAAGCATTTTGTAACATGGATGATTTTTTTTTTAACCCTTCTCATGCTGTTACAAACAAGATTGCAGTTTGGCAGATGGAAACAATGAAGATCAAAACGTAATTTAATGGCCCAGCTCTCCTGCTTTCAACAGGACTTCAAATTTATCTCTGGAACAAACACCACTTATTAAATTCATTCATGTTTCTGTAACTTTCCCCCTTTTTCAACAGAAGACTAGGCTTTCAATATGGAAGCTTGTGATCACAATGCGTTCACTATATGAATGAGAGGCTTATTTGGTTTTACATTTAAGATCATGTTCATTTTTGCAGCATGCTCTGAACAACAAAAGGATATTTTATTGTCACATTTTTTAAAAAAAATTAGTTTCCTTTGGACAGTTATAAAAATCACTTAAAAGCTAAGAGGGAACTATGCCTCAGTCACAAAACAAATTTGCCACAAACCATTTTACAAAAGAACAGCAGGACTTTAGACTAAACTCAGGAACTGTTCCTATTCATCATTCATTTGTTTTGGAAACTCCACCCTCCTCCTGCCATGTTCAATATCTAATTGGCATTCTGACACTTCAGATAACTAAACATCTGCTGCATGGATGCTTCTTAGAAATCTTTTGTTCTGTAAAATGGAGTTCAAGGGATATAGCTCACCGATACACTAGATTCTTGCCATTGTTAAGGCAACTACTGTTACTGAATAGGGAAGAAAAAACATTCAAAAGACAAACATGAACATTTCGCACAAATATTGTTCCCTCTCTGACAAGCTTTCTAGGTATTCAAAATGTTTTAAGATTCAGATGTCAAAGGGTTGCTGCCTCCTACCTATTTCCACAGTCTCCGGGAACATTGGGGTCTTTGCAATCCTATGATAAATAGCTATTAAAAAAGGTTAATTACTGTTGCAATGACAAGCATGTTTCATAATTGATTAACACTCAATGCATTTTTTAATATACTAGTTCAATTAACATAAGTGGGCAAGGAAGATGATGCAAGATCTACCTTTCAGAGTTGCTGTGGGACTTTAATTAATTAATGTTTTGAAAGTGTTTTGGAATAAATGTGAAGTAATATTATTATTGGATCAACAGATAAATCATCTGCAAGGTTTTGGGATCAAAATTTCCATCCTTCTGATGCTAGAGTCTTTTTTGCCCGAAGGCTTGTGTTGCATAATGTCGCTATTGATCTAACATTACCATTATTATTTGTATCATAGTAGCATCTAGAGGCTCCACTGTGCTGAGGGCTGTACAAAATGAGACAGTCCCTGCCCCAAAGAACTTACAGTTTAAACTAACAAGACAAAGAGTGGGCAAGGAAAAAGCCAGAGAGAGGTGAAGTCCAAGGTCACACAGCAGGTCAGTACCAGAGTCAAGAATAAAACCCAGGTCTCCTGCCAGTGCTCAATCCACTAGGCCATACTGACTCGGTTTCCATATAGATATATTTTCCCTCTCTAACCTTTCACAGGGCCCAACATAGTAATATGGTTACACAAACAGTTTCTACATTTCAGCTTAATATACATTCTTCTTTTAAAAAGATTCACTGTTTACAGGTATATAATGCATGTTTCTAATATGAGCCGACATCTGGTTGCTATAGACTTTTTAAATGAGATCCACTGCTGGAGCTGTACAAAAAGATTTGCTCCTAAAGCTATTCCAACAATGGAGATCTGGCTGCGTCAGTCAATATGAGGTACTGGGCCATCATCTGCAATGCTGACTGTTGCAATAGCCAATGAGAGCGTCTGCTTCAAGGCTCCTGTTTGGCTGTCAGAGTGAGTCTGGATACTATATCCAATCAACGCATGTCTCGATGTCTAGTCAGTGGCTGGTGGGTTTTCTTTTATGAATCTATCCATGATTATAGCCAAGTTATTTTAAAATCTCTGAGCCAAGTTTCAGAGAAGGACATAATGCATGGCCCTGCAAAACCCACTGTTACCACATTTGCACATACAGATGACTGCTGAAAGTACCACACAGGAAACTACCTGTATGATTGTCCTTTTGCACACAATATCAAACTGCATGCATATGTGTGAGCTTTGGCAGGCACGTTCACATTGCCCGCCATTAAAAATGTACCCCTCCTTATTTATTTAGAAAAAGCTAAATTGTCAACATTAAGGGTCTGAGCCAAAGTCTATTGAGGCAACAGATACCCAATTACTTCAATAGGCTTTGAATCGAAGCATAAAGTGAGTAAACTAATGTTATTAAACTACCACTAAACTGTCCAGCCAGAGAGAAGGAGGAGTCATAGCTATCTACCCATTACAGTGAATGGGACACTTGGTGACAGAATGGTTCTCTCATGAGGGACTTTTGAATCTGATGAATCCTAGCCCACTCAACCCCCATTTTTTATTTAAAGGGGTAAGGGACTCAAGAGGGGCATCTGTTAGTCTCAGTTGATGACACTGTTTGAAACTGTTCTTCTTGTCTTCTAAGAGATGATGTACATCCAGTGTGGAAGGCTCCAGAAGAGGAAAGATGACCCACTGCTTAGAGTGCTAGCCCTAGGACTTGGGAAATTTGAGTTCAATCCCTGTTTTGCTAAATAATTCCCAGTATGACCTTGGGCAAGTCATTTAGCCACAGAAGCACATTTGATGGATTGAATCATGGGCTTCTTGCTGGGACTGGAACAAAAGAAGTAGAGAAATAACTAGGTTTTCCTCCTTTGCAGTCAGAGAGAATATTCTGGTACATGTTTGACATGAGGTCCTACTCTGAAAACTTGTAAATATACTATTTAATGGCATATGCTTTAATATAATTTCTATTGACAATTACAACCCCCACTCTCTCTCTAGATACTTATCTTGTCATTTAATTGGAGTTCATCGAAAAATGCCAACCAAAATTTGGTGAAAATTCTGTGTTCTCTGGATTTGCTCACAAAGCAAATCCCAACAGGAGGTTGTATTTCAGCGAGAAATCTCCACTAGCACCACCTCCTCCCTCAAACCCTTTGAGGTTCCTGCAGAAGTGACCCTCCCCAAAAATAAAAACAATCTGACAAATAAGTTAACAGGGTGGGCAGCAATCCTGTTTTACTGGCATTAGGAATATAATAGTAGTGATAATATTCTTATCTGTATTACTATAAAGCCTAAGCATTGTACTATATGCTGTACAAACTCATTTGCCTGGGCATAATTATTGCTGTTGAGTACTATACCATGCTATTTCAATATCCCTGTGGATTAGGGGTAATGAGGATACTTTCCTGCTCACCCTTAATCAGGTTTCCCATTTTGCATCCCCACTTTTGTCAGCAAAAATAAACACTAGGGTCTGTTTGATTCTGCCAGGCTGGGTTGAGACCTCTCAAAAATCAAGTGCAGTGTCCTCAGTCCATGTGTGTTTCCACTGTTTGGCTCCAAGGAGCACTCTTCTTTTCATTGCCATTCCTCCCTTTCTCATGCCCCATGCTCCTGGCCTCTTCAAAGAGATCACCTTCTGGACATGACTGTCGGGGCCTGCTGTCATTTTCCTTGGCCCACTTTCCCTTTTCTTCTTGACTAGGGGAAAAAAAGAGGCGACCATCTATGTCAATGAATCCCTGACCTACATAGTCTGACCCTGAAGGTTCCATAGATAATACAGGAGATTAAATTAGGCCAGCAACTGAGGAAAGGGCCTCTATAAAGCGAACTTTTTAGACGTGCTTTGCTGAAGCCATTACTTTCTCAGAATAGTGTGCATACATTCTAACCTTTTATGTCTTTTGAGGTCCTTTTGGATTTACAGTGATCAGCTACTCACATATTTTTGACATGATTGCTAAATTCAGAGAGAGGGTGAGGAGGGGAGCTTCCTCATCGTCTCTGTCATTTGCCCCCTTTAAGGCATTGCTACGCTTGAGCGGATGTGACAAACTCAGTTCCAATAAACAGAATGGAATCTGATCAACATCACGGTTCCTTTCACAGGACTGAGGTGGTACCATCTCTCTGTGGACTACAGAACTTTTAGGGAGAAGCTCCCTTTGTCCAGTACAGAAAAACCCAGACAGCAACCATGTATATACCTCTTGCAAAGGGAAATTAACATAAAGCAGGTAAGATTCAAGCTGATTCAGAAGGGGCCAGCTTCAAAATGCTTATATGTACAAAGTCAAAAAAATGTCACTCTATACCACTCATACCTGTTTTAAGTCACGCACAAAACATACTAAAGCTTTACATGTGAATCAAAGGTCCTGATGCCTTCTTATTTGCAAAAAGAAATCTCTTTACCTGTTGCTGAGAGAAGGAAACAATGTCAGAATCATATATATTCACTCACAGCACGAAACAGGCTTCTTTACGGATGGTAACATAACATCCAGGTGTTAGGCCTCAACCCCACTTCAACTGTTGTTTATTGCCATTGTATGGATTAATCCCTGCTGTCAGTCCAGTCCACAAGATGCTCTTAGAAAGAAAGGTCTGCATAGCCTCACAAATGTCAGATCCTGCTTTGATACACTTTATCTTTTCTTATCCCTTCAGACTCACCATGACTGCTCTGACTGACATGCTAAGAAATGCTTTAGAATCGGTGCATATGGACTAAACTTTTTGTTATTGTTGTTGTGAACAGAAATCACTGTGGATCTGATAAGAAGTTTGCAGAGTATTCCATTACAAACTGGGAATCCCAAGAGTCAGTGATTCATTAGTAATTATCCTAGAGTTACAGGAAGTAAACAGCTTTTAGATGTGTCGTTTGCATCTAATTATGTCATAGTTCACTGTCAAAGGTGTGTGGTTTTTCAGAGTAATAAATTAAAAACAACAGATTTTACAACAGCATCAAGGAAGTCAAATAGCGAAACCATATTTTTTTTTTTTTAACATAAGTAAAACACCTTTGCTACATAGTCAAGGCATACTGTGTCATTTGTTGTTTTAATTTAATTTACAGGGATATGAAAATATAATTTTCTGGATGGACATGCTCTTTCATTTGATGTTCATTGTCTCCCTTCTAAGGGATTCAGAATAGGTTTCTTTGGTTTTATATTTACACTAGTAATTTAAGTGACTAATAATATTCTTCATGGTAGCCTCATAGGGCCCAGTTCTGCTCTCACATACAATGGAGGAAATTATTCTGGATTTATACTGGTGTATTAGGAGGACAGACTGAGCTCTTAGGATTTCTCTACACTTGAAAGTTCTTTCAGGTTAAATTGAGGTTTTTCAAATTAAGTACCTTGGGTCCACACACAAGTTTGTGTTTCAAATTATCTGGCTTTTCAACCCCCATTAACAAACCCACTTTGGAAGTAAATTTACTGAGATTTGGAATGAGTTTTCAAACAAGAAAGTAGTTGGGTCCATAGGGACCAACCTATGACTGCAGAGGTGTTAACAGGCCACTGTACATTATATAGCCCTTTACAATATGTGATAACTACTTATGCTAAACAATCTGTTCCACCTGGCATTTTGTTGTGACTCTCCAAGTACCTTTCCCAGACCCGAAGAAGAGCTCTGTGTGGCTTGAAAGCTTGTCTCTCACCAGGAGAAGTTGGTCCAATAAAAGATATTACCTCACCCACCTTGTCTCTCTAATATCCTGGGACTGACACAGCTACAACTAAACTGCATACAAAATGTTCTGCATCTGGCAGTCCTCCTAGTGCTATCTTGTACTGTTTTGTCAGCTACCTGTGTGCCCTCTACTACTCTTGAGACACACAGACCGGATGTCTTCTTCCCAATTAAACGCTGGTTTGTGGTCCTTTGTGATTCCAGCTCATGTCAATTTGATATAGCCAGAGTCAAATACCAATTATACAGCAGCCATGCTTCCATATAGACCCATGGTGAGGTCTGGCCCTTCACTAGGGGAGGAGCGTGACCCAACTTATCTGAACAGGAGTCTCTGTAATCAGTTTCTATCAGAACAAATGAGTGAGATGGGCACTCCTGGCACCTAAGCCAATGCTGCAATAAGGGAAAGGTGTTACAGCAGGTTTATAAGACGGTCAGGTACAATAATGAAAGACCTCTGGCAGAACTTGCATGGTCTGCAGATACTATCATGAGCTGGATGGTATTTTTGGCAGACATGCCACACTGAATGACAGCATGTTGTGGACTCCACAAAGGACGCCATAGATATTGACCAGGATGCCAAGCTGATGGAGATTGAGATCTTGGATAGCTCAGTGGTTTCAGCATTAGCCTGCTAAACCCAGAGTTGTGAGTTCAATCCTTGAGGGTCCCATTTAGGGATCTGGGGCAAAAATCTGTCTGGGGATTGGTCCTGCTTTGAGCAGGGGCTTAGACTAGATGACCTCCTGAGGTCCCTTCCAATCCTGATATTCTATGATTTCAGGATCTTCCCAAGCTACTGACACAGAAGACATCCAAATTACAGGCTCAGAACTAGGAGAGGAGAGCTCTTGCTGAAAATAATCTGTGTTATATTATAATAAAAGTGCACTAGGGGATTTAAACACGTTTGTCCTAGATACTGTCAGGGGTGTCAGCATATTGTGTTAGCCTCTCTCTACCTCCTCAGCTTTTAACTGTTGGGTGCTCAAAATGGCTGGCAGCTACATCAGAGAATATAAAAGCAAAATATGCAAGCACACAATCACCCCTCAAGCTTTCCAGGTCATGCCTTTCACGCCCCCTACCATATCGCTTACTGATCCCCTACCCCCACCCCAGCTGACCAAGATGACAGCATTGTTGAAAAATAGCATACACTGAATGGAAGACACATTTTTTGTAGTGACAAATACAGGAAAGAAAAAGCAATCCTAACATTTTTCTGCCTCACAGTTTCATTAATGCCCTCATCTTTGAGCTAGGTAAATTGCCCAACTCAGGCAACACAGACATTTCAAAATGCATAGAGAGTTTAAGGCATTAGAAGACATTCAGGCATACTCCCTCTCTTGGATTCAGAAATATTACTGCAGAAGTCTATTTAGTTTGCAGTGCACTTTATGCTGATCATATAAAAGAACTTAAGGCAAAGATGGTGCTCTATTCTGGCATGCATTGCACAATAAATGCAGCTCTGGGAAGACTGCCCATGTAGCTTGTGATTCCCTTGCACCCCCACACCAAATTTAGGGGAGCCATCCTGGCAAACAGCAGTGTGGTATAGCTTCCTGATTTGTTCATTGTTCATTTGTTCCTCCTTTGCCTTTTGGGGACACACCTCAGGTTAACAACATCCGAAGTAAGGATAGCCTGTATACCAATGTGCGATCTTGAAAGCACAGACATGCAGTTCTTTGTTTATTATTTCTGCTTGGATTGGGTTTTAAGTTATGGATGTTCAACAGAGGTTTTGTTTTAACTATTCACAATGTAAACTTGGTAGATTATTTCTTATTTATTAAAAATTCTTTGAAAATGTTGACACATGGTTTACAAGTTTTATAGATGCATTGGACCAATCAACATAAAAATCCTAAGTGAAGCTTACTAAGATTTTTGCACCAATCATCATAATCAATCCCTACACAAGGCATGTGTGCGTGCACGCGCACACACACACACACACACACACACACACACACACACACACACACACACACACACACACACACACACACACAAAAACATGCACCAAAGGTTCACAATATTGTTCTAGCCTCAAAGGAAAAGCATAATGCATCCCTGACCATTTCCAGCATTTTGTAGAGGCCACTTTTGTTGGCTTTTCATAATGTGCTCAGTAAATCTGTCCACCTCTCTCCTTGCTCTCACACCAGATGTTCAATATAAGACTTCATAAGCCAGAAAAGCAGATGGTAAAAACTGGTCCTCCTATAATGACAGGTGGAATCACAATATCATCAGTGTCTATATTGGTCCTTGGAGAAAAAGTTCAATTTTTCCATTGCAGAAGACAGGCCAACATTTCCAAAAGGTCCTGACATTATGGTCCTTTTACAGCGACCCTACAGGCCTTCCAGCACCATGGAGAAACACCCCTTTGGGTTGATCAAATTTGAGTCCTGCTGTGGACAGCAAACAATAGGTATTTGGGTTCCATAAATGGCCCCCAATACAATTTGGAAATCCCAACTGTGAAAATCCATCAATAACCTCCCAGGCAATCTATATGACCTTGGGGAATAGTACTACTTGATAACAGCACACACCTCCCTGACAGGTGATTTAGTAACAAACTTGCTTGCTTGCTAGCATATATATACCTGCCCCTGGAAATTTCCACTACCTGCGTCTGACGAAGTGGGTATTCACCCACGAAAGCTCACGCTCCAAAACGTCTGTTAGTCTATAAGGCTGCCACAGGATTTCCTGCGCTTTTACAGATCCAGACTAACACGGCTACCCCTCTGATACTTGACACCATGCAAAGGCACTGCATTTAGTCTCGTATGGAGTGGAATCCACAACCTCATGAAGAAACTTGCACAAATACAGACAGATATCATCTCCTTTCCAAATGCAAACGGAATGGACATCATCCAAATGGACTAAAGGTAAAATCCACTGCTATCTACATACACACAGACCACAGTGAGAGATTTATGGCATACACTATCAAAGAACTGAGGAACCACCTGATCAGCATCCTATCAGCAAACAGGAAACACAATCAAAAAGCTCTCCAACCTGGAGACCTTCATTAATAACCCAAACTTCCAATAAACCGGACTTCACTAAAAATAAGACAGGATCTACAGCACTCACTTCACATCTTACAAAGGAAAAAGACTGTAAGCTGTCTAAACTCCTACCTGACACATGGGGCCACAACCGTGGTACCCCTATACCCACCAGCAAATATTGTCAATCTATCCAACTACACGCTCAGCCAGAAGAAAAGTCTGTCCATTCTCGGGACTCTCTTTCTGCCCTGCCACCCCCACCAACATGAACTATTCTGTGCATCTGTAGAGCCTACTTTCGCCGTTCTGCGACTCAAAAGAATTACTTCCAGACAACACTGAACAGTGTGCACCGATACACAGGTACCCACCCACAACAGCACAAAGAAGAAGAACTCCACATGGATTCCTCCTGAGGGCCGAAATGACAGTCGTGACCTATACATTGAAATGCTTCCGCCACATGCACAGGCAGAAATCGATGAAAACAAACACCGCTTGCCTCATAACCTATAGCTAGTTGTGCAGAACGCAATGCCATCCCAGCCTCTAAGAAACCACTACCTGAATTATCATCAAAGAGGGTCTGATAAAAGGAGGTGCTGTTGTCATCATGAACAGTCTGACTACCAGAAGGAGGCCGCCAGACAACTCTCAATACCAAATTCTACAGGCCACTTCCCTCAGACCCACTGACGAATACACTAAGAAACTGGACCATCTACTCAGGACACTCCCTACACTACACCAGAACAAATCAGCATACCCTTAGAGCCACGACTCAGGTGTATTTACTACTATACCATACCCAAGATTCACAACCCGGAAATCTGGAGCCCCATCATCTCAGGCATTGGCAACTCTCACTGGGACTGTCTGCATATGTCGACTCTTCCTACTTGACCTATGCCACACAGCACTTCAGCCTATCTCCGTGACACCACTGATTTCTGAGGAAAACTACAACGCATTGGTCACCTCCCAGAAAACACCATCCTAGCCACCATGGATGTAGAGGCTCTCTACACAAACATCCCACACACAGATGGAATACAAGCTGTTAGGAACAGTATCCCTGATGATGCCACAGCACACTGGCTGCTGAGCTCTGTGCCGTTTATACTCACACACAACATTTCAAGTTTGATGACAATATTACCTCCAGATCAGTGGCACTGCTATGGGCACCCGATGGCCCCACAAACGCCAATATTTGTATGGCTGACCTGGAACAACGCCTTCCTCAGCTCTCGTCATCTATCACGCCCCTTCTTCTTACCTTACGCTTACATTGATGATCATTCTTCATCATCTGGACCCATGTAGGAGAGAGACTCTAGAAAAAATTCCACCATGATTTCAACAACTGTCCACACCCACCATCAAACCTCAGCCTGGACAGATCTACACAGGAGATCTCACTTTGCTAGGACACCACAGTGATAATTAAGTGATGGTCACATTAACACACACTTATATCAAAATCCACCGGAACCGCTACGCTACCTTCATGTCTACCTAGCTTCCATCTCTCGGGCACACACACGATCCATTGATTACAGCAAGCACTGGTTATAACGCATCTGCTCTAACCCCTCAGAGCACGAAGACCAACACCTTACAAAATCTCCACCAAGCATTTCTCAAAAACTTATGCAATATACCCGCATGGGTAAATTAGGAAACAGATCAACAGAGCAGAGTGTACCGAGAAGCCTCCTTACAGCAAGACAAACCCAAGAAAGAACGCAACAGGGACTCCACTGTGTCCATCACTTACAGCCCCCAGCAAAACCCTCCAACGCATCATCAGGGAGCTCAAACCCATCCTGGACAAGACCTCACTTTCACGGATCTTTGTGCAGAGCCAATCCTTGCCCACTCAGACAACCTGCCAACCTGAAACGTATTTTTCACAGCAACTGCACACGTACATACGTAACTCTAGCTCAGGAACCAATCCATGCAACAACCTCGATGCACCTGCCCACATATCACACCAGCGGACACCATCATAGGACCTAACCAGATCAGCCATACCATCACTGGTTCATTCACTGCACGTTCCGACCAATGTATATCCCATCAGTATGCCAGCAATGCCCTCTGGCTATGTACATCGGCCAAACTGGACAGTCACTACGGAAAAGAATAAATGGACACAAATCAGATATCAGGAATTCGAGATATACAAAACCTGTAGGAGAGCACTTACCTCCCTGGCCACACTATAGGCAGACTAGTGGCTATCCTGCAGCAAAAAACTTCAGGACCAGACTTCAAAGAGAAACTGCTGAGCTTTAGTTCATTTGCAAATTGACACTATCAGTCTGGACTCGAACAGAAAAGAGCTGTGATTAGGCTTGCCAATACAGAACCAGTTTCATCCCTGCTGGTTTCAACCTCTACTGCTAGAACAGGGCCTGCACCTCCCTGAAAACTACTCGGTTACTCTATGCTGTCTTTGCTTATGGCATACATGTAACTTGTCCTGAAATTTCCACTACCTGCGTCTGACGAAGTGGGTATTCACCCACGAAAGCTCACGCTCCAAAACGTCTGTTAGTCTATAAGGTGCCACAGGATTCTCTGCTGCAGTAACAAACTAGGTTAGCTAGTAGTGAGGTTCCAGCTGGTGATGACCATGCCCTTCTCTGTGCTGCAGGGAAATCATGTGGGTGGCCCAGAAGTGCAGCTCAGGAATGAGCTATGCACAGATTTTTAGGAAAGTCATCTTTGACATCCTAGAGTTCTGCCACCACTGTTGTTCATCCCAGGTCTGCATCAGTATCCTGTCCCACTCCTCAGTGCTAGTTGGATGAGCCCAGAAGCAGTGCTCCACCAAGTGAAGCTACTCTAGGTATAAATCACACAGAAATGACTGCTCAAATTCCACTGTCTTCTCCTCAGGTGCCCATATTGCTCTGCCTCTCAAGCCACTGCGCAATTTGAGATGCAAACACAGCAACCTGTTTGTGCTAATGATGGTCAGGATTTCAGTGCTCAGCAGGGTTTCCCCCAATGCCACCTGATGGCACTCTGAAAATGGTGTGAGCTTGCCAAAGAATGACAGGATGCAATGAGAGGAATTATGGGAACTATTTCGTTTGACCCCAAGTCCTAGAATTCCAGTGCTTTCTGGTAGCTATCTTACAATGCTCAGCAAGAAAAAAAATCCCAGAATGCACAGAGCATAGTGGAGAAGCATTGCACCATGAGACATCTGCCCAGAATGCTGAGTGCTTATTTCAAAACAACACAGCATTGTATGGACACAATGATTCTAGGGGGGAGTAGCTTAAGCCAGGATATCAAGGTAGTGTAGATGTCCTTCTTGCTCAACAGTTGTTTTGGATCTCTTAATTTGGATCACAAATATAACCCAAAACAGCTTTCAAGTGGGGACAAGCCCTGAGTTTATTTTTCTGATTTTACCTGTCTGTAAAGTTTCCAAGGAGTTTCCAGGAGATAGTAATTGGGATTTATACAGTTAGCCACTTTCATTCACATCCTTATCATCAACAGGCCACATTTTCAAACTTTGCCTTCTGATTTTGTACACCCCCTTGTGAGAAAGACTGATTGCATCTGTAAATGGGGCATAATCTCTATGCCCCAACACACAGCTACTTGTGCGTGTATATTAGATATTAGGTATTCAACTGCAGGTGCAAACATGAGCCTTGTATTGCCAAAATAACACACACCCCTTTTTGTGGAAGTAATTCACTTCCTGTGAAAATACAGGTGTACTAGATTGCAAGTTGGCTTGAGGAGGTTTGAAAATTTGACTCTGCTTGTTATAAGGGTGTTTAAAAGTTTCTTAGAGCTGGGCTAGGAGTAAATGGGTATAGGAATACGGGAACTGACACAATGAATCACAACAATGCTCCATCTAATCCAGTGCCCTGTTTCCAACCGTGGTTAGCATCATATTCTCCATAGAAAAAGTATAAACCCCTCAGAACAGACAATTATCCATTAACATACACAAGAAGGAAATTTCTTCCTAATCCCTGGCAGTTTGTAGTAGTCTTAAATTAGGATATGCAGAAAAAAAACCAACAACATTTGCACACACAAGCAGGTATTTGTGCACTTGGAGCAACCAGTGCACATGCTACATTGAGTTTCTGCTTATAACCAGTCTGTCAGATAAGCTTTGGCCAAATACTGGCAGGTGCTTGGAAGCAGGCTCTGTCCTCTTCTGCCACTGATGGGTACATCAGACATGTCTCCACTGGCAACGTTATTGTGGCTTGTGTAGTCACGGCAGAGTTTTGGGAGCTACCAGTGCTGGTGCACTGTCTACACTGGAACTTTACAATGCTGAAACTTGCAGTGCACACCCCTGAGTGAGAAACTTGCAGCGCTGTAAAGTGCCGCTGTAGACAGGCCTTAAGTTGCATGAGCAGCAGAAAGGGCTTCTCTACCCTGGCTGAGCCCAGTCCAGTGCACAATGCCCTTGCTTGTACTATTACTGCTAAGAGTACAAATAATTTTTAGGGGGGAGGGGGCTATGTGTAGAGTGCAACTGTCTAACTAGGATAATGACGTAAGTGCATTTATGGACCATCCCCTAAGAGGAAACCAGCAAATTCACTGTCAGTTGTGATCTAAGTAAAGCTGGTCAGAAAACAATTCCCCTTCTCCCTTCCACTGAGAAAATTTTCCTCCAGTAGGTTTCAAACCAATTTGAAATGAAAGTTTTTGTTCCAAATCACATTTCAAAGTGAAACAAAAATGTATGTTTTGTTTTTAACTTAAAAATGGGATTTTCTACTCCAAAAATGTAGACTTCAAATTAAAAGTGTTGTTTCAAAATTTCCTATGGGAAAACCAGACTTCTGTGGGAATTGAGTTTTTGTCCCATTAAACAATTCCTATTGTTAAATAGGAAAACTGTTTGGGGGGCAGCTCTAATGTAGGACATGAACTCAGGTCTCAAATATGAGAGGCTGGTGTAATAACCTCATGTATTACTCACCCCAGAAAACACACACACACACACACACACCCCTAGGATTTTTCTGAATATTTAGACAATCTAAACTTTGTTCTAGATGTTATTTATCGTCTTGTGGTTAAAACATGGGGCTGGAAATCAGGAAATTGTAATTCTATTCCTGGTTTCACAATTGATTCACTGCATGACCATGTCACTTCAACAACTTGTGCCTCGGCTTCTCCATTCCACATAGACTCTTCCGAACTTCACTAGGCTATTGTGATGCTACATTTTTTAATATCTTTAAAATAGTAAGCTCTACTGACAAAAGGCACTCTAGACCAAAACATTATTATTCTATTGAGTTTAATGTGGGCACCTGAGTAATCAAAATTTCTGAGTTTGTTTTTCTTGCTGCTAAACCAGTATTTCAGTAAAGAAAACAGATTAGTCCACTTAGGCTATGTCTATACTACCGTGGTAAGTTGACCTATGCTAGGCAACTCCAGGTATGTGAATAACGTAGCTGGAGTCGACGTACCTTAGGTCGAGTTACCGTGGGTTCTGCACTGTGCGGGCGGAAGGGTGGGGGTCGACGAGAGAAAATCTCCTGTTGACTTACCTTACTCTTCTCATCACGGGTAGAGTACAGGGGTTGACCGAAGAGCAATATGCAGTCAATTTGGCGAGTCTTTACCAGAGCATCGATCCACGCTGTAGTGTGGACCTGCCCTAGACTCAAATGTTAAAAGGGGCATTATGCAGTAGCAGGCTGTCATTTTATTCAAGGCATACATTGTATTTCCCAGGACTGGCTGTGCCAGTGGGACAGTTCCATCTGGCCCCCAAATGCAGAACAAAATGGCATCCTCTGAACCACATGACCTCTCATGTACGATGTACCATATACGCAAAGTCATGCAGTGCGGAGGATGCCATTTTGCATACCTGGCTAAAAATGCCACAGTACACCACTGGCATTCAGTTTCTAGGAAACTGGAACTGAGAGTATTTTAAGTTACTTTAAACAAAATTGAAAAGTGCTGCTGGCAGTGACAAAACAGAGTTTGAGCCTAAGATGGAAAGTGTATGGGTAGTAAATAACATTGAAGTTAAAACAAATTGATTCAGACCCAGAGTTAATCTATTATAGTCTTTCAATGGAATTTGTTTTGTTTAAAAAGGATTATATGAAATCATAACTAAAGCTTCATTAACGTTGAGTGATTCATTTTTTTTGTAACCACATGTTTAGTTACAGCTGATAAAGCATGAAAAACTACATTCCTTGCCGTTTGTTTTGCATGGGTGTGTTGGGTAATGATGTCAAATATTAAGGTACAACATTGCTCTTCTTTATTGATGTGTTAGTAACTGATCTGCTTATCAGTTCAGTGAGAGAACTGAATGCTAGAAAAGGGAAATGTGAATCTTTTCCAAAAGGCCTAAGGAGTATTAAATATTTATAGCACAAAACAGATTGATAATAATTAAAAAAATTAGACAAGAACCTCTATTGGGAAAACATCACTATGGAATAACAAAGTAAGCAATGAAGCTTTGAAAGAGATGCTTCAATTGCTGAGATTGTATGAGAGGTTGAAAATTCAGATATGGTGGCAGTATTGCATGTTTCTGGCAATCTCTCTTTTCATTACACATAAGATTGTGTATTTGTCACACACAGTGCTGCAACTTTCTCACTCAGGGGTGTGAAAACACCCCCCCCCCCCAAGTGCTGCAAGTTTCAGCACTGTAAAGTGGCAGTGTAGACAGTGCCCCAGTGCTGGGAGATACTCCCCTTGTGGGGGAGTGGTTGTTTTTTTTTTGTTTTTTTTTGTTTTTTTAAAAACAGTGCTGGGAGAGTTCTCTCCTAGCGCTGGGGCCTCGACTACACAGCCACGTTAAAGCGCTGCCACGGCAATGCTTTAACATTGCCAGTGAAGACATACCTTCAGTCCTGACCTGCAACAGCTCCGTTTTTCCACTTCTAGCCTTCTCTTGTGCAGACACTATCTGTCATGCACAAATTGTGTGGTGGGTTGGGCAATATTACAGTGTTGCTCACTTGCAATTTTTTTACACCCCATCTTAGTTGATTAGAAAGAAAAAGAGAACTGTGATTCTCACATAATGAGTTTCAGAACCTCATGGTGGCAAAAAAAAATCTGAAAATATGGCTAAAATCCGAAAGACAAAGGCCTTGTCTAAACTTACAAAGGGGTCAGCAACCTTTCAGAACTGGTGTGCCAAGTCTTCACTTATTCACTCTAATTTAAGGTTTCACGTGGCAGTAATACATTTTAACATTTTTAGAAAGTCTCTTTCTATAAGTCTATAATATATAACTAAACTGATGTAAAGTAAATAAGGTTTTTTAAATGTTTAAGAAGCTTCATTTAAAATTAAATTAAAATGCAGAGCCCCCTGGACCAGTGGCCATGACCCAGGCAGTGTGAGTGCCACTTAAAATCAGCCTGTGTGTTGCCTTTGGCGCACGTGCCATAGGTTGCCTACCCCTGACTTACAAGCTTGCAGCAGCCCAGCTATACCGATGCAGCTGTGCTGCTGTAAGAGGGCTTGTGTAGCTGGTTATGCCGATGGGAGAGACCTCTCTTTTCGACATGAAGCCAGCTCATTGAGTGGTGGTAGTTACGTCAGCTTGTCATAAACAGATAGTAGGAGTTAATAAAACAGAAGTACTTTATATCTCTTTTGACTGTAAAGGGTTAACAAGTTCAGTAAGTCTGGCTGTCACCTGACCAGAGGACAAATCAGGGGACAGGATACTTTCAAATCTTGAGGGAGGGAAGTTTTTGTGTGTGCTGTTAGTTTTTGGTTGTTGTTCTCTTTGGGTTCTGAGAGTGACCAGACGGGCAACCAGGTTTCTCTCCAATCTCCCTGATACAGGTTCTTATGTGCTCAGAATAGTAAGTAATAGGTAAATAAGGCGAATTAGGCTTATGTTTGTTTTATTTGCAAATGTGTATTTGGCTGGAAGGAGTTCAAATTTGTATTTTGCTGAAAGGATTTTAATTTGTACTTGTATACTTAGGCTGGGAGGGTATTCCCAGTGTCTATAGCTGAAAGACCCTGTATCTAATCCATCTTAAATTTACAAAGATAATTTTTACTGTTTTTCTCTCTTTAATTAAAAGTTT